>NW_012116266.1:7984929-7988101 GCF_000951035.1 Colobus angolensis palliatus
AAGCTGGTCTCGAACTCCTGACCTCAGGTGATCCACCCACCTCGGCCTCCCAAAGTGCTGGGATTACAGGCGTGAGCCACTGTGCCCAGTCTGAGAATTGTAAATTTCTCATTGCATTTGCTTATGGAAGCCTACATATATACCCAGAAAAAAAAGTGTAAATTTATAAATTATTTTTATTCCTTGTATTGTTTTATTTTCTTTTCTATTGTGTTTGTTATTTTATAATTTTATTAGTTCCTTAAAAGTACTGTATACTTTACTAAATCATAATTCAAAACTTATTGTTGTTTTAAACTGCTAAAAAAAAAAGTTATAGTGCTTAATGTACCAGATAATTGCCAAGTAGAGATTTCAAAAGCATTGTCTCAAAAAATATCAGGCTATAATAGCAAAAAAAGAAAGAAGGAAAGGAGGGTAAAAAGAATGGAAGAAAAAAGAAAATCCATTTAAAAGTGGTAATTATATAAAAATGTTATAGCCATAAAATGATTTCTAAGGGGACCATTAATAAAAACTATCTATATCTGTATTATTAATATATTCATGAAAATGTCAGCTATGGCCGGGCATGGTGGCTCATGCTTGTAATCCCAGCACTTGGGAGGCCGAGGTGGGTGGATCGCTGGAGGTCAGGAGTTCAAGACCATCCTGGCCAACATGACAAGACTCTGTCTCTATTAAAAATACAAAAATTAGCTGGGCATAGTGGCAGAGACACCTGTAATCTCAGCTACTCAGGAGGCTAAGACAGGAGAATCACTTGAACCTGGGAGGCGGAGGTTGTGGTGAGCCGAGATTGTGCCATTGCACTCCAGTCTGGGCAACAAGAGCGAAACTCCATCTCAAAAAAAAAAAAGTCAGCTATATTATGTGGTGGGAAAAGCAAGTTTTAGAGTATGATTAGCATGGTCTTTGTTTAAAATATACGTGTCTCTCTCTCTGTGTGTATGTAATATCTCTGTACACTTACAATTGTTTCCATATAGAAGGAAATCAATAAGTATATATTCCAAACAGTGGTTATCTTTGGGAAGTGGGTTAGTAATAGAAAAAGAAGAAAAGGAGAAAGACTTTTACCTTCTACACTCTATGTTATTTTAATTATTTGAATTTTTATTTAATTTTATTATAATTATGTACCTTATTTTAATAATAAATTAAAAATACTAGGCTGGGCAAGGTGGCTCATGCCTGTAATCTCAGGACTTTGGGAGGCCAAGGCGGGTAGATCACGAGGTCAGTAGTTTGAGATCAGTGTGGCCAACATGGTGAAACCTCGTCTCTACTAAAAATACAAAAATTAACTGGGTGTGGTGGTGCATGCCTGTAATCCCAGCTACTCGGGAGGCTGCGGCAGGAGAATCACCTGAACCTGGGAGGCAGAGGTTGCAGTGAGCTAAGATCGTCCCACTGCACTGCAGCCTGGGGAGAGTAACAGTCCGTCTCAAAAAAATACCAAAGCAAACACCAAGGCTCAAGATAACTTAAAAAGTTAGGCAGGTGGTCCTTAAACAAAGCCAGTGTCCTCGCTTGGACTTTGGATCACACACACTTACAGAAAAGTCTAAACTCTGCACACCTACTCTTTTCAGTCCTTTAGACTTTCATCTTAACAGCAGAACTAGGTTCAAACTCTTAGAACTAAAGAAAGTCAATATTAAAATATCAATAATGATTGACACTCAAAAGAGATCACATCACACACAGGTAGGTTATAGAAAAGAAAAATCAAAATTAGAATTCTGCTGATATAAAGCTCAGTCCTGGGCCAGGCTCAGTGGCTCACGCCTGTAATTCCAGTACAGATCACTTGAGGTCAAGAGTTCAAGACCAGCCTGGCCAACATGGTGAAACCCTGTCTCCATTAAAAATACAAAAATTAGCTGGGCATGGTGGCAGGCGTCTGTAATCCCAGCTACTCAGGAGGCTGAGGCAGAAGAATCGCTTGAACTTGGGAGGCGGAGGTTTCAGTGAGCCAAAATCATGCCACTGCACTCCAGCCTGGGTGACAGAGCAAGACTCCATCTCAAACAAAAATAAAAATAAAAATAACAAAGCTCAGGCCAGGCACGGTGGCTCACGCCTGTAATCCCAGCACTTTGGGAGGCCGAGGTGGGCGGATCGCGAGGTCAGGAGATTAAGACCATCCTCCCTAACTCGGTGAAACCCCGTCTCTACTAAAAATACAAAAATTAGCCAGGTGTGCTGGTGCACGCCTGTAATCCCAGCTACTTAGGAGGCTGAGGGAGGAGAATCACTTGAACCTGGGAGTTAGAGGTTGCAGTGAGCCATGATCCCGCCACTGCACTCCAGCCTGGATGACATGTGAGACTCCGTCTCAAAAAAAAAAAAAAATTAAAAATAAAACTTCTACAAACAACTGAATTAGAAAATGAACAAAGGACTTAGACATTTCTCTAAAGAAGATATACAAATGGCCAAAAAGCACATGAGAAGATGCTCGACAGCCCTAGTCATTAAGGAAAGCAAATCAAAACCACAAGGAAATAGGGCCTCACTTCCATTAGGATGCCTACTATCAAAAATGAAAGAAAATAATACGTCTTGGTGAGGAAGTGTTGCTGAGGATGTGTGCACAGTTGGTGGAAATGTAAAACGGTACAGTCACTGTGGAAAATAGAATGAAGGTTCCTCAACAAATTGAAAATAGAATGACTATATAATCCACCGTTTCCACTTATGGGTACAAACACAAAAGAATTGAAAGCAGCATCTCAAAGAGATATTTTTACACTGACATTCATAGCAGCATTATTAAAAATAGTCAAAAGGTGGCAGCAGCCCAAGAGTCCATCAATGGATGAGTGGATAACAAAATGGAGTACAGTAAATCCTCACTTAGAGTCATCAGTAGGTTCTTGGTAACTCCGACTTTAAGTGAAACAATGAACTGTATGCTATAGAAACTTAACTCTTAGGGTTTTTTGTTATCGTTTTTTGAGACAGGGTCTCCCTCTGTCACTCAAGCTGGAGTGCAGTGATGCAATCTCAGCTCACTGCAACCTCCACCTCCCAGGTTCAAGCTATTCTTGTGCCTCAGCCTCCCAAGTAGCTGGGATTACAGGCGTGCACCACCATGACCAGCTAATTTTTGTATTTTTAGTAGAGATGGGGTTTCACCATGTTGGCCAGGCTGGTCTCGAACTCC
>NW_012116266.1:7988151-7991725 GCF_000951035.1 Colobus angolensis palliatus
AACCCGGGAGGCGGAGCTTGCAGTGAGCTGAGTGCACGCCACTGCACTCCAGACTGGGTGACAGAGCGAGACTCCGTCTCAAAAAATAAAAATAAAAAACAAATTTCAGTCTTCAAGATTCACTGAGGCAAATGTACTACATAGAAGCTAGTGTGTCTTCTTTAGAATTTAAATATCCAAAATAATATGACCACTTGCCCTTTGTTTACTTCATATGGGATATGACATTACAGAAAAATGACAATGTGTTTAGAAAAAAACTCAGAGCTCATATGAGGATTTGAAATGTTCTTTCCATATCAACCTTCTGCTTTTTATTTCTCATTTGATAATTTGATGATAGAAAGAACTGTTTTTATTCTTCATAACTTAAATTATGCATTTATTCATCATTTTATTGCTTGAGATTTTATCAATTTGACAACAGTATATTTTGCTCCTCAACTCATTCTGTGTTAACCAAATTCTTAAAGAGACGTTTCCTCTTAGCTAGTTTCATTTTCAACCAAAGAAATCTGCACACTAGAGTCACTCACTGAACTAAATTAAGGGTGTGGCATAAAAGTTTCATGAATATACTCATGCGTTTTTATGTATAGCTCTTGTTTAACAGTGGAGAAATTGACTCAGAAAAACACAGATATTTAGCGTATTGACACGTGGTGAGGCAGCCAGGTTTGACTTCTGCCTTGTGCTTCTACCTGTATAAAATATCACAGCAGAACTATCTTTATCAGACAGACTTGGAAAAAAAAAAAAAAACCCACAAGAAAATAAAGTTATTCTTTGATAGTAGTTTCTGAGAATGTGAGGTCTTCCTGACTTTTCTCTCTGAGAGAGTCATAGTAGCCACGTGTATTGAATGCTTACTCCATGCCAGACATGCATTTTACAGAAATTATCTCCTTCAATCCTCACAAAAACCTAGGAGGTTGGTACTATTATTATGCCCACTTTACAGATGGGGAAAGTGAGACATAGAAAAGCCAAAAAAGGACCACTGCACCACTAGTCAGCGGAGTCCTGGCCATCCGACTCCATAGACTCCACTCTCACCCCATGCTATCCTGCCTTCTTTTTCATGTTATTTCAGTTAAAACAAAATTCCCTATACTCTAACTCCCATATCAGAATCAGAAAAAGACATTTGTCTAAAACTACTTCCCTGCACTGGAATATAAGTTCCAAGAGGGCAGGAGCTTTGCTCTGAACTTTGCTATATCCCCAACTTCTAAAGCAGTGCCTAGTACAAAATATGAACTCAACCAATATGTGTTGAAAGAACAAAGGGGGAAATTTCTGGCTTTCCTAGCAGAATATTATCAGAATGATGAGTAAATATCACACACGGGCCAGGAGCGGTGGCTCACACCTGTAATCCCAGCATTTTGAAAGGCCAAGGTGGGTGGATCACTTGAGGTCAGGAGTTCAAGACCAGCCTGGGCAACATGGTGAAACCCTGTCTCTACTAAAAATACAAAAATTAGCCAGGCATGGTGGCAGGCTCCTGTAATTCCAGCTACTCGGAAGGCTGAGGCAGAAGAATCACTTGAACCCGGGAGGTGGAGGTTTCAGTGAGCCAAGATCACACCACGGCACTCCAGCCTGGGTGACAGAGTGAGTGAGACTCTGCCTCAAAACAAAACAAAACAAACAAACAAACAAAACATCATGCATGGCCAATTGCTTTAAGAATTTCCATGGTCTAGTCCAAGTTAGCAAGCACAAGCTACTTACCTTTCTCTCTTTTGTATTTCTCTATGTTTCTCAAAAGTTTAGGTACAACCACTTTGCAGAGGTCCTCCAAGCATGTCAGATTATCTTCATCTATTTTATCTTGTTTCTCTAGAAGTGCCAGGAAACTTAGGGAGGTCTACAAGAGAATCAATAGAGTTACGTTTACTTGCCTACTGATTATCCACTCACTCAAATGTTACCTGCATGGCCAGTAGGCACTAGGTTTTGCACTGATAAATAAGATATAACAGCATTTGCCCTCAAGTTGCTCAGGAGTGTAGGGGAAGAGGCGTTACCAAGCAAATCTGTATACAATCTATATTAATACCAGATACCAAATATATATAACTCTATGCAACAGGGACAGTGCTTGCTGTATATTAACAGCACAACTGATTGAGTAGATACTATTATATTCCCCATTTTAAAGATGAAATAATTGAGGCACAAAGAAGTTCCAGTAACTTGCCCGAGGTCACAAAGCTAATTAATGGCAGAGCTGGTACAATCTGATGCCAAAGTCCATGTTATTAACCACTGAACTCTAAGTCACAGCTTTAAGTGATACTGATTAGGAAACAAGCAAAAGAGGGACACCAAAGATATGAGGGGAAAATGTTTTGAAAGAATTTTGTATTTGGTATTTTAAAAGAAAAAGAATTTTCTGAAACAAAAAATCACAATTTGGCTAGTATTATTATTATTATTATTTTTTTTTTTTGGGGGACGGAGTCTCACTCTGTCTCCCAGGCTAGAGTGCAGTAGTGCAATCTTGGCTCACTGCAACCTCCACCTCCATTCAAGCCATTCTCCTGCCTCAGCCTCCTGAGTATCTGGGATTACAGGCTCATGCCACTACACCCAGCTAATTTTTGTATTTTTAACAGAGACAGGGTTTCAACACACACACACACACACACACACACACACACACACACACACACACTTAAATGGGACCTGGACATTAGTTTAACACCACTCTGGTGAACACTAGCAGCAAACATCTGAAAGCTCTTTTTTTGCTTATTTGCGAAAGAGTAAGTTCAGGTGTGGTTTCCTTTAGACTCAACGTTCTATGCTGATTGCTGTGCTGAGAACGGATTTCCTGAGAGTTGTGAGATCTCTCAGGATATGTGTAGGCCAGCTATACTGCTTACATTTCTATGAAAGCTATCAAAGAGAAAGCCAAGAACGTCCCTCAAAGGCAAGGTTATTTGTGCTCCCCCAGAGAGACCGTATGAATTTAGAACCTTTCCGTTTTGGCTGAGAGGTGTTCAGGCCCTTTTCCAATGGCAGGTAAGTAATTTATTTCTGTGATAAGGTCTTTTGCAATTGCAGTTGCAGATAATGCAGCCCCGCTGAGCCCTGGTGTGGAAACGTCTGTGTTGCTTAAAGACTGTCCTTTACACACTTCCAATGGCTGGCCTAATTGCAAAATCCAATACAGATCAACCTGAATTATCCGAGGTGTGTAACTCAGTCACAATTTTGACATGAAGAATGAGATCTCCCCACCCCCCAAACAACAACAACAAAAAGCTGAGATCATTTGGAATCCAAAGAGGAAATGCGGTTTTCCTGAATTTGACCTGGTAACATCACAGTTCCATGCCACAGCTAAGCACACTTATGTTTCCTTTTACTAGTACTGAGAAAAACAAAATCAATTGGCCACTTGAGCATGTGCATTTGATTATTTAAAAGCTAATTTAGTAGGGGAAAGATGTTTGGAATACTACTGACCATAAAAATAATTCTGGCCGGGCGCAGTGGCTCATGCCTGTAATCCTAGCACTTTGGGAGGCTGAGGCAGGTGGATCACCTGAGGTCAGGAGTT
>NW_012116266.1:7991830-7993598 GCF_000951035.1 Colobus angolensis palliatus
CACCATTGCACTCCAGACTGGGCAACAAGAGTGAAAGTCTGTCTAAAAATAATGATAATGATAATAATTCTGTAGCCACAGATGTCTTCAAGTAGAGTTCTAGAACCTCTGCAAGCAAAAGAGAGAGAGAAAAAAAACATTTTCCAGCTTTTCTTGTTTGAAAACTAACACTCAGCTTTAACAAACGACCTTTCTCTCATCCCTCATCCCCCACCTCATATTGTTCAGAGAGTCCCTAACATAGGGCGGGGTATAACAATAAAAAGTGCTCTCATTTTGCGTATAAACCTAAACACTGGGAAATTTGTGAGTGGATGCCTTGACTTGGGAGAGAATGTTATCAAAACCACCTGGAGCACTTGTCAAACTACAGGAATCTCCTCTGACTTTGAGAAATTCTGTATTTAAGGTATAATGCTACCATTTTAGCAGGTAATTGCTTTGCACCACTGCAAATGTGGGCACTGAAATTTTATGGCAAAAGCAGAATATCCTTACAATGCTTTATAAAAAAAATTCCCTAAAACAAAATCGACTGATTTTTAAAATTCTCCAAGAGTTACTGAACCTTTAGGTTGTGTGTGTGTGTGTGTGTGTGTATTTGTAAACACATGTGTATATATGTAGTGTGTGTATATATATTTACCCAAAAGCAATGAGCCTGCCAGCATCTAGTTTATGGTCTTGCTATGACATCTGTCATTAAAAGAAGCCAGGGCTTTTGGGAGAAATGAGAGATTCCAGGACTGGGCAGAAAATATACAAGAAGAACCTGGGATATTTTTGCCAGATAGTAAAGAAGCCATCAAAGACTACTAAGGTCATGTCAAAATGACTTAGGAACCAAACTGAAGACGCAGCCCCGGGAAAAATGGGACAATTGAACTATTTTTTCTTCTTCTTTTTTTTTTTTTTTTTGGAAAGGGCCTCCCTCTGTTGCCCAGGCTGGAGTGCAATGGCACAACCATTGCTCACTGCAGCCTTGAATTCTCTGGGCTCAAGTGATCCTCCCATGTCAGCCTCCTGAGGAGCTGGGACTACAGGTGCACACTACCATGCCCAGCTAGTTTTTGTATTTTTTGTAGAGACCGGGTTTTGTCATGTTGCCCAGTCTAGTCTCAAATGCCTGAGGCTCAAGTGACCTGTCCACCTCCACCTCCCAAAGTGCTGGGATTACAGGTATGAGCCACCATGTCCAGCCTCAGTATGAACTTCAGTAAGGATAATAATTGCAATAGGTTGAAATACCTCACATATGTTTAAATCCATGAGTTTAAATTTATATATATTTTGTAACGGGTCACCTTCGGCGAATAAGAAACCAATTAACTTAAAAACTGGATAACTAGGCGGAGCACAGTGGTTCACACCCAAATCCCCAGCACTTTGGGACGTTGAGGCAGGTAGATCACTTGAGGTCAAGAATTTGACACCAGCCTGGCCAAATGAAACCCCATCTCTACTAAAAATTCAAAAATTAGACAGGTATGGTGGTGCATGTTTGTAATCCCAGATATTCAGGAGGCTGCGGCAGGAGAATCACCTGAACCTGGGAGGCAGAGGTTGCAGTGAGCCAAGATCACACCACTGCACTCCAGCCTGGGTGACCAAGAGAGACTCCATCGCAGAAAAAAAACAAAAAACAACTAGATAACTAAACAAAAAGAATCAGGGATTTGGCCAGGCGCGGTGGCTCAAGCCTGTAATCCCAGCACTTTGGGAGGCCAAGACGGGCGGATCACGAGGTCAGGAGATCGAGACCATCCTG
>NW_012116266.1:7993708-8005385 GCF_000951035.1 Colobus angolensis palliatus
AAAAAAAAAAAAAAAAAAAAAGAATCAGGGATTTACATATAAGCTGTACCACTGGGTAACCAAATAATGGATGAGAGGAAAATGAAATGATAGAATTCTAATAACTGGCCAGGTGCAGTGGCTCACACTTGTAATCCCAGCACTTTGGGAGGCTGAGGCGGGTGGATCACTTAAGGTCAGGAGTTCCAGACCAGCTTAGCCAATATGGTGAAACCCCATCTCTACTAAAAATACAAAAAGTTAGCCGGATGTAGTGGCAGGCTTCTGTAATCCCAGCTACTCGGGAGGCTGAGGCAGGAGAATCGCTTGAATCCAGGAGGCAGAGGTTGTAGTGAGCTGAGATCGTGCCATTGCACTCCAGCCAAGGTGACAAGAGTGAGAGTCCATCTCAAAAAAAAAAAAAAATTCTAATGTCTCCATTTTTGCAACCCCTCAAAATTCAATATATAAACTGGTTGAACATCAACAGTTGCTAATATCAAAGATAAAGAGAGAGAAAATCAGGTACCTCCTGATGAAAAAATAAGACTACCTATAGTCCTGCCAAATGGATCTGACCTGAGTCTGATGAAGCCTCTGGATTCAACTGCCAGTCTGCAGGAAATGCAGAGGACAGAGGAACATGCCAAACTGCACCACGAGTGTGCAATTCGCAAAACCCAACCTGTGAGAAACTCCACAGGCCAACCGCCCAGAGATTCTTCAACAGATACATTTTAAGAAAAAGAAAGAGATTTGGGGGCAGGGAGGAAATCTAACCTATAGATTAAAAGGCACTTGAAAGAAAAACTGGACAAGGCCAGGCACAGTGGCTCACACCTGTAATCCCAACACTTTGGGAGGCCAAGGCAGGCAGATCACTTGAGGTCAGGAGTTCTAGACCAGCCTGGGTGAAACCCTGTCTCTACTAAAAATACAAAAATTAGCTGGGTATGGTGGTACATGCCTGTAATCCCAGCTACCGGGAAGGCTGAGGCAGGAGAATGGCCTGAATTCAGGAGGCGGAGGTTGCAGTGAGCTGAGATCGTGCCACTGCACTCCAGCCTGGGCGACAAAGCAAGACTTTGTTTCAAAATAAATAAATAAATAAATAACGCAGCAGATGCCAACAGAAGTGAGCATTTACTGCATGCTATACCAAATACTGGCCTCATGCTAATGCTTCATGCACATTGTTTCAGCTAATTCTCCCAAAAGTCCTAGAAGGAAGTCATACAATTGCCCACAATTTTACATCTAAGAAAATAGAGAGTAGAAAAATTCAATCATTGGCCTCACAGCACAGGTTTAGAATTACAATCAGGACCAGAATCTAGGTTCATCCAGCACCAAAGCCAATGTTCCTAACCATTGTATGATACTGTCTCCCACAAAAAATAAATATCCCTAAAAACCCTTTCCAGCATCTTTCTAATCATTGATTACGACAGTGCCCACACAGACCCATTCTGTATGACCCACTCACCATTTCGGTTTTGGGAAGAGAGTCGTTCAGAAGGAAGATCATCTCCTTTAAGTTCTCTGAGTCAATGCTTTGTGACAGTTCGTAGAGCAGGTTTCTAAGACACATACCCAAAATGACAAATAAAGCCTTACACTTGCAGAGGACACCATAATCAAGTGCTTTCATAAATGTTTTCTGTCAGTTGAATGATCAACTCTATGTATAGACAATTATTAATCCCATTTATAGATTCAAAAAATTAAAACTTTCAGTTTCTAAGTAACTTGTTTAGATAAAGATAACACAGTAAGTAGTAGAAGCAGGCCTTCTGACTCCAAGTCTAGTGCTGTTTTTAACCACACTAAGAAGGCATATTAAAAAAAAAAAAAAAGAGGCATAAAACACAGTTCTGACATGCCCTCCCATCTCCTGATTCCATCTAGAAATTCAGGCTTACTTTACAGGCCCTTAGTAGAGAGGACCCCAGACCAGCCAAGGTACAGTCGATTGTATATTGAAAAGGGAAGAAAACTATCCCAGCTTCGAGATAGTCATATAATCCAAAACCAGAAAAAGTGAGGATTTCATCCACATACTAACACCCCTATGTGTCAGAGACTGTCCCTTGGATGTTTAGCCAGAAGAACGGAAATATGGATTTCTGGAATTCATCATTCCTTCCACTGACTCAAGGGCAACTCAGGTTCTGGGAGCCAGCTCCACCACTAAGGCTTAATGTGTTCTAATCGCACAGACCATAAAACACCCTCCAAAGCCTCCTCTTTGTGAGGTTCTCTGATGTGGACACTATGTCAGTGAACAATTTTAAACACTGTCATCAGCCTGATGCAGTGGCTCACACCTGTAATCCCAGCACTTTGGGAGGCCAAGGTGCGTAGATCACTTGAGGCCAGGAGTTCCAGACCAGCCTGGCCAACATGTTGGAAATCCCGTCTCTACTAAAAATACAAAAATTAGCCGGGTGTGGTGGTGGGTGCCTGTAGTCCCAGCTACTCAGGAGGCTGAGGCAGGAGAATCACTCGAATCCAGGAAGCGGAGGTTGCAGTGAGCCCAGATGGTGCCACTTCACACCAGCCTGAGTGACAGAGCGAGACACCGTCTCAAAAATAAAAATAAAACGCTGTCATCCATGATAAGACCAATGCCTAAATTTTACCTCTTTGGGCAAAATGCCTGTTTTTACCTCTCTGGATTTCCACCCAAAAATATAGAAATTTCTATAACTAGACATGCTAGACATGGCATAAATGACATCCCTCTCTACCCCAGAAACTCATCTCTTTTTTCATCTTGCTTATTTTGCTCCAAGTATGCATTACTCTCTTCTCAAGACCCCGGGAAACACGTAGACAGACTAGCGGATCCCAGGAGGGAGAAGATCTGCACGTGTGGCGGCTGGTAACCAGGGAAAACGCAGGCTCTGCCACACTGAGGTGGGCTTCACTGCCAGTGAGAAGTGAAACAAAGGGAAGCCACCTCTAGGCCCAGAGCTTGGTCTTGAAGCTTTGCTAACCTCCCAACTCTCAGCTCATTAGCATCAGAGGCTGAGAAGGAGGTTTAGAATCTCCCGGTTTATCATCCAAGGAGGTAGATAACCAAAAGATCTTAACTGCAGCTTCCTTTCAAAGCCCAATGGCCAGACTGAACACTAGATGGGAGATCCTCCCATCTCCACATAGACCCATCCTCACCTAAATAGAGAGATCTTTCCTTTGATAGGTAGCAATTGCTCCACTTTCTCTTTGGTATAGTCGAGGTACTGCAGCAGCTTCTTCTGCCGTATGATATATAGGAGTTCCGCCAGGAAGAAAGAGTCTCCCTCACTCAGCAGATCCTCTGCCAAGAGATGTTCAAAAACATCTGAGGCTGAGCTGGACTTCTCCAGCTTCTTGTTGGGAACCAATCCTATGCAGAGAAACTTGAGGCGCTCCACATCTTTGACCTCCAAGTTTGAATCAATAATCAGAAGCTTCTTACGAAAGCTCACTTTACAGTTTTTATCTGAACTGGAACCTTGAGATTTCATGGCCATCCTGAAAGGGACAGAGAGGTGGGGCAGGGCGTTAGAGAGTGAGGACATATGGCCGCCTGACTTCCCAGGCCCTCCCCTCACCACAGCCTCCTCTGTTCCGGGCATTAGACTTTCCTGGAAGTGGTGACAAATAAAAACTACTGCGAGGCTACTTCAAAAACCAACAGCCCAGAAAACTTTTCCCCCAACACTTGCAAGTTACTTTTTAGGAAGCTTGGAGGGTGCTTATATTGGAACTCAATTCACCTTGATTTCTCCCCAAATCAAAGTGTTCCCAGAGGGAGAAAGTTAAGATGGAGGGACACAGTACAATTTCCCTCAAGCCTGGTAGCCTGATTGAAGCCCTTACATTCATTTCTACTAAGTGGCAGAAATAGCACTTGGATCTATGCTTTAAGTTTTAGACACAAAGCAATCTGGGGGAGGCAGTGTTATCCTTATGATCTATCAACCCAAAGACAGCGAGGTACCATGAAGTATGTGTATTACATCTTAACTTCAGACTGCTACCTGTAAGAGGGCAGGCCTTTATCTTACAGAAAGGGAAGGCATAATCCTAGACCTCAAGCCTGAGCAACATGGCGAGACCTGGTCTCTACTAAAAATATAAAAAATTATCAGGGCATGGTGGTACGTGTCTGTGGTCCCAACTACTCAGGAGGCCGAAGTGGAAGGATCATTTGAGGCTGGGGGCAGAGGTTGCAGTGAGCCATGATCATGCCACTGCACTCCACCCTGGTGACAGAGTGAGACCCTGTTTCAAAAAGAAAAAAATAAATAAAATATCCTAGACCTCAGCAGGAAAGGGTGGCTTTAGACAAGAGTTGCTCAAATCAGTGTGGGAAGTTACAAATTACATGAGTCGGCTGCTGTGTCTATGGAGTAGCCATTCCTTTGTTTCTTTACTTCTCTAATAAACTTGTTTTCACTAAAAAAATACAAATTACATGAGTCAGTGTTTCCATCTGACTAGTTTATAAACTACGCTATTCTCTATACTAAATTTCATCATAATCAGAGCAGCAATGCAGTGATAAAATTTTCATTGTAATATTATTTATTCTATAAGCATTTGAGGTATATAGTTATTATGCAGAACTTGGCTATTTTTAGAAACAAGAAAATACTTTATAAAGGAAGGAACAGGTAGGGTGCCGTGGTTCATGCCTATAATCCCAGCACTTTGGGAAGCCAAGGCGGGTGGATCACTTGAGGCCAGGAGTTTGGGACCAGACTGGGCACGGTAAAACCCCGTCTCTACAAAAAATACAAAAATTAGCCAGGCATGGTGGTGCACGCCTGTGGTCCCAACTACATCAGAAGCTGAGGTGGGAGGATGGCTTGAACCTGGGAGGCGGAAGTTGCAGTAAGCCAAGATTGCGCCGCTGCACTCCAGCCTGAGTGCTGGAAGGTGAAAGAACGAGACTCCATCTTAAATAATAAATAAATAAAGGAAGGAAGGAAGGAAGGAAGGAAGACATAGCAAAAATCAAAACCTCCATAACAAAGAGTGGTTATATCGGGGGACATAACTATAGATAATACACATTTCCTTCTGGGCTTCCAACTGAATTTCTCAAATTTTATGCATATGTGAACACACACATTACTTTTGGTGTTAAAAGAAACAAAAAAAAAACACAAAAAATGTCATTTTTAATTGTGATAATCCAGGGGATCTTCCCTGCTACTAGCCCTGAGGTCAAATGAGTGGTTTATTGGAGACACCTTTCTATTCTACTGCATCTTGCATTTGCCTTGTGGTTTCTTGACAATTCCGATCTTTAGTTTTAGTGAGTCTACCAAACGTTGTCTCTGTGAGCTCACATATTTCTGCCCCAGTAAAAGGCTATGTTGGAGGCTTCCGGATTTTTTAACTTTTGTTTTCCCAGGCATGACAAAGAAATCTAAGAAAAAATAGTGCCATTGCTGACAAGTTTTTGCAAGTTGCTACAACATGAAGCCATGAAGCAAAGGAAAAGATCCAAGCATGAGACTCTGGAGTAAAAAGGGTTGTTAATTACATACCTTCAGATCAAGCTCCACCAATCCTCTGGAGGTAAATGATTCTCAGGGAAATTGCCTGAAAACAAAGTTTTAAAGAAAGTAGAATCCTCTGTGTGCTCCAAGGTCCAAGGAAGCTCCCATTTGCTTGGGAAGAGACTTCAAGACTTGCTGATCGTTAAGTGAAAATTGGATCTTCAGGACTGGGTAGCCTGATATTAATTTCCTGCTGATGTCATCATTGCTTATCTGCCTTTTTCCCTCCCCTTTTCCAGGGTTAAGATAACTTTGACAAACAGCGTCTCCTAAAGGCTAATTTACAACTTTCTTACTCTAGAGCTTGGGGTTTCCCCAGGTAAAGCAAAAGCTTCCTAGAAAGGAACCCGTAGAAGCCACGAAATGCTCCAGGCTTTCCTCTGATCTCCGTTTCCTTGGTAAGTCAAAAACGGGAGTATCTATTTTCCTAACCATCTCCTTCCCCAAACACACTTCACTTTTCAAATAAAGCCAAAAAGCTCATGAAATAGTTGTCGGCCATGTTAACCCTTTCTTATGTCCACATGCAAATAAACAAATTACTTTTTTTTTTTTTTTTTTTTGAGATGGAGTCTTTCTCTGTCGCTCAGGCTGGAGTGCAGTGGGGCGATCTCCGCTCACTGCAACCTTTGCCTCCCAGGTTCAAGTGATTCTCCTGCCTCAGCCTCCTGAGTAGCTGGGATTTCAGGCATGCGCCACCACGCCTGGCTAATTTTTTGTATTTTTAGTAGAGATAGGGTTTCACCGTGTTGACCAGGCTGGTCTCAAACTCCTGACCTTGTGATCCACCTGCCTCGGCTTCCCAAAGTGCTGGGATTACAGGCGTGGAGCCACCGTGCCCGGCCCACAAATAGAATTTTTAAAAGATAAAAGAAAAGTGGGGATTCACTTTCAGACTTTGTGGGAAAAATTAAGAAAGAAAAAGAAACAGAAAGGAAAAAAAAAAGAAAAGTGGGGATGGTGGATTACAAGCCCATTTAGAGGTAACTGCAAGAGACTCAACCAATTTGTGGTAGACAAAACTGACAGTATGTGTTCTCACAACACATTCAAACCAGCAGGAAAGTGAGATTTTGAAGACATTATTGCTAATAATAAAAACAATACTGCATACTAATATTGCAACTACCGTGTGTCGGGTACAGGGCAGTTACAAATATTTACTCATTTCACCATCCCAACAACACTCTAAGATAAATTCTGTTACTATGACCGCTGCTTTAACATGTGAAAACTAAGGCACAGAAAGGTTAAGTAATTTGTCCAATGTCACACAGTGAGTTGCTGGAAGAGCCAAGATTTAAACCAGCAAGTTTGGATCAAAGTCACTACACTATAATTAAGCTAATTCAAATGTGCAGCACTCTGGAAAGAGGTACAGAGACTTAGAAAGATGTTTTTTCTATGGGAAAAAAGCAAGACTTATGACGCTTTGATTACAAATGTATTTAAATGTCCTTTCCATGTCCTAGGCATCATTCAGAGAACTTCTGTGCTTAAGAAAGACAAGTCCTGGAGCCGGGTGCGGTGGCTCATGCCTGTAATCCCAGCACTTTGGGATGTTGAGGTGGGCAGATCATGAGACCAACCTGGCCAACATGGTGAAACCCTGTCTCTACTACAAATACAAAAAAATTAGCTGGGCGTGGTGGGGCGTGCCCGTAATCCCAGCTACTCAGGAGGTTGAAGCAGGAGAATCGCTTGAACCCAGGAGGTGGAGGTTGTGGTGAACGGAGATCACACGATTGCACTCCAGCCTGGGCTACAGAACAAGACTCTGTCTCAAAAAAAAAAAAAGAAGAAGAAGAAAGACAAGTCCTGGCCAGGCACCGCAGCTCACACCTGCAATCCCAGCACTTTGGGAGGCTGAGGTGGGCAGATTGCTTGAGGTCAGGAGTTCAAGACCAGCCTGGCCACCATGGTGAAACCCCATCTCTACTAAAAACGTAAAATTTGTTAGGCTTGGTGGCGCACACCTGTAATCCCAGCTACTCAGGAAGCTGAGGCTGGAGAATGACTTGAACCTGGGAGGCAAAGGTTGCAGTGAGCCAAAATCATGCCATTGCACTTCACCCTGAGCGACAGAGCAAGACTCTGTCTCAAAAAAACAAAACAAAACAAAATGAAAAATACCCTTCTTAGGAAAGGGGGGCTGGAGCACAGCGGGCTGGGTTACTTACTACCCCAGTCCCAGGGAAGGTGGGGCCCTGACCCTAGAATGCTGCAGCATAGTGAGGAGGGGGCCCCAGCTGACCGTAAAGCATGTAGGGGCCACCTTCTCTGCCTGTTTTGTTGGGACCAGGCTAGTCATTATTTGTCCCAGCCTGGGGCTCCCCCTGTGGTTTCCAATTTGCAGTTACTTTAATTTAAAATATCAATATTATTTTCTGGAAAATAACTTAAAAACAAAGACAGACAGCCATAAGTCTTGGTCTTCCATTTAGCTGTTTTATTATAAATATTACATTTATTGGGCCATTTAGGGAGGCAATTTATTGAAACTGTCACTTTCTCTCACCCTGTTCATGAAGTATATTAACTCTTTCAATGTTGATTCAATAATATTAAATATTTAGCAGGCAGTCGAAAGCCCTGAATTGGGCACAATTGGAAAGCAAAGTGACCTGCTTTCCATAATAACTGATGGCAGGTACTGCCATTTCTAAACTTCTCTGATGAACTCATAAAAACTCCCAGCCTTAGTTGGCATTATTATCCACATTCAACAGATGAGGAAACCCAGATTCAGAGAGGCAAGGAATCTTGCCACCATCCCAAAGCTACAAACAAGAATTCAGGGTTCAAACGTGGGTCTCTCTGACTCCAAGCCCTTTGCTCTTGATCCCCGGGCTACCACTGCCCGAATCTCAGTATGACATCGTGTAGCATCTGTAACTGTGGGCAGGGGGTGGTGATGCCGCAGCGAGGCTTCACCTCAGTGCCACATGGGCTTTAAGAAGGGACAATCCAGTCAGACATTCCTTGGAGGAGGAAGTATTTGATCTAGGCCTGGAAGGCAAAGGTAGAATAAAGACCCAGGAAGTAAAACTGAAACTTTTATCCTAGTACTCCAGGGAAACATTTGAATCAGGTTACAGAGGGGAGATGGTGTTCAGTGCAGATGTTTGTACTCAGCATTTTCTACTTCCTCCTACACACAGTTACTGAAGACATGGTAATGGTGGTAGAATAAACATGTCTTACAATCTCTTTCCTGATTGGTTGCAGTCTACTGAGGCCATGGGAAGGGCCAATCAAAACCTTGATGGCCTTTTGTAGACGTGGATGTCAACGACTGCTTTAGTTCCACATTAGTAGGGGGTAGTGGTAGCAGTGGTTGGCTTTCCTTTACATCCAATCTCTGGTCCAATTTCCCCACCCTCTGTTCGGGTACACTTTAAAGAGTAATGACTCCTGGCTGGGCACGGTGGCTCACACCTGTAATCTCAGTGTTTTGTGAGGCGAAGGCGGGTGAATCACCTGAGGTCGGGAGTTACAGACCAGCCTGACCAACACGGAGAAACCTTGTCTCTACTAAAAATACAAAATTAGCCGGGCATGGTGGTGCCTGCCTGTAATCCCAGCTACTCAGGAGGCTGAGGCAGGAAAATCGCTTGAACCCGAGAGGCAGAAGTTGCGGTGAGCCGAGATCGCGCCATTGCACTCTAGCCAGCTAAACAAGAGTGAAACTCCGTCAAAAAAAAAAAGAGTAATAACTACTAAAGGATAGGCATAAGCGATGAGGGAGGAGGAAGGGATATACTGGCTAGAGAAGAGCTCAGAGCACTGAAACCTCCACCCCAATCTATGAGGGTCCTCAAAAGTCTTGAAGTAAAAAGTCCTCTAGATTTGACACCCCCAACCTCCAGGACCCCCTTATGCCCACTTTGCTCCATAGCTTCGTTACAGGATCTTTGGGGTGTCAATTTTCTGGCTGGAAACTTCTCTGGCTGCAGCACCTTTGCCCAAGTTCTGGCCCGCGTCTAGGAAGAATGAGGTATGCAGACAAGTGAGGGGTGAACAAGATGAAGAAGAGCTTTATTTAGTGCTAGAACAGCTCAGAGGAGGCCCACAGTGGGTAGCTCTTCTCCATAGGCAGGTCATCTGTCCAGTGCTCAGTTCTCGGTAGAGAGGAGGCCCTGGAGAGGGTGGCTCCTCTCTGCTGGCAGGTCGTCTCTGCAGCTCTCAGTGGAGAAGGTAGCTCTTCTCTGCATCCGGCCATCCCGTTGTCTCCAGGTATCAGCAGTGAGTACTCCTCTCTGCAGCTGGTCATCCCGCCACCTCTCTGCCCTCTTTGTCCTCTGGCCATCCTCTGCCCTCTCTGGCTGAGCCCAGGGCTTTTATGGACCTCAGAGGGGAGGAAGTGGCTGCCAATTGGTCCATGGGCACCCAGAAGAGGCACTATGAGTCCCTATTCCAGTCCACAGGACTGGCAGCCCCACCCCCAGCCTTCAGGCCCTCCCTGGTCTGAAGGCGGGCCTTGCTGGGGACCTGCCCCCTTCCACCGAGGACTCTGTCTGCCTCCCATTGCCATTCAAGGCCCCAGGGCTTGGACCCAAGCCCACTTCAAGATTGGAGCAGGTGCCAGGAGTGAAGAGAGGCCAGGCAGTGGGAGCAGACACCCATAAGACTGCAGGGATGGGGTGGGAGGGAGCCCTTCTTGGGGCCCTGAAGGTGCAGGCTGCAGAGATGCCCAGGTCCTGCACCTAGGAGGGTGGCTGCAGCCACACCCCAGTGTTGGGAACAGGCCCCCAAATCTGGCCATTAACTGGCCCCAAAACTGGCCATAAACAAAATCTCTGCAGCACTGTGACATGTTCTTGATGGCCATGACGCCCACGCTGAAGGTTGTTGTTTTACTGGAATGAGGGCAAGGAACACCTGGCCCACCCAGGTCGGAAAACCTCAAAAAGGCATTCCTAAGCCACAAACAATAGCATGAGTGATCTGTGCCTTAAGGACATGTTCCTGCTGCAGATAACTAGCCAGAGCCCATCCATCCCTTTGTTTCCTGTAAGGAATACTTTTAATTAATCTATAATCTATAGAATCAATGTTTATCACTGGCTTGCTGTCAATAAATATGTGCGTAAATCTCTGTTTGGGGCTCTCAGCTCTAAAGGCTGTCAGTCCCAATTTCCCACTCCACACTCTATATTTCTGTGTGTGTGTCTTTAATTCCTCTAGTGCCACTGGGTTAGAGTCTCTGTGACCGAGTTGGTCTCAGTACCCAGGAAGGCAGATCCTGCCTGCTCCCAGCCCTCCTCCAAGAGCACAGGGAGGCTCAGATCCACAGCTGCAGTCTGGGTGTGGCAGCTGCAGCGGCACCCGAGGAGTTCCCACTCCAACTCAGAAGGCGGGGGGCACCCACCAGCTCCATGGAGTGTGCACCCTGAGCCGTGCCTCCCTGCTGCAGCCAGCGTGATGGCAGCAGCCACTCTCATCACCTTTATGCACACATTCCAGACCTTCCCAGAGCTGTCATATGTGGTATATGGGCATGAAACTAAGGTCTGAAGGCGTAGACTTTTTCTGTTAAAGATCCCATCAGAGATTTCCAGATAGTCAACAGGAAGGAGACAATAGCTAGACAAGTAAAATGCAACCAGGCTCGGGCAGTGTGGCACTGTCTCCTATAGTCCCAGCTACTGAGAAGGCTGAGGTGGGAAGATCACTTGAGCCTAGGAGCTGGAGACCAGCCTGGGCAACATAGCAAGATCCCATCTCCAAAAAAAAAGATGACCCATTTTGTGCTCGCTATGCTACATAATAGAAGAACAGAGCAGCTGGGAAATTCTGGGGTGGCAAAACCTCAAAGTTCCGCAAGATGGCAGTAGTTCCTAAAAGTTAAATTAGCAGTAGGTTGTCTAGGGAACTAGGTGGACGTGGTTAAATTGAGTAATGTGGGCTGGACGTGGTGGCTTATGCCTGTAATCCTAGCACTTTGGGAGGCCGATGCAGGCGGATCACCTGAGGTTAGGAGTTTGAGACTAGCCTGGCCAAATGATGAAACCCTGTCTCTACTAAAAATACAAAAAAATTAGCCGGACGTGGTGGTGGGTGCCTGTAATCCCAACTACTCAGGAGGCTGAGGCAGGAGAATCTCTTGAACCTGGGAGGCGGAGGTTGCAGTGGGCCGA
>NW_012116266.1:8005630-8012023 GCF_000951035.1 Colobus angolensis palliatus
TATGTTTATATACTTGTGGGGTTTTCTCGAGACAGGGTCTTGCTCTGTCACCGAGGCTGGAGTGCAGTGACAAGATCATAGTTCACTGCAGCCTCAACCTCCAGGGCTCAAGTGATCCTCCCACCTCAGCCTCCAGAGTAGCTGGAACTAAAGGCATGTCCCACCATACCCAGCAAATTTTTAAAAATGTTTTTGTAGAAACTGGCTCTCACTTTGTTGCCCAGCCCGATCTCGAGCTCCTAGGGCTCAAGCAATCCTCCCACCTCAACACCCCAAAGTGCTGGGATTACAGGCATGAGCCATGGCACTTGGCCTGAGTAAAACAGTTTTAATGCTGCTCAAAAAATATAAAAAACGTAAGGGCAGAAAGGCCTTTCACTTCGAATTTACTTTGTTGTTTCTAGGACAAAAAAACAGTGAGAAACTGCTAGTATTTGACATAATTTTTCAGAAGGAAGCATATGACTTAGCCACATCTATAAAAATTCACAATGAGGCAAGTGACAAGAAATGTCACCAAATCAACATATACAAAGAAGGGGTTTGTTAGAGTGGGTAGAGTCAGGTCTGAGCAAGGCAGGAGAGGGCTCCCCCGACACACACCAAGAGTGTTGGGCAACCATCAGGTGATGGTCAGGCAGTTGTTAAATGTTTCTGTAAAGTAATAATTGGTCACAGGTGGTGCCAGGGACCGGCAGACACCCCCCACCATTCCAGTAGAAAACACCTGAAACTGATCATCAGTTTCCCAAAAAGATCTCAGGAGGGGGGAGAAGTAACGAAAGATCCTGGAAGTACGCCAGCACATAAAACCCCAAATCAAGAGGGCAAGCCCTGCACTTGGTTTCTCAGGTCACCCACTTGGCCCTCTTCCAAGTTATACTTTCCTTCATTTCTTTCCTTTCTTACTGTTCTAAAGCTTAATAAACTTTTTCAGCTCATTGCAACCTCTGCCTCCCAGGTTCAAGTGATTCGCCTGCCTCAGCCTCCCAAGTAGCTGGGACTACAGGCGTGCACCACCATGCCCGGTTAATTTTTATATTTTTAGTAGAGACGAGGTTTCATCATCATGTTGGCCAGGATGGTCTGGAATTCCTGACCTCAAGTAATCCACCCTCCTCGGCCTCCCAAAATGCTGTGATTTCAGGCATGAACCACCGTGCCCAGCCTAAAGCGTAATAAACTTTCACTCCTGCTCTGAAACTTGCCTCAGTCCCTCCTTCTGCCTTATGCTCCTCAGTCGAATTCTTTCTTCTGAGGAGGCAAGAATTGAGGTTGCTGCAGATTTGCCACCAGTAACTTGGATACTGTCCACCAGTAACAACTTCTGTTAAGATGGCAATACACCTCAAATGTATTTTATTTTGAGACCGAGTCTCATTCTGTTCCCCAGGCTGGAGTACAGTGGCACGATCTCAGCCCACTGAAACCTCCACCTCCCGGGCTTAAGCGATCCTCCCACCTCAGCCTTCCGAGTAGCTGGTACTATAGGCGCATGCTACCATACCCAGCTAATTTTTATATTTTTAGTAGAGACAGGGTTTTGCTGTGTTGCCCAAGGTGGTCTCAAGTTCCTTGGCTCAAGCGATCCACCATCCTCAGTCTCCCAAAGTGCTGAGATTACAGGCATGAGCCACTGCGCCCAGCCAAACTTATCTTTATATGTTTGTTAGAGGCAAAAGTACCCCAAGGTTGAGGCTCAGCCCAGGAGGCCAGCTGGGTTCAGGAAAAAATTCAAGAGCATGCCGACAGAATAAAGTGAAAGCAAGTTCATTAAGAAACTAAAGGAATAAAAGAATGGCGACCCTAGGGAGAGTAGCCCTGATGGGCTGCTGACTGGCTATATGTATAGTTGCTTCTTGACTATATAGCTAAACAAGAGGTGGATTATTCATGCGTTTTCCACGAAAGAGGTGGGGAGGTCTGGACCTTTCAGACCATACAGGGTAACTTCTGAAAGTTACTATGATATTTGTAAACTATCATGGTGCTGGAAGGACTTTCTTTTAGCGTACTAATGTATTATAATTACCACAGAATGAGCAGCAAAGGTCATCAGAGGTCCCTTCTTTCACCATCAGAGTTTTGGCTGGTTTGGGTTGGCCTTTCTACTACACCCTGTCTTATGAGCAGGGTCTTGTGGCTTACATTTTGGAAAACTAGTCCTGCCAAACTCCTCTCATTTGGCGTAATCACTATCAAAATGCCAGAGGCCCTTTTTGCATAAATTTGCAAGCGAATCCTAACAGTTACACGAAAATTTAGGGAAAGGTAAACCCAATGCGGCCCTAACAATTTTGTAAAAGAAGAGGCCAGGTGCAGTGGCTAACCCCTCAGCACTCTGGGAGGCAGAGGTGGGAGGACTATTTGAGGCCAGGAGTTTGAGACCAGCCTAGGCAACATAGCAAGACCTCATCTCTACAAAAAACAAAAAACAAAAAACAAAAAACAAGGAAGAAGAAGAAGAACAAAGTTGGAGGACTATATTTCTGGATTCCAAAACTTACTACGAAGTTACAATAATCAAGACAGTGTGGTACTAGCATAGGAAAAAGCAACAGAATTGAGTCCCGAAATAAACCCTTATAGCTTGTTGATTTGTGATAAGTATAAAATAATTCTATAGGGAAAAAAATAGTATTTTCAGTAAGTAATGCTGAGACAAGTGAACATTTACGTGCAAAAGAATGAGGCTGGACCCTTATCTCACACTGCACACACAAAAATAACTCAAAGTGGGTCAAAGAACTAAAATCATAAAACTTTAGAAGAAAACATAGGTGTAACACCTCATAGGCAATTGATTTAGACAATGGTTTTTCAGGTATGACACCAAAAGCATAAGCAATAACATAAAAAACCGAAATCAAGTGAACTTCATCAAAATTTAAAACTTGTACTGTAAAGGATAGTATCCAGAAAGTGAGAAGACAATCCATAGAATGGGAGAATATATTCGCAAAGATTGTACCTGATAAGAAACTAGTATGCAGAATGTTAAAAAGAATGCTTACAACTCAACAATAAAGACAACCCACTGGGGTGGTGGCTCACGCCTGTAATCCTAACACTTTGGGAGGCTGAGGCAGGCAGATCACCTGAGGTCAGGAGTTCAAGACCAGCCTGGCCGACATGGCAAAACCCTGTCTCTATTAGAAATACAAAAATTAGCCGGGCATGGTGGTGGGCGCCTGTAATCCCAGTTACTAGGGAAGCCGAGGCAGGAGAATCGCTTGAACTCAGGAGGTGGAGGTTGCAGTGAGCCAACATTGCACCACTGCACTCCAACCTGGGTGACAGAGCGAGACTCCATCTCAGAAAAATAAATAGATAAAAAATAAATAACCCAATTTTAAAATGAGAAAGGATTTGAGGCTGGGCACAGTAGCTCATGCCTGTAATCCCAGCATTTTGGGAGGCCAACGCAGTCAGATCATCTGAGGTCAGGAGTTCGAGACCAGCCTGGCCAACATGGTGAAACGCCATCTCTACTAAAAATACAAAAAATTAGCTGGGCGTGGTGGCAGGCTCCTGTAATCCCAGCTACTCCCAACTACTAGGGAGGCTGAGACAGGAGAATTGCTTGAACCCAGAAGGCAGAGGTTACAGTGAATCAAGATAATGCCACTGCACTCCACCCTGGGCAAAAGAGTGCCCAAAAACAAACAAAAAAACCTCACGCACTGCTGGTGGGAATATAAAATGATGCCACTACTTTGAAAAGCAGTTTGGCAGTTCCTCAAAAGGCTAAACATAGAGTTACTATATGATGAGCACTCTCACTTCTAAGGTATATACCCAGAAGAACTGAAAACATATCCATATAAAAATTCATATACAAATATTCATAGCATCATCCAAATAGCAAAAAAGTGAAACAATCTAAATTTCGATCAACTGATGAATAAATAAAATGTGGTATATCCACACAACAGAGTATTATTCAGCCATAAAATGTAATGAAGTACTGGTACACTCTACAGCATAGATGAACCTTGAAAACATGCTAAGTGAAGGAAGTCAGACACGAAAGGCCACATGTTTATTTTTATAAACTATTCAGAACAGGCAAATCATAAGAGACAGAAAATGGATTATTTGTTTCTAGAGGAGGATTAGAGTGGCAGCTCACTAGTATGGAGTTTCTTTCTAGGTAGATGGAAATGTTACTGGAATTAGATAGTGGCGATGATTGCACAGCTCTGTAAATATACTAAAATCCACAGCATCATATACTTTAAAGCGGCAGATTTTATGGCATGTGAATGACATTTCAATAAAAAGACGACGAGGAAACCTAGGATATGTCACAATCCCATGCCACAACTACTTACACTTCCAATATAAACACTACATCAACAATAGTTTACATCATGTTCAGTACGTTGCTTGCTAAAGTAAGGTCATGAATATATCAAAATATTTTATAAAAGTTAAAATTTAGGAGATCCATCATTTCTCTTTTCATTCACTGATTCATTCAATATATATTTATGTGTGTGCCAGGCTCTTCACCCGGTGAAGTGTTTAGGAGAGATACAAAGATAAAACTGAGGAGAATTCTGCACTCGAGCTACAGCATACTCTCCAAGAATTACAGCGCGAGATGTAAAATGAAAAGAAGCCTTGGAGGAGATTCACATGAAATAGTACTGTTCAAGAGAAGGGGCGATAATTCCAATGGAAGAGATAATGACTTTATGGAGGATAGAAGGAGACAGTATTTGAACTGCCCTTGAAGTATGGTTATATTTTGGGGATGTGGAGATGTGGGGTATGGTAATATGCTGGGGTTCCAAATGGTCCAGAAATATACAATCACCAGAACCAGAGATCCAGGGGTAGGAGCTATGAGCTGTTCAATTTGGCTGAGCTAACAGTGTTTGGAGTGGGATCTTGAAGATGAAAATGAAGATAGCAACTAGACAGTTAAAGACTTCGAATGTTTGACTGAACTGCAATTTTATTGTGTACGCATTTCAGAATCTTTTTTTTTTCATATTCTCTACAGATTTTTAAAACATTTTATTTTAATTATAAGTTCTGGATACAAATGCAGGATGTGTGGGTTTGTTATATTGGTAAATGAATGCCATGGTGGTTTGCTGCACCTATCAACTCATCACCTAGGTATTAAGCCCCACATGCATTAGCTAGTTATCCTGATGCTCTCCCTCCTACGGCCCCCACAACAGGCCCCAGTGTGTGTTGATCTCATTCCTGTGTCCATGTGTTCTCATTGTTAAGCTTCCGCTTACAAGTGAGAACATGTGGTGTTTGGTTTCCTGCTCCTGTGTTAGTTTGCTGAGGACAATGGCTTCCAGCTTCATCCATGTCCCTGTAAAGGACATGATCTCATTCCTTTAAAAAAAAAAATTTATTTCCATAGGTTTTTGGGGAACAGGTGGTATTTGGTTACATGCATAAGCATTTCAGTGGTTATTTGTGAGATTTTGGTGCACACATCACCTGAGCAGTATACACTGAACCCAATTTGTATTCTTTTATCCCTCACCCCACTCCTACCCTTTCCCCTGAGTCCCTGAAGTCCACTGTATCCTTCTTATGCCTTTGCATCCTCATAGCTTATCTCCCACTTATGAGTCAGAACATACAATGTTTGGTTTTCCATTCCTGAGTAACTTCCTTTAGAATAATAGTCTCCAGGTTGCTGTGAATGTCATTAATTCATTCCTTTTTTGGCTAAGTAGTGTTTAGATGAGGTTATTTTTAAGTAATTAATATTGAGTAAACAAGATTCATCCATAGTGGCAAAGCCACATAACTTTTTTTTTTTTTTTTTTTCTGAGACGGAGTCTCGCTCTGTCGCCCAGGCTGGAGTGCAGTGGCGCAATCTCAGCTCACTGCAAGCTCCGCCTCCCGGGTTCCAGCCATTCTCCTGCCTCAGCCTCCCCAGTAGCTGGGACTACAGGCGCCCGCCACCTCGCCCGGCTAGTTTTTTGTATTTTTTTAGTAGAGACGGGGTTTCACCATGTTAGCCAGGATGGTCTCGATCTCCTGACCTCGTGATCCGCCCGTCTCGGCCTCCCAAAGTGCTGGGATTACAGGCTTGAGCCACCGCACCCGGCCTGCCACATAACTTCTAAGTATCTTAAACTACATCTAAATGGTACCAAGACATGCAGTCAATTCTAAAAGTTCAGCTAATGATATTTAATAATATAGGAAAATATTCACAACATATTTTTGTGTAAAAAAAAAAGCAGACTTCAAAATGGACTATGCATTATGATTCCACTCATGTAAAAGCTACACATGAACAAAGATTAACAGATATAAACAAATGGATGAATGAATGGAGAGATAGATGATAGAGTGGTGGTGGAGAATAATAGACTTTTTAAAAATTTGTGCCTTTCTGTATTTTCGTTT
>NW_012116266.1:8012540-8020674 GCF_000951035.1 Colobus angolensis palliatus
CCACCACGCCCAGCTAATTTTTTTGCATTTTTAGTAGAGACGGAGTTTCACCGTGTTCGCCAGGATGGTCTTGATCTCCTGACCTCATGATCCGCCCGCCTCCGCCTCCCAAAGTGCTGGGATTACAGGCGTGAGCCACTGCGCCCGGCCTCTGTATTTTCAAAACCATCTAAATAAGTATTACCTTTGTAGTTAGAAAAGAATATGTATTTTAAATCCATAATTCAACTACTTATTTATATGATGTCAAACTGGATTAGGCTGAATTATCAGCAAGTGAATAAAACAGTTCCTTCATCCATGGAGAAACATCGATTTATGACATTCTTTGAATTCCTCTTCTGTTAGAATTCTTTATGAATTTAAAATAGAAACATAGCCAGACTCAAGATTTCAACACAAAGATTACATCATGTTCAGTACATTGCTTGCTAAAGTAAGGTCATGAATATATCAAAATATTTTATAAAAGTTAAAATTTAGGAGATCCATCATTTCTCTTTTCATTTCATCACTGATTCATTCAGTATATATTTATGTGTGTGCCAGGCTCTTCATCTGGTAAAGTGTTTAGGAGAGATACAAAGATAAAACTGATGAGAATTCTGCACTCGAGCTACAGCATACTCTCCAAGAATTACAGCGTGAGATGTAAAATGAAAAGAAGCCTTGGAGGAGATTCACATGAAATAGTATTGTTCAGGTTCATGTATCATGTTCAACAGTACTGTATCATGTTCAATAATAACCAATTAAAAGAATTAATGAAAAATCTGATTCACTGTATCACCAAAAGCTCTAACAGCTGCACTACACAGTATTCCATGGTGTATATGTACCACATTTTCTTTATCCAGTCTATCACTGATGGGCATTTGCTATTGTGTCTTTGCTATTGTGAAGAGTGCTGCAGTGAACATACATGTGCCTGTATCTTTACAATAAAATGGTTTATATTCCTTTGGGTATATACCCAGTAATGAGATTGCTGGGACAAATGGTATTTCTAGTTCTGGATCTTTGAGGAATCACCACACACTTCCACAATGGTTGAACTAATTTGCATTCCCACCAACAATGTAAAAGTGTTCCTACTTCTCCACAGCCTCACCAGCATCTGTTGTTTTTTGACTCTTTAATAATCACTATTCTGACCGGCATGAGATGGTATCTCATGGTGGTTTTCATTTGCATTTCTCTGATGATCAGTAATGTTGAGCTTTTTTAAGTATGTTTGTTGGCCATATAAATATCTTCTTTTGAGAAGTGTCTGTTCACATCCTTTTCCCACTTTTTGATGGGGTTGTTTTTTTCCTTGTAAATTTGTTTTAAGTTCCTTGTAGGTTCTGGATATTAGATCTTTGTCAGATGAATAGATTGCAAAAATTTTCTCCCATTCTGTAGGTAGCCTGTTCACCCTAATGATAGTTTCTTTTGCTGTGCAGGAGCTCTTTAGTTTAATTACATCCCATTTGTAATTTTTGCTTTTGTTGCAATTGCTTTTGATGTTTTTGTCATGAAACCTTTGCTTGTGCCTGTGTCTTGAATGGTATTAACTAGATTTTCTTCTAGGGTTTTTATAGTTTTATGTTTTACATTAAGTCTTTCATCTTGAGTTAATTCTTGTATAAGCTGTAAGGAAGGGGTCCAGTTTCAATTTACGGCATATAGCTAGCCAGTTTTCCCAGTACCATTTATTAAATAGGGAATCTTTTCCCCATTGCTTGTTTTTGTCAGGTTTGTCGACAATCAAATGGCTGTAGACGTGTGGTCTTCTTTCTCTGGTCTCTATTCTGTTACATTGGTCTATGTGTCTGTTTTTGTACCAGTACCATGCTGTTTTGGCTACTGCAGCCTTGCAGTATACTTTGAAGTTGGGTAGTGTGATGCTTCCAGCTTTGTTCTTTTCGCTTATTGTTGTCTTGGTTATATGGGCTCTTTTTGGTTCCATTTGAATTTTAAAGTAGTTTTTTCCTAATTCTGTGAAGAATGTCAACAGTAGTTTAATGCGAACAGCACTGAACCTATAAATTACTTTGGGTAGTATGGCCATTTTCATGACATTGATTCTTCCTATCCATGAGAATGGAATGCT
This sequence comes from Colobus angolensis palliatus, assembly GCF_000951035.1. Taxonomy (NCBI): domain Eukaryota; kingdom Metazoa; phylum Chordata; class Mammalia; order Primates; family Cercopithecidae; genus Colobus; species Colobus angolensis. Next base: position 8,014,636 of record NW_012116266.1, read on the forward strand.
TTTTCATCTGTTTGTGTCCTCTCTTATTTCCTGGAGCAGTGGTTTGTAGTTCTCGTTGAAGAGGTCCTTCACATCTCTTATTAGTTGTATTCCTAGGTCTTTTATTCTCTTTGTAGCAACTGTGAATGGGAGTTCATGATTTGGCTCTCTGCTTGTCTATTGTTGGTGTATAGAATGCTTGTGATTTTTGCACATTGATTTTGTATCCTGAGACTTTGCTAAAGTTGCTTATCAGCTTAAGGAGCTTTTGGGCTGAGATAATGGGGTTTTCTAGATACAGGATCATGTCATCTGCAAACAGACAGTTTCACTTCCTCTCTTCCTATTTAAATACCCTTTATTTCTTTCTCTTGCCTGATTGCCCTGGCCAGAACTTTTTAATACTATGTTAAATAGGAGAGAGGTCATCCTTGTCCTGTGCCAGTTTTCAAGGGGAATGCTTCCAGCTTTTGCCCATTCAGTATGACATTGGCTGTGGGTTTGTCATAAATGGTTATTATTTTGATATATTTTCCATCAATACCTAGTTTATTGAGAGTTTTTAAAATGAAGAAATGTTGAATTTTATTGAAGGCCTTTTCTGCATCTATTGAGATATTCATGTGGTTTTTGTCTTTAGTTCTGTTTATGTGATTAATGTTTCTTGATTTGTGTAAGTTGAACCAGTCTTGCATCCCAGGGATGAAGCCAACATTCCAAACATTTTATTTATTTTTTATGTTTTTTGAGACAGAGTTTCGGACTGTCGCCCAGGCTGAAGTACAGTAGCAAGATCACAGCTCACTACAAGTTCCACCTCCCGGATTCATGCCATTCTTCTGCTTTGGCCTCCCGAGTAGCTGGGACTACAGGCGCCCGCCACAACGCCCGGCTAATTTTTTGCATTTCCAGTAGAGAGGGGGTTTCACCATGTTAGCCAGGATGGTCTTGATCTCCTGACCCCGTGATCCACCAGCCTCGGCCTCCCAAAGTGCTGGGATTACAGGCGTGAGCCACCGCGCCTGGCCTCCAAACATTTTAATCACATAAGAATGCATCAGTTGTATTAACTAGGTTGAGATAAATATAAACTCTCAATTTTTTTCCTGCACATAAAAGTCCAGAGGTAGGTAATTAGGGGTGGCACAGTGATTCCACAGTGATTCTGCTCCTTCATGCCCTCATCCAACAAGGCTTCTTGCTGCTCACCACCCAGCTACCCCTAAGTGTGGCCCTTATCTTCAGGGTTCAAGATGGCAGCTAGAGCTGCTAGGTAGTTAAGATCCCTCTCACACAGTTTCCTTCTGTCATAATTAACACGGGGTTTTAGTTCATGAGGCCAAGCATACACATCACTTCCCACTGGCATCCCTATACAATATTAAATGCAAAGACACCGCAGGAGTCCTGTGCTCAAAACAAGCGCAAAATAACTTTTTGTTGTTGTTTGTGGTGCTAGCGGTTTTATTTATTTATTTTTTCTGAGACAGGGTTTCACTGTCTCCCATGCTGAAGTGCAGTGGTATGATCACAGCTCACCACAACCCTTGACCTCTATGGGCTCAGGGGATCCTCCCACTTCAGCCTCCCAAGTAGCTGGGACTACAGGAACACACCACCATGCCCAGTTAAATTTTGTATTTTTTTTGTAGAGATGAAGTCTTGCTATGTTGCCTAGGCTGGTCTCGAACTCCTGGGCTCAAGTGATCCATCCACCTCAGCCTCCCAAAGTACTGAGATCACAGGTGTGAGCCACCATGGCATCAAAATAACTTGGAAAGTAGGAATAATTGCTTGTTGTTCCTGAAAACTGTGTCTTCCACACTTTTCAGCCTCTGTTGCATGATCGTGACAAAATATACACAAATATACATCAGATACACATCAGTTAAAACTAACTTCTAGAAAAATAAATAAATCATAAAATAATTTAAAGTGGCATTCTGGCACACTGCCCAGAGGTACCCCTGTTCAGCAATTTTTAAAAATGTAAAAAATAATAATAGGCCACATGCAGTTGAGCCACTCCACCACTTTGGGAGGCCAAGGCTGGTGGATCACCTGAGGTCAGGAGTTCAAGACCACCCTGGCCAACATGGTGAAACCCTGTTTCTACTAAAAATACAAAAATTAGCTGGGTGTGGTGGCAGGCACCTATAATCCCAGCTACTCGGGAGGCTGAGGCAGGAGAATCGCTTGAACCCAGAAGGCAGAGGTTGCAATGAGCCAAGATCATGCCACTGCACTCCAGCCTGGGCGGCAGAATGAAACTCTGTCTTAATAATAATAATAATAATAATAATAATAATAATGCAACTCTAATGATATTTCAAACAATGGTCCCCTTTTAGGTCACACTATCAAATCAGAGAAAGATATACTTGATTAGCTGTAAAATGCAATTTGAGGTCTAGGTGAACAAACAAGTAACCTCTAAATCATAAGGCTATTATTACAAACTGAATGTTTGTATCCCCCACAGAATTCAAAGGGGAGACAATATCCCCAATGTGACAGTATCAGAAGGAGGGGCCTTTGGGAGGTAATTAGGTCATGAGGGTAGAGCCCTCATGAATGGGATTCATGCCCTTAAAGAAGATACACATGAGAGCTTGCATCCTCTTTTTCTGCCATGTGAGCACAAGAAAAGACTGACATCTGGTAAGATCTGGAAGCAAGCCTTACCAGACACCAGATATGCTGCCACCTAGATGTTGGATTTCAGCCTCCGAACTGTGAGAAATAACTACTGTTTAAGTTACCTGGTCTATGGTAATTTGGTATAGTTGCCCAAATGGACTGTGATGGTTAATACTGAGTATCAACTTGATTGAATAGAAGGATGCAAAGTACTGTTCCCGGGTACATCTGTGAGTGTGCTGCCAAAGGAGTTTAACAGTTGAGTCATTTGAGGCCAAGGCGGGTGGATCACAAAGTCAGGAGATTGAGACCATCCTGGCTAACATGGTGAAACCCTGTCTCTACTAAAAAGCACAAAAAATTAACTGGGCACGGTGGCAGGCGCCTATAGTCCCAGCTACTTGGGAGGCTGAGGTAGGAGAATGGCGTGAACCCGGGAGGCGGAGCTTGCAGTGAGCCGAGATCGCGCCACTACACTCCAGCCTGGGCAACAGAGCGAGGCTCCATCTCAAAAAAAAAAATAATCATTTAGTCAGTGGATTGGGAAAGGCAGACTATCCTCAATCTGGGTGGGCACCATCTAATCAGCTGTCAGCACTGCCAGAATAAAAGCAGGCAAAACATGGAAAGACCAGACTAGTGTAGTCTTCTGGCCTCCACCTTTCTCTCATGCTGAATGCTTCCTGCCCTCAAACATCAGACTCCAAGTTCTTTAGCTTTGGGACTTGAATTGGCTTCCTTGCTTGCAGATGGTCTATTGCGGGACCTAACCTTGTGATCACGTGAGTCAATACTCCTTAATAAACTCCCCTTTATATATACATCTATCCTATTATTTCTGTCTCTCTAGAGAAACATGACTAATACATGAACTAAGATAAGATAGTTCCTGTCCTTTTTTTTTTCTTTTAAGAGATGGGGTCTTGCTATATTGCCCAGGTTGGTATGCGGTGGTTATTTGTAGGCACAATCATAGCATGCTATGACCCTGAACTCCTGGGTTCAAAAGATCCTCCTGCCTCAGCTTCCCAAGTAACTGGGAACACAGGTACCCACCCCCACACCCAGCTAATTTTTGTATTTTTATTAGAGACAGCGTTTACCATGTTGGCCGGGCTGGTCTCGAACTCCTGACCTGAAGTGATCTGCCCTCTTTGGCCTCCCAAAGTGCTGGGATTACAGGCATGAGCCACTGCACCTGGCCTTTTGGTTTCTTATGTGTAGGAAAGGATAAGTTTCTTCCTCAGAGTGTGCTGCAGCCAGACATAGTATTTCTCCTTGGCAGAAACTCTGCTGTTCCAATCATACATGTGGCCATTGAGTTCAATGTGGAGATCCAGGAGTGGGCGTTTTCTGGAGAAAACAAGAAAGGCAAAATTTAATGCCATGCAAATATCAGAGAGAAGATAGATTGTCCTTAGGGCGAAATGAGCCAACAGATGTGAAAGTTATTTGAAACTGTTCCCTTCTAAAGGCACCACAAGCTGCTTAGCAAATGATCCAAACTAACTTGCAGCACTCTGGCTTGTTGGCCACCATCCCCTCCCTCAAGGGGCTGCTGAGTTTCACTCTGGGAACACACCAGCCAGATGATAACCCACGTGGATCACCTATGCAAACAGGGATGGGCTCAAAAGGCCAGTAATACCACTGGCCCATGGACTATCTATGGCTGAGTGGCTCCTGCTCTAAACCCCGCTTCCTGCTGGGCCACCACTAAGGAGGCCAGGTAAAGAAGGCCATGAGATTTATTCCTGGGGTACGCAGAGGTACAGCCCAAAATGCATTTTGACAGGTGGCTCAGAAACATCACTCTAAATTGTAATTAGGGTGCAACTGAAAAAGGCCAGTTAATCTTATACTTGAGGTACATTGTGGCTTCATTCAGCTTAAACAGAAACCAGGACACTGATGCTTAGAAAAGTATTCTTGCCAATAAACATTTAAAAAAATACATAACAAAGCCTTCCAGATCTGAACAGTCAGATACCACTTTTCACCTATCAAATTGTCAAAACTTGGGGAAATATAAGAGCATGCAGTGTCAGGGAGAATTCAGGGACACAGCTACTCTCCTATAAAGCTGATATGACCATCCTATAGGACATCTAGTAAGATGCATCCGAGGCTTGAAAAATGCATGTCCTTTGACTCAGTAATTCCAATTCTGGGAATTGTCTCCCTAGAAAACAATTAAGGATAAGAACAAATACTAAGCTGTAAGGATGTTTCTTACTTTGTATGAAAGCAAACACTATGCAACAACTGAAGACTGATCAAGTAAATTAAGCTATGGCCATATTATGGGCTGTTGTGCACACATTAAACTGATGCTGTAGAAATGTGACTACTGACATACAAAAATGTTTGTGATCTAGTGTTAAACAAACTAAAAGCAGGTTACAAAGTGGTGGCAGGCTTTGAGTGTCTTTTGGGCGATACATGGGCTAGAGGGGTGTGGGTCCTTGCCCTCTCCTTGTGTGCCTCATTGCTATGCCTTGAAAAATTGAGGAAATCAAAGACTTTCTGCTCACAGCCAGGTGAGAGGATGACAAATCTGTCAAGATCAAGAAAAATAAGGATAATGTGAACTTTCAAGTTCGATGCAGCAGATACCTTCAGAGAAAGAGAAGGCAAAGAAACTGCAGCAGCCCGTGTCCCCTGCTTTAGCAGTAAAGGAGCTGAAATGAGCCAGACATGCTGATTTGAACTGTATTAAAATTTTTTAAATTAAAAATAAATAAATAATAGATGATGATTCCATCTGGGCTTACAAACATACTTCTGGGCTGGGTGCGGTGGCTCACGTCTGTAATCCTAGCACTTTGGGAGGCCGAGGCAGGAGGATCACTTGAGGTCAGGAGTTCAAGACCAGCCTGGTCAACATGGTGAAACCCCGTCTCTATTAAAAATACAAAAATTAGCAGAGCATGGTGGTGCATGCCTGTAGTCCCAGCTATTCAGGAGGCTGAGGCAGGAGAATTGCTTGAACCCAGGAGGTGGAGGTTGCAGTAAGCTGAGATGTGCCACTGCACTCCAGCCTGGGTGACAGAGCAAGACTTCACCTCAAAAAACAAACAAAAAAGATATACTTCTATATGACTGTATGGGCATCAAATAAAAAAAGATCTGGAAGGTGGCCAGGTGTGGTGGCTCATGCCTTTAATTCTCAGCACTTTGGGAGGCCGAGGTGCGTGGATCACTTGAGGCCAGGAGTTCCAGACCAGCCTGGCCAACATGATGAAAACCCTGTCTCTACTAAAAATACAAAAATTAGCCAGATGTGATGGCAGGTGCCTGTAATCCCAGCCACTTGGGAAGCTGAGGCAGGAGAATCACTGGAACCCAGGAGGCGGAGGTTGCAGTGAGCCAAGATCATGCCACTGCACTCCAGCTGGGTAACAAGAGTGAAACTCTGTC
>NW_012116266.1:8021281-8025999 GCF_000951035.1 Colobus angolensis palliatus
AAAAAAAAAAAAAAAAAAACTTGTTATTTGTATGTATTTATTTATTTTTTGGAGACAAGGTCTCCGATACTGTACTCCAAGGCTGCAGTACAGTAGTACAATCACGATTCACTGCAGCCTCAAACTCCTGGGCTCAAGTGATCCTCCTACCTTAGCCTCCCAAGCAGTTGGGACTACAAGCGCACACCACTGCACCCAACTAATTTTTAATTTTTTTATAGAGTAAGTTCTCACTTTGTTGCCCAGGCTGAAAATTTCTTAATTTTGAAGAAAAGTATTCAAACTACAAACTAACTAACTACAAAGTATTTATAAATCGTGCCGGGTCTATACTGTAGTCCTAGGGCAAGCCCAATGCAGGAGGGAAAATCTCTTTTCCTCCCAGAAGAGAAGGGCAGCAAACGTGGCACAGTGGTAATTCCTATCCTGTGGCACGAAAATAAGCAGGTGGTCCAGAACTGACCACCTCCTGGGGGCTCACCTTTCTTGTCTCAGTTTCTGGGAGAGGCACTGCAGGTACAGGGATGGTGAGCTGCAGGACCGCTCCAGCAGGGACACGTCCGCCGTGCACAGGCTCCAGAAGAAGTCAGCTTCCCGGTGAACTGTGCTCAGCCCTCGCTGCGGAGCCTTGAATTCCACATTCTTCATTGCTGGCCCATCTACCTCCAAGAGGCTGCTGTCCTCCAGCTGGCCCTCTGACACTACATAGTTCTGAATAAAAAACACCTTTGGCTTCCCTGCTAGATAAGGGCATGAATCTCCCATGAACATCCTCCTGATGTGATGCAGGGGGAGTCCTGAGTGAGTCTGATCCACACCATACACGCTCTGGGAGCCTCCTCGGCTCACCAGGACACACACAAAGCTATCGTAGTCTCGGTGCTCGGTCATACAGGCAAATTGGCCAAGAATCTGGGCTATACCATTCACACTGAGATGCAAGAATTTCTGGACTTCATAGCCCAGGGAAGTGAAGGTGTCTTGAAGCAGCTCTGGGGAAAACACAAAACAAACATGGAAAACAACACTGGAGTGAGGAGAGCTCAAGAGGACTGGGTAGGAATCCTAGCCATGGTCTAATCTCCATTATGAAAAGCTTCTTTTTTTGTGTCATATTTTGACGGGCTCGAGTCCTGGACAGTTGGAACAGGAACCATCTGAATCATGAAAGACATGACTTTAGGTCCCTAAATATGGTCTATACCCTGCTATACCACTGTTCCTGCCTGATGCCAGCCACAGGCAGACTGAGCCCACTCTAGTCCAATCAAACCAAGGGGAGGACAAAACCTTTCTTTCTTCAACGATCTTCTTATTGAAATCCAGACCTCACAATCTTTCTCTCTCCTGAGTGGCTCACTCTGGGGGAAGCCCACCACCACATCATGAAAGTACTCAGGCAGTCCCTCAGAGAGTCCCACATGAAGAACAGGCTTCCCGCCAACAGCTAGCACCAACTTCGCAGTCATGTGAGTGACCACTTTAGAAGTGGATCCTCCAATCCCAATCAAGCATTCAGATGACCCAGCTGACAACTGACCACAACTTCACTAGACTCTGGGCCAGAATAGCCCAGCTAAGCTGCTCTTAAATTCCTCACCCACAGGTGAAGATATAATTAAATTAGTACTGTTGTTTTTAGCCACTAAATTTTGGAGTGATTTGTATACATTTTTAGGTAAATAATTCACTAGGTAAGTCCTTTGACCTTTCCTATCAGTAAAAGGAAAAGGCTTCTTACTTTTCTCCTTTGCTTGGCCCACAACTAAGGATTAAACAATGAATCATTAGCTGGGCTCAGTGGCTCACACCTGTAATCCCAGCACTTTGGGAGGCTGAGGTGGGCAGATTACCTGAGGTCAGGAGTTCAAGACCAGCCTGGCCAAAATGGCGAAACCCTGTCTCTACTAAAAATACAAAAATTAGTCAGGTGTAGTGGCACGCCCCTGTAGCCCTAGCTACTCAGGAGGCTGAGGCAGGAGAATCGCTTGAACCCGGGAGGTGGAGGTTGCAGTGAGACAACATTGCAACACTGCACTCCAGCCTGGGCAACAGAGTGAGACTCTGTCTCAAAAAAAAAAAAAGAAAATGAATTATTGTATCATGTAATAATGAAGAGATACAAAGGAAGTGCTGATATTCCTAAGTCTATAATCAATCAGCATCATTAACAAGGAAATGGGAGACATGATTCACAGGTTGCAAATAACCCATTAAACAGTGAGGGCAGCCAGGCCCAGTGGCTCACGCCTGTAATCCTAGCACTCTGGGAGGCCGAGGCGGGTGGATCACCTGAGGTCAGGAGTTCGAGACCAGTCTGGTCAACATGGTGAAACCCTGTCTCTACTAAAAATACAAAAATTAGTCAGGCGTGGTGGTGCTCGCCTGTAATCCCAGCTACTTGGGAGGCTGAGACAGGAGAATCGCTTGAACCCGGGAGGCAGAGGTTGCAGTGAGCAAAGACTGCGCCACTGTACTCCACCCTGGGCGACAGAGCAGGACTCCGTCTCTAATAATAATATAATAATAATAATAATAAGGGTAAATGCCTTCACAGGATCTCTGGGTAGCTTTTATCAGGACTGTAATTTTGTACAGCCTTTTTGAAGAGCAATTTGGGAGTATCATTAAATTTTAAATGTGTATGCGCTTTATAAAAAAAACTCTCTGTGTGATAGAAGAGGCCTGGATGCACTGTCCCCTAGTCATCTCCTCTGAGGGTGCAGGCGAATTTCAATATCCAGTACTGAATCCAGGCTGAACAAGGAGAGAACCTGGACTAGGACTCCAGTTCCATCACTGCTATTCTATTCCAAAGGACTTACATGTCTCTAATCGTGGAGTATTTGCTCCTCCAGGAGGCAGAAGCAAACAGGGAAACACCAGACTCAAAGCTCTTTTGTTGACTTATCTCAAGATTGGTTCACATCCCTCAAAACCTCTCTTCACTGATAAATGTCCTTCCTTATCAAAGTCCTTGAAAGAAAGCTTCACCAGTTCTCCCTTCCCATGTTGATATGTGAGGCTTGGACAGAACAAATGCTATACTGTGCCTTCCAGCTCTTTCCTTTATTTGTGCTCCCTGGAGGTTCTGGCTGGGGAAGCCCCTGTCACATGACCGTAAGCAGACAGTCGCGTGGTGCAGGGCAAAAGAGGAACCAGCCTTGCAATCACAAGATGTGGGTTTAAGTCCTAGTTCCTCCATCTCCTCTTACTAGGGTCTGAATCTTGCATGGTCTTGGAAGAGGACTGAGCTACAACAGCAGACAAGCTAGGAAGGGAATGGGAATCTGAGGTCTGGGGCAGAAAATCCTTACTTACCTAAAAGAACAGAATAAAAATGGCTAAAGCTGGAGGAAGCCAAAAACCATGCAGGTCCCAAATGCCAAAAAGAACAGCAGGTCTGAGCCTCAGACAAGACAGAGCATTGCTTAAATGTGTGGGAAGGCAGTCACTCCATAGGCCCAGCCTGAAGACATCACCACTGACATTTCCCATTAATGTCACAATTTTCCTCTGTGAGATGGTGAGGTGGAGTGGGAAGAGTTGTTAGCTGGCACTTGCAACTTTATTGGGCCAGCAAGAACATGCATACAGCCCAGTCTGATGTACAGGATCAAAAAGGTAATGACAGTGTGACTTTGAGTCAGTTTGAGTCAGCCCCAGTTTATTCATCTATAAAATAGGATTAAAACGAATGCTTGGCCAGGTGCAGTGGCTCACATATATAATCCCAGCACTTTGGGAGGCTGAGGTAGGAGGACAGCTTGAGCTCAGGAGTTTGAGACCACCCTGGGAGTCACAGGGAAATCCCATCTCTACAAAAAATAAAAAATTAGCCAGGCATGGTAGTACATGTCTGTAGTCATCACAGCTACTCAGGAGGCTGAGGCAGGAGGAACTCTTGAGCAGGAGGTTCTTCAAAAGGTGACTGTGAGGGCAGGGTACGGTGGTTCATACCTGTAGTCCCAGCACTTTGGGAAGCCAAGGTGGGTGGATCGCTTGAGCTGCGGAGTTCAAGACCAGCCTGGGCAACATGGCAAAACCCCATCTCTACCAAAAATACAAAAATTGGCCGGGCGTGGTGGCACGCATCTGTGGTCCCAGCTACTTGGGAGGCTAAGGAGGATCACTTGAGCCCAGGAAGTGGAGGAGCCAAGATCGCCCCACTGCACTCCAGCCTGGATGAAAGAGTGAGACTCTGTCTCAAAAAAAAGGTGACGGTGAGGATCCAATGAGATTTCTGTAAAGATGCTTTGCAAACTGTGTTTATTCAGATATAAGATATTGACTTTAAAGGAAACAAAGGAAGCCATTTCAAAATACAAATCACCAATCTTATGGTGTTGCGCATCTCTCATGGAATCTCTCTCTTAGGACCTGGAGGGAGGTCTCTATATTCTAAACTAAAATGGGCTCAGAGCAGACAAAGTCCATGTCCTATGTAGGCAGAACAGTAACTGTTTTGTCCTTGCACATAAATAGAGGAAGAAAAACTTGGGGGCTGGGTTTGGAAAATAAAACTTCAACAAACTACAGAAGTCCCACTTCTCCTTCTAGAACCCACCCTGGAAAACCCACACCCAACCCAGTCTGATCTCCAAAATTTCCAACGGTTCTTTAGAACTTCTTGAAATGGGCCGGGCGCGGTGGCTCAAGCCTGTAATCCCAGCACTTTGGGAGGCCGAGACGGGCGGATCACGAGGTCAGGAGATCGA
>NW_012116266.1:8026178-8028947 GCF_000951035.1 Colobus angolensis palliatus
GGCCACTGCACTCCAGCCTGGGGGCAGAGCGAGACACTGTCTCAAAAAAAAAAAAAAAAGAACTTCTTGAAATGATATGGGGGAGGTGAGGAGGGGAAAGGCGGGGGTTCTTCTGGCCTTGTAGTTAGTACAGGGCTGTTCATTCAAGGCCAGGGTCAGCACTACTCATAGGTTTGAGGACTTCACAGATAAACCAAAAAAACCAAAATACAGTAAAATGTCATGACTTCGTTAATTTAGAATTTGCTTTGATCTAAATGAGGGCGCATTTATCTTGACAATTTCTATGAACAGGGCTTCATTAAATAAATGTATAAAATAAACGAGAATGAGGGAATGCTTCACCAGTTAATTTACAATCACTTACTGAGTAGCTTTAATAAGCCCAGTGTTAACTGCTATAGAGCACATGGGCAAAACACAAGATAGGCAAAACATTCTTAGTGAAAAAGGGAGTTCTGAGGTCAAATGTGTTTGGGAAATGCAAGGTGGACAAGGCTAAAATAGGTTTATTCGCAGGAAGAATTCTCAGAGCCTTTAATAGGTCAATATGCATTGCAAATATCTGGGGGGGAAGAGATTAGGCAGCACTTCTCAAATTTACTTGACCAGAAAACTCTTGTTTTACAAAGTTCCCCTTATTGCCTACAGAAATACTTGGACAAGAGAATACATATCAAATATATGATGTACTTAAATCAAAGAGCTTATAATCTTGTTGGGGAAGCAAAGCTTATAAATGCACATAAAACAAAGATTACGTGGTGGCTCATGACCATAATCCCGTGATTTGGGAGGCCAAGGCAGGAAGATCACTTGAAGCCAGGAGTTCATGACCGCCCTGGGTAATACAGCAAAAAACCCTGTCTCTACAAAAAACAAAAATAAGTTAGCCAGACATGTTAGCATGTGCCTGTAGTACCAGGGACTCAGGAGGCTGAAGTGGGAGGATTGCTTGAGCCCAGAAGTTTGAGACCAGCCTGGACAACATAGTGAAACCCTGTCTCTACAGAATATTTTAAAAATTAGATGGATGTGGTGGTGCCTGTGTGTAGTTCCAGCTACTCGGGAGGGTGAGGTGAGAGGATCGCTTGAGCCTGGGAGGTTAACGCTGCAGTGAGCCGTGATTGTTCCACTGTGCTCCATTCTGGGTGATAGAGCAAGACCCTGTCTCAAAAAAGAAAAGGAAAGTACAGAAAAAATGTTCAAGCTTTTCAGAAAGAGCAGGGTAGAAAAAAAAAATACTTCCTCTTGGCCAGGTGCGATGGCTCATCCCTGTAATCCCAGCACTTTGGAAGGCCAAGGCGGGCGGATCACATGAGGTCAGGAGTTCAAGACCAGCCTGGCCAACATGGTGAAACCCTGTCTCTACAAAAATACAAAAATTAGCCGGACATGATGGCGGGTGCCTGTAATCCCAACTACTCATGAGGCTGAGGTGGAGAATCGCTTGAACCCAGAAGACAGGTTACAGTGAGCCAAGATAACGCCATTTGCACTCCTGCAGCCTGGGCAACAGAGCGAGACTCTGTCTCAAAACAAAAACAAAAACGAAAAACTTCCTCTTAAAATTTGCAAACATCGTCTTTTATTTTTATTCAGGGGACTTAAAAACAACCAGAGCTTCAGGCCAAGCCGTAAAGCCCATCTGTCAGAGATGTGAGACGTTTGCTTCTATATTCCTAACAGAATTAAAAAGTCCAGTGTTTAAAGATGACCCACCAGGGCCTAGCACAGATCCAGCTTTGCTATCACTGACACAGATGACACAACACCAAAGACTTATTTTTCAATTCTACCAAACTGAGATAATTAGCCCCCAAATCCCTAAGCATTTACTTCTGCCTCAAGAAGAGGTTACTGAACTCCATAAGGATTCTTCTCAAGAATGAACTACCAAAGAATAACCTTATTTCATGCACAACACAGCTCTGAGAACAGATTCCACCTCATTGCCTTAATATTTGCTTCACACAGGGCCAAGCATGGTGCTTTGCACATAGTAGGCCCTCAACAAACATTTACCGGACAAAGAAATAAAGCTATAAATACTTGGGAGACTTGCATGCTCTTTGGATAAAAGTCTGGTTTTTTGAGGACAGAAGAGAAGACAGGTAGAAGAGAGTCTGCTAAGCTCTAAAGGTAAAAAGGAATGGCTTTTATAAACACACTGACACTGGGAGAGCTTATTCCTTCATTCATTCACCCAACAAATATTTATTGAATACCTAGGTACCAGGGATTGTTCCAGGTACTGGAGACCCATAGTAAGAGAGATGGATAAACTCTGCCACCTTCATGGAAATTACATTGAGGCAAAGTAATTAAAAGCATAGGCTTTGGAGTCCAGCTTTTGATCCCAGCTCAATCAGTACTAGAGAAGGTAGGAGTGTAGTTCACTGCTCAGCTTCCTCACCTTGAAAAGAGAGAGAATAGGCCGGGCGCGGTGGCTCACGCCTGTAATCCCAGCACTTTGGGAAGCTGAGGTGGGCGGATCACAAGGTCAGGAGATCCGAGACACCAGCCTGGCCAACATGGTGAAACCTCGTCTCTACTAAAAATACGAAATTAGCCGGACATGGTGGCATGTGCCTCTAATCCCAGCTACTCAGGAGGCTGAGGCAGGAGAATCGCTTGAACTTGGGAGGCGGCAGTTGTGGTGAGCTGAGATTGCGCCATTGCACTCCAGCCTGGGCAACAGGAATGAAACTCCATCTTAAAAATAAATTTAAAAAAAAGAAAAAAGAAAAATTAGCTGGGCGTGGTGGC
>NW_012116266.1:8029142-8035999 GCF_000951035.1 Colobus angolensis palliatus
CTCAGGAGGCTGAGGCAGGAGAATCGCTTGAACTTGGGAGGGAGAGGCTGCAGTGAGCCGAGATTGCACCACTGAATTCCAGTCTGGCAACAGAGCAAGACTCCATCTCAAAAAAAAAAAAGAAAAAGAAAAGAAGAGAACATAGAAAGAATATTCCTAGTAAATTAGTTCTAAGTAGAATAAAAAAAAATTTAATGGAGAGAACAGCACCTATATTATGGTATTATTTATGAGGATTAAGCACGAATCCATGTAAAACAATTAGCACAGTACCTGGCACGTAGTAGATTTTTAATAAATTATGTACTCTGAGCACAGCTATGCCCAGGTTAGTCCTATCATGTTCCTGTTTGTTTCCTTCAGAGCCCTTATTTCGGCTGGCAATTACCTTACCCGCTTGTAGGACTCCTGCACTCCTCCCAAGTGTTCAAGGTTAACCAGGTGGCAAAGTTAACTAGACAGAAGAAATCCACATAATTACTCTAGATGAAGCCCCCTAACTGCGGATTAGATGAAAAGAGATGAAGGGTGCTGCACTAATAACAACCATTTTCAACCAAGGCAGGATTCTGGGCCTAGAATCTTCAGTGACAAATCACCAGGAGGGGAGGAGGAAAATGAAGAGCTGGAGGCCTAGAGAGATGGTGTGAGGAGAGGAGACTGTGCCTTTCCACTTCATAATAATTAATGTTCTCCTGCTGCTCTGAGTCTGTGCATGTAAGTGGATTCGTGACCTCTCAGCTGATGAAAACCATAGCACAAGAAGAATAAAAGTGTGCTGCCTTGTTTCTTACCTGCTAATTAGCCACCTGAGCCCAGGGGGTTTTATAAGAGGCCTCAAGCCCAATTATTGATTTTGTTCCCAGAGGCAGGGAAGGCTTGAGTCAAATCACCCTGATTCTCAGGGGAAAGGCAGCACTGAGCATCCAGGGTACCCTCTAATGGCCCAGGCCTACTCTTGTCCAGCAATATACCACCGAGATGTTGAACTTTAAAGGACTACGTCCGACCAGGAGGGACCTGCTGTCTAGAGTTGCCGGTCTGATTCTTGGAGCTCATATACAGACACATCGGCAGCCATGGGGCAGGAAACAGATGTACTAATGCAGTCAAGACCAATACCTACTCATACCTGCGGCCAAAAGCATGATGCCCCAGGCTCTGCTTCCAATTCTACCGTCCTCTTCCACCTTTCTCGCTTATCAGGTCTCTGCCCTCCTGTACTTTGTACTTAGATTCTCCTTTGCCAAGCCCATTCAGACTGTGACTGGTAGGAGTGTTGTGCTCAGCTTTCTACTTGAGTGTTTATCCAAGAAGTTGTCCCCTCTTAGGTTATGGCCTCCATTCCAGTGCACCACAGCCTATGGGGATGCATCCCCTTGGGCCTAGAGCAGGCCTCAGTGCCCTGGTCTCTCACTTGTCTGAGATCAGATTCTATGTACCAAGCGCAAAGAGCCATGGCGAGCTCTTGCTTAGGTGGTTTATGGCTAGAATTAAACAAGCAAATGAGGAAATAATGCTAGTTGGCACCCAGTACAGGCTCATACTGTGCCAGGCACTATTCTAAGCCCTTTCCAAGTATGAACTCATTCATTCTGCCCAACCTCCCTGTGAGGTAGGTCCATTATTAACCCACTTTACAAAAGAGAAACTGGGACTTAAGGAGGCCGAGAACTTAGCATTGCAGGAAAAATAAAAATAAAATTTAAATTAAAAAAAAATTAGAAGCCAGGCACGGTGGCACACGCCTGTAATCCCGGGAGGGATGTACTCGGGAGGCTGAGGCAGGAGAATTGCTTGAACTCAAGAGGAAGAGGTTGCAGTGAGCCAAGATCACACCACTGCACTCCAGTGTGGGCAACAAGAGTGAGATCTCTCTCAAGAAAGAAAAAAATAAAAAATAAAAAATAAATAAAGAGGCCAGGGACATTGCCCAAGGTCACAAGCCAGAACATGGCATAGCCATGATTCAAACCCACACTGTCATATTCCATTTCTCAACTCTGATCATGCTCCTATAATGCAGAAAAATACGAATATACATTCAGCCCCTGCTCACAAGAGGCCCACAACCCAGCAACAGAAGCAAGCACAGACACTGAGTTATAGCCAAAAAGTTGGTTTTTCAATTCACAGCAGGTCATGGCTTTTTTTTTTTTTTTTATGATTCTCTTCACACAACAGATATATGTACAACATCTGCTGATGAATGAAACAACACTGACTAAAACCAGAAGTACAGGACAATTACATAATCTCTTAAAACAGGAAGTGACTCATTAAGAAAATATTTTCTCATTCCTATATGGGTACTAATGGCTAAAAAGGAGAAGACACTTATCTTTCTCACATCTAACCAAAAATAGGACATGACCAAGCAGGATCATATCTGAAATCCTGGAAAATTTGGTCTTATATTTGACCTTCTCTTAGCCTCTCTTCCCATAAAACTCCCCATGGTAACATTTTAAGTGAGCCTAAAAGATAGTTCTGACTCATTTTAAGAGAATGTTGAGAAGCTCTAAAACTGGAAATATAATGATCGATCCTCTTAAGGAAGAGCTAAATAATTAAACAGAAAGTCATTCCACTTATCTATGCTCTTCTCATTCTCTTTTGATGCAGCACCAGTGATTCAGTTTGAGTCAGACATCCAACAACAACTGAGCAAAAGCAATGGTGACTCACAGATAGAAGAGACTGAGGCCAACAACCAAAGCAAAGGACAGCAGAACTGACACACTGCTCAGAAAATATCCAAAGCTTTGTAAGTGAGCACACATTTATCATGTCTTTAATGTTCCCAGGAAAGTTTTGTCATCTATCTAGGTGAAATGATGGGGCATGTGATAATATGTGAAGCCAGAATGCCTTCCATTAATATTAATGTCTCTCTGGGTTCCAGGACTCCTCCCTGCTATAGCATCCAAATGAAAAGGCAAGACTGAAGCTCACCAACTACGGTAAATGATGTCTTTGTGTCAGAGACACTGTTACGTGTTCCCCAAATCCATTTCATTTTCCTCCTGACACGCAGCTAGACTAATTTCCCCATGTCTACTACAGTTAGATGGAGCCACATGACTGAGTTCTGACCAATCTAATGAGGTGAAAATGATACATATTATCACTTTTAGGCCTGGTCCCTAAAATCTCTTAGGAGATCCTCCACACATTCTCTCTTCCCTTATCTGCTAGCCAGATACAAAGGACTCTGCAGAAAACTCAAGACCTCAGAAGATGATGGAGCCATTGAATGGCCACATGAACAAAGCTCCCCCTGAGCCCGATCCACACTAGCCTGTGACATGAATGAGAAACAAGTCTCTGTTGTGTTGAACCACATATTCATTTTTTCTTTTCTTTTTTTGAGACAGGGTCTTGCTCTATCATCCATGCTGGAGTGCTGTGGCACAATCCTGACTCACTGCAGCCTTGACCTCCTTGGGTTCAAGTGATCCTCCTGCTTCAGCCTCCCGTGTAGCTGGGACTACAAGTGTGCACCACCACACCAGCTAATTTTTTTTTTTTTTAAGACAGAATTTCACTGTCACCCATGATGGAGTGCAGTGGTGCAATCTCGGCTCACTGCAACCTCTGCTTCCCAGGTTCAAACAATTCTTCTGTCTCAGCCTCCCAAGTAGCTGGGACTACAGGTGTGTGCCACCATGCTCAGCTAATTTTTGTATTTTTAGTAGAGATGGGATTTCACCATTTTGGCCAGGCTGGTCTTGAACTCCTGACCTCATGATCCACCCACATCCACCTCCCAAAGTGCTGGGATTACAAGTGTGAGCCACCGTGCCTGGTCCACACTAGCTAATTTTTAACTGGGCTCAAGCGATCCTCCCATCTCAGCCTCACAAAAGGCTGGAATTCCAGGCATGAGCAACCACAACCAGACTGAAGCACAGATTCTTGAACTGGTTTGTCATGGCAACTGGTGCTGATCACTCTAATGAATATAGCTTGCCTGTGCCATGATCTCAATCTGAGGGCACCGGTTAATCTGTAGCTTCCACACCTACCTGTCTCATTGCCAATGCAATCGATTATCAGGCAGATTCCTAGGGGCTTGCTCTTCATCTTGTATCTCTCTTCAGGTATGCTCTGGAAAGGAAGGCAAGAATTGCTATAGACTCTGGATATTGCTCTGTTTCTATGAGGTTCCACTCATATACCATCTCTTCTTTTGGATTTCCTTTGACAGGTGAATCACTCAACAGACACAGCCTGAAGTTTCCCATTATGGCAAATGTTTCCCATTAATATCAAATTTTTCCTCTATTAGGGTAATGTGCTCAAGACAAATTATTTTATTTTTATTTAATTTTAATGAAAATCCCAGTCTCTTTATTGGTTTTGTGGAATAAAGATAATTTGAAAAACAGAGAAAACATGAGTCATTTGTCTCCACAGTAACCTGAAGTTATATAAGTGGTATCTTCCCAAGTACAAAGGGAGCCCTTCTATTGCTTCTGCTTACAAAGAAGTGTCAACCTAATAAAAAGCCAGAACAAGTCAAAGTTCAGGAAAGTATCACTGCTGACTTACATGTTCAGCAGTCACTGAGTTGAGACAAGGGGTACTTTGGAACTTCCCTGCATTCCAAAGTTCACTAATGCAATCCTCCCTTTAACAACTTTCTCTTTGTTATTCAGAGTTCCCTTGTATGGAAGTTCTCAGGAGAACAACACTCTCAGCCTCTCATTGTCTCAAAGAGTTCTTAATGGACAGATATTTTTAAAGAAGTCAGGGTTCTCCACAGCTATTACATATAATACCAAATCAGACCATTTATTCTGTACCTGAGGCATAAAAGCTGCTGATTCCTGAATGGATGTCTTCACTGGTTCTTCTGAGGGATGAGAGAGAGAGATCATTTACAAAGCTGAAGGAGAGCTAAGTCCACCCCCACACTGGCTTAGTTTCTTTGTATCACAACTGTTCTCCCTTCCTATTTTCTTCAATTATCTCTTCTTTCCCCAGCTATACTTGGCCCTGAGGTTCCAACCTCACACTGAAGAAAGTGACATAAGAAAACACAAGTCCCAGTGCTACCAGGGGCTATCTGGAAAAGTTGCTTAGACAGCAAGTGAAGAAGGCTCTCCCCTACCTCACTCTAGGTGAGGAACAGGTGGCTGGTGAGTTTTTAACTTGATAGGAGAATCTAATAACCTCACCACCCAACAATACTGATAGCTTTCCTATATGTGCTGAAACTGTTGACAATACCTAAAGGGAACAGCCTTAGAGAGTGCAGAGCAGGGAAAGCTTATATGTGTTTGCTAGCTATAAAACAGATGGCACTGTTTTCATAGTCCAGTGATACTGGGAGATCATAAAATAAAATGTCAATGGCAAGACAGTGACAATGAGGGCAGTGAGCCTGGCAAATGCAGATGAGCCTAAAGCTAATTTGCTAGAAAAAAATGACTTGATTAGGTCAGGGAGGTGAAGGAACGACCAGTTTTGAGCCAAGATTGTGCCACTGCACTCCAACCTGGGCAACAGAGCGAGACTCTGTCTCCAAAAAAAAATAAATAAATTTTAAAAAAAGATACACAGGATATATTAAGTGAAAAATGGATTATTAAATAATATGTATACTACTGATTTTGTGTACTTAAAAATATCTATTTGTGTATATATACTTACACATGTATTAATATATGCTTAAATATAAAAGAATCTAGAGGTACAAAAATCAAACATTAATAGTAGCTATCTCTGATACTTGAAAGAGGAAATTTCACTTTATATTTTTTGTATTTTAGCAATTATATATTAACAGAACAAACAAACAAAGAAAACCCACAAAATAATCTATGTGATATATCTATCTCAGTTTAAGGCATTTAGCAAGAACTTACTAAATTGAAGTTATCACCATCCTCATCAAATTCAATGATGGCTGAATAGTTGAAATCTATTTGGAAGTCCAAATTAATATAAATATTTGGTTTGATTATTATTTATTTGGATGGAATCTCGCTCTGTCATCCAGGCTGGAGTGCAATGGCACGATCTCGGCTCACTACAATCTCTGCCTCCCGGGTTGAAGCGATTCTCCTGCCTCAGCCTCCTGAGTAGCTGGGATTACAGGTGCGTGCCACCACACCTGGTTAATTTTTATATTTTCAGCAGAGACAGGGTTTCACCATGTCAGGCTGGTCTCAAACTCCTGACCTCATGATCCACCCACCTTGGCCTCCCAAAGTGTTGGGATTACAGGTGTTAGCCACCATGCCTGGCTGACTATTTTAAACCTCTATTAAATTAAGTCCAAGTTATTACAAAGCTTTTTTGGGGGGGACAGAGTCTTGCTCTGTCGCCCAGGCTAGAGAGCAGTGGCAAGATCTCGGCTCACTGCAACCTCCACCTCCCAGGTTCAATCAATTCTCCTGCCTCAGCCTCCCGAGTATGTGGGACTACAGGTGTGCACCACCACGCCCAGATAATTTTTGTATTTTTAGTAGAGACAGGGTTTCACCATGTTGCCCAGGTTGGTCTCGAACTGCTGACCTCAGGTGATCCACCCACCTCGACCTCTCAAAGTGTTGGGACTACAGGCATAAGCTACCATGTCCAGCCCAGAAACCTTTTTCTTTATTAGCAAATAAACCAAGTCCAAGCAAGAACAAGTAAGCAGCTCTCCTAACAGGATCACAGGGATATTGGGATTAATTCCTATGCAAATCTACTAGGTCTCCTATTTTCCCTTTAAACAGCCTTAGGAATACTAATTCTCATCACCTCACCAGTGTTTTAAGAAACATGTTGTTCGGCCGGGCGCGGTGGCTCAAGCCTGTAATCCCAGCTACTCAGGAGGCTGAGGCAGGAGAATCGCTTGAACT
>NW_012116266.1:8036630-8039070 GCF_000951035.1 Colobus angolensis palliatus
CTATGCAAATCTACTAGGTCTCCTATTTTCCCTTTAAACAGCCTTAGGAATACTAATTCTCATCACCTCACCAGTGTTTTAAGAAACATGTTGTTATTTCAGGAATTAATTCGCTTCTCAGCAGTTTTTGCTGGAAAGCACAGTATCAGGTAGAGAATGACAGGCATGAGCTACACCATCTGACTAATCCAGGCCAAAATAAGTTTTCAGGTACACACAGCACAAAGACTGAGTCGTAAGGTAACCGTAAGGGGACTGCCACACAAAGAGGGCTTCTATTAGGCCACTGCCCCACTCAAAACATTCATGATGTCCCACCACACACAGGACAGATTCCAAGCCCCTTGGATAAGACTGAAGCCCTCCATCGCAGCCCATCAATCCCTGCTTCCTGCAGTTCAGAACCACAACCATGTGCTTCATCAGTGTAAGACTGAGTCTCAGCTCTCACTTTAAGGAGGACTCAAGCAAAAGAAGTAAACTTTTGCTGGGTGCAGTGGCTCACGCCTGTAATCCCAGCATTTTGGGAGGCCAAGGCAGGTGGATTACTTGAGGTCAGCAGTTTGAGACCAGCCTGACCAACACGGTGAAATGTTGTCTCTACTAAAAATACAAAACTTAGGCCGGGTGCGGTGGCTCAAGCCTGTAATCCCAGCACTTTGGGAGGCCGAGACGGGCGGATCACGAGGTCAGGAGATCGAGACCATCCTGGCTAACACGGTGAAACCCCGTCTCTACTAAAAAAAAAAAATACAAAAAACTAGCCGGGCGAGGTGGCGGGCGCCTGTAGTCCCAGCTACTCGGGAGGCTGAGGCAGGAGAATGGCGTGAACCCGGGAGGCGGAGCTTGCAGTGAGCTGAGATCCGGCCACTGCACTCCAGCCTGGGCGACAGAGTGAGACTTCGTCTCAAAAAAAAAAAAAAAAGATCTATGGGATCAAGTGCTAATGTTTTAAGATAGAAAACATATCATGCAGGTTGAAATTGACCTGTCTTTAAATTGCACGTTTTCTTTCTTTCTTAGGAAAGGGGGGATATCATCTGTAGAATATCCAGATTTATTAAATGGGCTATAAGACAAGAACTTATTTACCTTTCCTCTTCCTGCTGCTAGATATTTGGTTTAACATGGTTCATTATCATGGTTGGATGAATGTTTAACATGGCCTGGTTAGAGCTCCATTCCATTTCAGTTATAAATGTCACATCTCTTAAAATATAGCCAAGATGACGAAGCTGATGGAGTATGATGGTGTTCAAACTTAGATAAGCTAATTCAATAGACAACTAGAAATGCCAACAAGTCCATCGTAAGAGCTTAACCGGTTTTTATTTTGAGAGCTTAGATTATGTAGATAAAGGAAATTGCCAACTCTAAAAATGCAACAGTTGTACTAAAATTATCAAGCATTTATAAAGAATGAATATTAAAAAAAGGTAGTCTTACGTTGAGTGCCAAGTTGCTCCTTAAGTCTTTGTTCTTTACTTCTCCCATTGTGGAGCTTCAAACACAAAGAATAAGGTCACACTTCCTGTTTGTTATTTCAGAGGTACATTATACATTACACCTCTTTAAATGTCTCAATAGGATTCTTAACCCAGGAAAAAAATAAAAATATCATCTCCACAGTTAAATTATCTAAAGAATAGCAAGAGCTGTTAACTCCATAAATCCCATATCATATTACCAAAGAACAGGGAAATTCTGCTTTTAAAAAATGAAAATAGGCCAGGAGTGGTGGCTGACACCTATAATCCCAACACCTTGAGATGCCAAGGTGGTTGGGTCATCTGAGGCCAGGAGTTCCAGACCAGACCAGCCTGGCCAACATGGTAAAACCCCATCTCTACTAAAAATACAAAAATTTGCTGGGCATGGTGTGGGTGCCCCTATAATCCCAGCTTCTCAGGAGGCTGAGGCAGGAGAATCGCTTAAACCAGGGAGGCAGAGGTCGCAGTGAGCTGAGATGGCGCCATCTGGGAGAAAAGAGTGAAAAGTGAAACTCTGTCACAAAAATTAAAAATAAAATAAAATAAAAATATGCTAAGCTAGCATAGTAGACTGTTTCAAAACAGCCCAATAAAAGCTGATGTTACAGTACAGTATAGTTGCTAGCACAGCTCCAGGTTAGGATAAGCTGTTAGAACATGAGATTGACATTCCACCTGTTTCTTCAACATGGGGCAAAGTACAGCATGGTTAAGAGTCGGATTTCTAGGCCAGACAGACCTGGCTAGGAATCCTGATTCTGCCACTTATTAGCTATGTAATCTTGAGCAAGTTATTTAACTTCTCTATGTGTGTCTCTTCATATGCTAAATGAGGATAATAATAATAGATACCTTACAGATTTCGTATGAAGATTAATGCACACAAAGCGCTCAGGCCGGGCGCGGTGGCTCAAGCCTGTAATCCCAGCACTTTGGGAGGCCAAGACGGG
>NW_012116266.1:8048010-8048766 GCF_000951035.1 Colobus angolensis palliatus
TGGTAGGCTTCTGGGCCTGTTTCCCGACAGCTGGTATCCGGCCACTGCACTCCAGTCCGGGCGACAGAGAGAGACTCCGCCTCAAAAAAAAAAAAAAAACAAAAAACAAAGCGCTCAGCACAGTGCCAAACACACGGAAGTACACAATAAATGTCCAGTTATTGCTTTTCTATCATTGCCTAGCTACACATAAGCAACATATGGTCCTGATTCTTGATAATGAAATATTCTTCATAAACCACTTCTGAGGTCTAGAGTAAGAGTAATCAGATAATGAAAGATTAAACCGACCCTTTCTCTTCTCAGACGACAGGTCCTATGTAAGATACACATACCACACGCTGTCAACCCATCTGAGACACTCAGCTTTCAAATGACAGTTCTTCTCTGAAGCTAACCTAGCCAAAAGAGAGAAGTACACTATCTGTTAAGCTGTGTCAGTAGCTAAGTCTGTGTTTCTAAATTAAAAACATGTAAGTTGCCGGCCGGGCGCGGTGGCTCACGCCTGTAATCTCAACACTTTGGGAGGCTGCGGTTGTCGGATCACGAGGTCAGGAGATCGAGATTATCCTGGTTAACATGGTGAAACCGTCTCTACTAAAAATACAAAAAATTAGCCTGGCGTGGTGGCCGGCGCCTGTAGTCCCAGCTACTCGGGAGGTTAAGGCAGGAGAATGGCGTGAGCCTGGGAGGCGGAGCTTGCAGTGAGCCGAGATCGCACCACTGCACTCCAGTGTGGGCAACAAGAGTGAGATC
>NW_012116266.1:8050720-8051028 GCF_000951035.1 Colobus angolensis palliatus
GCCAGGATGGTCTCGATCTCTTGACCTCGTGATCCGCCCGTCTCGGCCTCCCAAAGTGCTGGGATTACAGGCTTGAGCCACCGCGCCCGGCCTTAAAGATGGATTTTAAAAGCATTGTATTCCTGCAGCCAATTAAGCCGACTGAGTTCCTCTCCTCACGGGGACCCAGTGTGCAATGGCTGCAAACAGCAGCTTCCCTGGTAGTGATGCAGTCTGTTTGTTGTATGGGTTGCTCTAAGGGACCTTGGAGACAGTCCTTTCAGATGGATGTTCATGTTTCTGACCTTGCACTACCCCAGTGTAGGCTC
>NW_012116266.1:8051078-8052668 GCF_000951035.1 Colobus angolensis palliatus
CCCGGGTTCAAGTGATTCTCCTGCCTCAGCCTCCAGAGTAGCTTGGATTACTAGTGCCTGCCACTGCGCCTGGTTAATTTTTGTAGTTTTAGTAGACACAAGGTTTCACCATCTTGGCCAGGCTAGTCTTGAACTCCTGACCTTGTGATCCACCCGCCTCAGCCTCCCAAAGTGCTGGGATTACAGGCGTGAGCCACTGTGCCCAGCCATAATTTCTTAATTCTATAATATCTTGTGGTATCCTGTGGCATTTAATCACACAGTAATTTCTGAAGCACTTCTGCAGACTCATATGAGTTAACTTCTAGGTATTCGGCTCCTAAACCTCTTAAGGAAGTCACTGCATTCATTTGCCATAGTGCCTGCTTGCTAAATTAATGAATGAATAATCAGGGTCACTTTTTTTAGATGGAGTTTCACTCTTGTTGCCCAGACTGGAGTGCAATGACACAATCTCGGCTCACTGCAACCTCTGCCTCTTGGGTTCAAGTGTTTCTCCTGCCTCAGCCTCCCAAGTAGCTGGGCTTACAGGCATGCACCACCACACGCAGATAATTTTGTATTTTCAGTAGAGACAGGGTTTCTCCATGTTGGTCTCGAACTCCCAACCTCAGATGATCCACCTGCCTCAGCTTCCCAATGTGCTGGGATTACAGGTGTGAGCCACCGTGCCCAGCCTTAGGGTCACATATTAAATATAGGAAATTTAAGGAGAAACTAATATGCAAAACATATGGGCTCACAACAGGCTACACAGCAATGAACATGCCTCATTTACAAAATAGAAACACAATAATAAAAATATGACAGGTTTTCAACTAAGAATGACAATATAATTTATATTAGACAGACAATAGCAGAGAAAGCTCAGAAACCTGGATCTGAATCCTAAATCTGCTTTTTCTCATTATTTGGTATTACAGAGACTAAGAAGGACAAAAGAAAGCACATTTCATTCTTTTAAAAAATGTACGCTAGGCCAAGCACAGTGGCTCATGCCTGTAATCCCAGCACTTTGGGAGGCTGAGGTGGGCAGATCACCTGAGGTTGGGAATTCAAGACCAGCCTGACTAACATGGAGAAACCCTGTCTCTACTAAAAATACAAAGTTACCCAGGCATGGTGGCACATGCCTGCAATCCCAGCTACTTGGGAGGCTGAGGTCAGAGAATCGCTTGAATCCGGGAGGCAGAGGTTGCGGTGAGCCGAGATCATGCCATTGTACTCCAGCCTGGGCAACAAGAATGAAACTCTGTCTCAAAATAAACAAAAAGATGCTATATCTAAGCTATGGCATGACAAGTATACAGTTTATTATATACATCACAGTGCAGTGGAAGGAGTATGGGCTGGGCCCAGCTCTGCTAGTAGTCAGAGGTACACAATCGCTTACTGTTCTTTAGGGCTAAGTTTCCTTATTTTGTTCATTAAGGGGATTGGATAATATAATCCGTAAATCCATTTTAGCTCTGAAATTGTACTGCTCAGTAGTGTCTCTTACAGACATATTTGCCATGAAACCATTTATATTACAAGAGTGGTTAATGTTTTCATTACATCCTTTTACAAAAGCATTTACGTATATATATA
>NW_012116266.1:8052928-8054022 GCF_000951035.1 Colobus angolensis palliatus
ATATATTTTTTTTTTTTTTTTTTTTCTTTTTAGAGACAAGGTCTCACTCTGTCACTGAGGCTGGAGTGCAGTGGCACACTCACAGCTCACTGCAGCCTCAGCCTCCCAGGTTCAAGCAATTTCTCCCACCTCAGCCTCCCAAGTAGCTGAGACTAGAGGCACACCATCATGCCCAGCTAATTTTTGTATTTTTTGTAGAAATGGGGTTTTGACATATTACCCAGGTTTGTCTCGAACTCCTAGGCTCAAGCAATCTGCCTGCCTCAGCCTCCCAAAGTGCTGGGATTACAGGCATGAGCCACCACACCTAGACAAAAGCATTTTTTTTCCTTTTTTTTTTTTTTAGGGGCTTTCTGGCAAAAACTGAAAATCCTGCTAGACAAATTCTAAAAGAGCTGTTAACACTGCCAAAAGCATTTCTAATTTAACGAAGAAATTGTACCTGGGTCTAAGTCCTCACTACAAACTCCACATACCTTTATATGAACATGAGGATAAGATTACAACAAGATTTAACTTCTCAAGATAAAAGATTAACTGAAGAACAATTCTGATACCTTGTACTAAGTACTACGAACACAACAACCATAAGTGACTATGTGATACTTATGCTCATGAACACCCTCAAAAATCTTTTGTTTCATCACTCAATAACAAAATAACTTTTGCTGAAATCATTAAAATTAGCTCAGTAAAAAAGCAAATGCACAAAGAAGTACAAGGATATTTATTTTATAGCATTATTAGTAGTAACAAAAGATTGGAAAGCATCTAAACATACAGCAACAAGAAAGGGCTAAACACATTATAACACATTTAGAAAATAAAACTATTTAATCATTCAAAATAATGATTAAGTAGAGGCAGTTCCATGTTAATCATATGGAACAATTTCCAAGAATTTACAAGTCAGGACAATGGACATAGGGTGCTATCATCTGCAAAAGAGAAAAAAGCAAAAATGAAATATATGTGTAGACTATCTCTGGATAGTTACAGAATGAACTAGTTCACAAGAGCTGCCTTTAGGAAAAATAATTGGAGGTCAGTATTATAGGGGTAGGAAAAAAACATACTTTTTTTTTTTTTTTTTT
>NW_012116266.1:8055102-8059947 GCF_000951035.1 Colobus angolensis palliatus
CGGCGGCGTTTATGTCGGGTCCCACGGGGTCTCGCAGCAGCATGGCGGACTACCTGATCAGCGGCCGCACCAGCTACACGCTCGAGGACGGGCTCACCGCACAGCAGCTCTTCGCCAGCGACGAGGGACTCACCTACAACAACTTCCTGATTCTCCCAGGATTCATAGACTTCATAGCTGATGAGGTGGACCTGACCTCAGCCCCGACCCGATGGTCACGCTGAAGACGCCACTGATCTCCTCCCCCATGGACAGTGTGACAGAGGCTGACATAGCCATCGGCATGGCTCTGATAGGAGGTATTAGTTTCATTCACCACAACTGCACTCCAGAGTTTCAGGCCAGTGAGGTGCGGAAGGTCAAGAAGTTTGAACAGGGCTTCACCACAGACCCCGTGGTGCTGAGTTCCTCGCACACTGTGCATGATGTGCTGGAGGCCAAGATGCGGCATGGCTTCCCTGGCATCCCCATCACGGAGACGGGCACCATGGGCAGCAAGTTGGTGAGCATCGTCGCCTCCCGAGACATCGACTTTCTTGCTGAGAAGGACCACACCACCCTCCTCAGTGAAGCGATGACGCCAAGGATCGAGCTAGTGGTGGTTCCAACAGGTGTGATGTTGAAAGAGGCAAACGAGATCCCACAGCTTAGCAAGAAAGGGAAGCTGCCTATTGTCAATGATCGAGATGAGCTGGTGGCCATTATCACCGACACCCACCTGAAGAAGAACCGAGACTACCCTGCGGCCTCCGAGGATTCCCATAAGCAGGTGCTGTGCAGGGCAGCTGTGGGCACCCGTGAGGATGACAAATACTGCCTGGACCTGCCCACCCAGGTAGGCGTCAACGTCATAGTCTTGAACTCGTCCCAAGGGAACTCAGTGTATCACATTGCCATGGTGCATTACATCAAACAAAAGTACCCCTACCTCCAGGTGATTGCTGGGAACGTGGTGACAGCAGCCCAGACCAACAACCTTATTGACACTGGCGTGGACAGGCTACGCATGGGCATGGGCTGCGGCTCCATCTACATCACCCAGGAAGTGATGGCCTGCGGTTGGCCCCAAGGCACTGCTGTGTACAAGGTGTCCAAGCATGCCCAGCACTTTGGTGTGCCCATGATAGCCAATGGCAGCATCCAGACCATGGGGCATGTGTCAAAGCCCTGGCCCTTGGAGCCTCCACAGTGATGATGGGCTCCTTGCTGACCGCCACCAAGAAGCCTGGCGAGTACTTCTCAGACGGAATGCAGCTCAAGAAGTATCGGGGCATGGGCTCACTGGATGCCATGCAGAAGAGCAGCAGCAGCCAGAAACAATATTTCAATGACAGGGATAAGGTGAAGACCATGCAGGGTGTCTTGGGCTCCATCCAGGACC
This sequence comes from Colobus angolensis palliatus, assembly GCF_000951035.1. Taxonomy (NCBI): domain Eukaryota; kingdom Metazoa; phylum Chordata; class Mammalia; order Primates; family Cercopithecidae; genus Colobus; species Colobus angolensis. The sequence continues at coordinate 8,056,484 of NW_012116266.1, forward strand.
AAGGAGCCATTCAGAAGTTCATGCCCTACCTCATAGTGGGCATCCAGCATGGCTGCCAGGATATCGGGGCCTGCAGCCTGTCTGTCCTTCGGTCCATGATGTGCTCAGGGGAGCTCAAGTTTGAGAAGCGGACCATGTCGGCCCAGATCGAGGGTGGCGTCCATGGCCTGCACTCTTATGAGAAGCGACTGTACTGAGGACAGCGGTGCAGGGCGAGGTGGTGGAGGGAGTGCACCCCAGTGTCCACCTTCGGGCACAGCCTCCCTCCATCACTGAGTGGTCCACAGATTTGCACTACAGGTTCCCCAGCTCCTTTCCAGGGAGACAAGAGGGGAGGCTCTGAGGGGTCTGCAGCCACCCTCACTGGGCATCCCCTGCAGAGTCAGGACTGCTCCCTGGGCTAGGCTGCCCTGGGATCCCCCCTGAACCCAGCCAGCCGGGCTCTCAGGCCCTGCACCTGCCTCAGGTCTTTCTTGCTGCAGCCTGCTCCAGCCCAGCCCCCACCCCAGGGGCAGGAGGCTCCTCCTGGCCTTCTCCTGTAGGGCACCTCCCTGTCCCCAGTCCCTCAGGAAATGGTGCTCTTCTGGCCCTGCCTCTGGCCCTTCCCGGGCGGCTGCCCCCTCAGCCATGTGGCATTTCTGAGCTCCTGACCTAGGGCAAGGGGAGGTCTCTGCCCCCTTCCCTGGCCCTGGGCTACCCTTGGGTCCTGCTCCTCAAGCCACTCCCCAGTCCCTCGCCCTAGGGAGGAGGCCGCCCTGGTCATGGCTGCCTGCCTGTTATTCCTGACTCACCACCATCCCCAGGTGTACCATTCCTGCCCTCTCCTCAGCTGCAGTTGAAGGCTTTAACTTTGCACACTTTGGGATCACTGTTGAGTCACTGTGTGTTAAATAATCGGAATAAATCAAGTAGCTCTCAAAAGACAAACAAAAAAAAAGAATGGAGTATAAATGCTACTTCTGTTCTCGATCTTTGATCAGTCATTTAGAGTGTGTTGGGGTGGAAGAGTGCTCTATAGATCAATGAGTCTCAGCCATGCCCTTTAGGCTGTGATGCTATGGTGGCAGTGAACTTGCTAACAGAGCCGAAGCTGAGGTTGAGTCTAAAAGACAATGAGGGATGCAAGTAAGGGAGAAGGCCAATGTGAGTCTGGTCCTTTTTATCAAGGAAGAAATCGAATGTGCTCTTTTCTATAAGGAGGTTTTATGAAATTTGGGACACATGCAAGGAAAGTATGAGACCCAAGTGACATCACCCGAAGTTGGATAGTGGTTGTGAGGCCAAATACCAGAGCAAGGCAGTAGGGTTCAGCATACATGCAAAACTCCTGAATGTCTATAGCTCTGCCAGCCTGTGCAGATCCCAGACTCTTTCTTGAAGACTGAAATGTTAAGAACTGCTTGGCAGCATTTTGCAGAGATCATGAATATACAGGGCAATGGAGTTGGCATATCTGGGATATGAAGAATATAAAGGGACGTGATTTCTAGCCACAAGCTAAAGGGGGCTTTGGTCATCCGGGTTCCATTCCATCCACTTATCCAACAAATGAATCTTTACCAGTCACGCCCCGCCCCGTGCACAGAGTACTTCCTCTAGGCCACTGAGAGGCCAACATTCTTACCAGACTGCTTGTATTTCTGGATTTTTGTCTTCAGGTCTATTCTGTGGATGTTCTTTAGGCATTTTTCTAATAAATCCAGTTGATCTGGGGCAACCAGATTTAGTTTCTCCAACTCAACCACAAGGTCTAAGAAACTCTAAGAGAACAACCAACAAAAAACAAATGTCAATAGAGCTAGCTAGACCAGGTGCAGTAGCCCATGCCTGTAATTCCAGCACTTTGGGAGGCTAAGGCGGGAAGATTGCTTGAGCCCAAGAGTTTGAGACCAGCCTGAGCAAAATAGCGAGACCTCCATCTCTACAAAAAATAAAAAAATAAGCTGAGTGTGGTGGCATACACCTGTGGTCCCAGCTACTCGGGAGACAGAGGTGGAGGATCACTTGAACCCAGAGGTCAAGGCTGTAGTGAGCAATGATTGCGCCATGGCACTCCAGCCTAGGCAGCAGAGTGAGACCCTGTCTCCAAATAAAAAAAAAAAATAGAGCTGACTAATAAGCCCCACATGCAAACCTCAGTCCATGTGATTTATAGCAGTAAGAAAATGTGACAAGATGAGCCCTTTCAGTGACCTTCAGTGATCTTAAACCAGATATCTCTGTCATGAGCAACTTAGACTCCTGATTTTTACTCAGAACAGAGGTGGTGGTAAGTTTTTTGGTCATCAATCTGCTCCTTGGTTGCAGACAGACACGTGTGCCATGTTGTGTCATTGAGAAGGACCGTGAAAGAGCAGCGCTGAAAAGAGAACCCTCCTGAGTTTATTATTTTCCAAAAGGCCAGGCTGGTCTCATAGTGAAAAACTTCTAAGGGCTTCTCTGAAAAAGGGAGAAGGAAGGTAGCTGGGGAAAGACTTTATGAGAAAAATCACATGATATAAAGTTTCCAAAATATTTGAATCAGTGCTGGACCTTCCAACTCATTCTGACCTTCTGACTCAGGGGGTTATAAAAAAGCGAAATTACAACAAGGTTTGAGTGTTCTGCTATTCATTTACCTTGGGCCACAGTGATTATGAACAAACTATAGTTCAGAAACAGGCATTGCTTTGGGATCTATTTCCTTTGCATTTAACATTTGGTTACTGAAGTGCTATCTTTATTTTTGAAAATAATAATCATAATTTAAATATATAAAAATGACTGAGAGAGACAATTACTAGCAGAAACCAAAAAGGGAGTTCTAGTTTCATTTTCCTTCCCATTTTGCGTTTAATGGGACTTAAGAAACAAAACTAAAATCATTAGGAACATGAGGAAATTCTCAAGCAATGACTTATCTGAATCATCAGAGGCAGGCACTGGCCTGCCAATTTTGAGGACCTATTGTCATGTTTTAGAAACAATAGGTTCTCAGACATTTCCTGGCCTATCCTTAGGTCAACAGTACCACGTAGGGCCAACTGGAATGTTGTTTTTATTTATTTATTTATCTATTTTGAGATGGAGTCTTGCTCTGTAGCCCAGGCTGGAGTGCAATAGCACAATCTTGGCTTACTGCAACCTCTGCCTCCTGAGTTCAAGCAATTCTCATGTCTCAGCCTCCCAAATAGCTGGAATTACAGGCGCCCACCACCATGCCCAGCTAATTTTTGTATTTTTAGTAGAGATGAGGTTTTGCCATGTTGGCCAGGCCGGTCTTGAACTCCTGACCTCAAGTGATCTGCCCGGCTTGGCCTCCCAAAGTGCTGGGATTACAGGCATGAGCCACTGTGCTAGGCCAACTGGAGTTTAAATATTTTTCTTTTTTGTTGTTGTTTTTTTGAGACAGAGTCTTGCTCTGTCGCCCAGGCTGTAGTGCAATGGCGCAATCTCGGCTCACTGCAACCTCCGCCTCCTGGGTT
>NW_012116266.1:8060752-8064125 GCF_000951035.1 Colobus angolensis palliatus
GAGATAGGATTTCACTGTGTTAGCCAGGTTGGTCTCGATCTCCTGACCTCGTGATCCACCCGCCTCGGCCTCCCAAAGTGCCGGGATTACAGGCGTGAGGCACCACCCCCAGCCTCCTGTTTTTCAACTCTAAATCTCTACTTTTACCATTTCCCAGATACATCAGTCACAAGAACCTCCCCCCACCCCACTCCTACATGCAGCCTAGACCCCACACTGACCTTGAGTCAGCTGAGGAGAAATAGATGGCAGTAGGAGAGTGATACCATAATGCACTAGCACCTCCTTCCTGTTTCCACCCAGCACGAGCAGATGGGATGTCCTCCCCACACCCCCATCAAACCAGGGAGGGAAACACATATGAGCCAGGCCTATGAATTTTATAGAAATGAGGATAAAATCCAAGGATAAAAGAAACATCCAAGGCCACACCAGAAGATATTATTATCCTATTTCTTCAATTCATAAACCAATTCTCTTCCCATTCATGTTATTTAAAAACCACCTGAGATGTCTGACTCCCACTACAGTGGCAGCAGACTGCCTGCTTCCCTCCCTTTGTATCAAAAATAGTAGCTCCCACTTCTGATAGGCTCTTGGGACCATGAACCAAAAAGAAGAAAACTCACCTTCTCCTTGTTTATCTTGCCTCGGCCCATGTAATCCTTCATGAGGAAAATTAATGAGGATACATCAGATTTATCCAAATCCTCACCAATCTCTGCCATCAGCACTCTGCAAACCAGAAAAGTTCATTTAGTTAATTCAGACACAAGTCCTAAGACAACTCCAAGTGCCCACACCTCCCCTATGCAACAATGGATTGAAAGACTAGTTCTTGCCCCTGTGTAAATGTGTCCCTCCCTCATAAAACAGCAAGCCTGGATCACCCCAGGAAGAGATCTTAAGGGAACTCAAAAAAGGGATCTTGTCCTTGCCCATTTAATAGGAGATGGTACCTCCTTTGCCAACTAACAGCTTCTGAAAACAACTCAGAGAACGGAAACTTCCCTAAAGAATCCCCTAGCTCCCCCAGAGGTTATAGTGAAATGACTTAAGAACCCAAATGACTAACATAAAAGACAGAAATAGAATTTGAAGGAGCCTTGTTATCTCTGTTTAACAAGCTCTCAGGTGATATTGATTCAAGGACCATATTTTGAATTGCAAGATGCTAAAGGAAAGAAACACCTGACATATCCCAGCCCACTTCTGAACTTAAAGGGTACAGGCATCTGGATCACGGGGATTCTGAACTTAGATGTCTTTGCCTAGAAAGCCTCTCCTGACTCAGTGGTAGTTGGAGCTAACACTATATATATATATAATTTTTTTTCCAGGAAATAGACTTTGAGAACCAACAACCGCATTTTACTGGGGGCTCCTAAGGACAACTTGTGGTTAGTATTGTTAGCATGACATTGTCATCAAGCCCATTTTCCCAGTTAGCCTCTCAGATTCTCGAGGATGACAGATTTTTCATTTTGTGCTAGAGCTTACCAAAACACTTAGCACATGCCAATACACAATGAAGCCCACTCACCAGATGAATAAATAAATCTAGCACTCCCCGTCTACTGGCCCCCTTCTCTTCCCAGAGGACCTGAAGAATCTCCACTCATCATAGCAAGGAAATGGGAAATGGAGAGATTGCCCTAATTTACTCACTGAAACTCAGTTGGCACCTCCCAGAAAGTTTGAAGATTACTGACATTAAAACTGATGGCTGAATAGGTGGAAGATTAAAAAAAACAATAATAACAACAACGATAATAATCCCTTGTATCTGTAGAGTGCTTCACAGTTTAAAAAGTACCTCACATAGTAAATTATTACAGCTGATGCTCATAACAACCTTGTAAAGTCGGGTATTATTAGTTTTCGCTTTACAAGTAGGAAAACAAAGGCCCAACAAGGTTAGTGATTGGCCCAGGCTGCCTGGCCATAACTGATAGATCTGAGGCTTGAAACAGGTCTTCCAGCTACAGTGAGCTATGATCACGCCACTGCACTCCAGCCTGGGTGACAGAGCAAGACCCCATCTCAAAAAAAAAAAAAAAAAACAGGCTTTCCAAGTTCAAATCTCATATACTTCCCAGAGCCCACACTGCTTTCAGCTCTTTTTAGTATAGTTCTTGATAATATATATCATCTGCAAATACACATTATCAACATAATAAAAGGCTGGTGGTCGAGAGAAAAAACACCGGCTGGGCACGGTGGCTCACGCCTATAATCCCAGCACTTTGAGAGGCCGAGGAGGGCAGATCACTTGAGGCTGGGAATTCGAGACCAGCCTGGCCAACATGGCAAAACCCTGTTTCTAGTAAAAATACAAAAATTAGCCAGACATAGTGGTGCATGCCTGTAATCCCAGCTACTCAGGAGGCTGAGGCGGGAGAATCACTTGAACCCAGAGGCAGAGGTTACAGTGAGCCAAGATCACACCACTGCACTCCAGCCTAGGCTACAGAGCGAGACTTTGTCTCAAAAAAAAAGAAAACACCAACTTAAGGTTACAAGTTATCTTCCTTTCCCCTGGAACTCAGTCTCTCAGTAGCTTCCATGCCCCTCTGAACCTCTAAAAGACATTAACATGTGAGCAGGAGGAAGGAGCAACCCAAAGCTTGTGGGAACTAAAGCAGACTCCAGTGGTCATTTCCTCTTTGGACTGAAGGGGTTTAAATGTGGTTAACTGAAAAGATTTTCAATTCCGGCTCTCCAACATCTCCAAGGGCAGGAAGCACAGGAAGGGATCCCACCCTGATAAACTTCCTCAGCAGGGGTAGGACCAACGGGGATTCAGAAGGGATGATGGAGTTTCTACAAAGGTAGGAAGATTACTGTCAGACTTGTTATTTCCTTTCTTTGTACCAGAAATTATCAAGGACTGACTTCACAGAAAATGAACTAGTAAACACCACCACAGATCTCACACTGTCAGAGGCTGGCAAGAATGACTAGCTCTTAGTCATTCCTATCTTTCTTCATGTCTTGTCATTCTATCCTTCAGGCAAACACATACCATCTGTCCCTTCTACCTGCATATGATCCCAATTCCTTTGAGAAAGCATGTTTCAGCCAGGGGCAATGGCTCACGCCTGTAATCCCAGCACTTTGGGAAGCCAAGACAGGTGGATCACTTGAGGTCAAGAGTTCAAGACCAGCCTGGCCAACATGGTGAAACCCCGTCTCTACTAAAAATACAAAAAAAAAATTAGCCAGGCATGGTGGCGCACGCCTGTAGTCCCAACTACCTCAGAGGCTGAGGCTGAAGAATCGCTTGAACCCAGAAGGCAGAGGTTGCCATGAGCCAAGATCACGCCACTGCACTCCAGCCTGGGTGACAGAGCAAGACCCCATCAAAAAAAAA
>NW_012116266.1:8064305-8077709 GCF_000951035.1 Colobus angolensis palliatus
CTGGCAGTTGGATAAGTGAGCAGAGACAGTAAAGTGGGTGCACTTCTTATTATCCTCGTTTCTGCCATTCAGTAGAGTCTGAGACACTTCAATCCCTCCCACCTATCCAGCCTCAGGAAGAGTTGATGAATTACCTATAGTCCGAAACAAGGTGAGGGTTCCTGAGCAGGTAGGTCTCCACAGCTTTTCTGTCCATCTTCAAGATCCGTTTGAGCAGGTCAAATCGCCTCACTCTGTAGAGCAGTTCAGCCAAGTCCCCGACAGACAGCTTACCTCTTTCACGTAAAATATCCAGAAGGTCCCTGACATTAGGTGGAACCACATCTATAGCAACATCCCGGCACAAAAAGAGCAGCATCTCCTTCTCATCTGTGTCAAGTGCTTCTTCGACCTGATGGATGACCTCAGCAGACATCCTACTCTTAGACTAGAGAAGCTCACAAGGGTCTGCAGAAGTACAGCTCCGGGCCAGTCAACAGAAAGCCAGCAGGCAGTCAACTTCATTTCTGAGGGCTGACTTCATTTCTTTCAGAATCCTTTCCAGTGGGGGAGTTCTGTGGTTAAAAGGGAATTTTTCTGAAAATCTTATCAAGCTACCTTACGCCTAAGATTGAAAGTATGGGCTCTTTCTTTCTTGGTGGTCTCCCTGACCTAAGTAGATTAACTTTTATAGAAAGGGATCTATAGAAGTCTATAAAAAGGGATCCTTGGTAGACAGAGCCAAAATGTCAGACTAATCCAAAGCGACAGAGAAGAAAACCTACATTGTAAAGGAAATGAAACAACAGATGAAATCATCTCCTAGGAAACCCCACATTCTTTTTCAGAATTCATCAGAATGTAAAGCATGTTACAGGGAAAATTACAACTAAGGGGTTAATGACCTCAGTAGGAGGAATAGGGAAGTAGTATGTAGTTGGAGGAAGAGGGAAAAGCCCAGTGACAGACAGCCTGACTAAACCAGGGAAACTTGTATCACAGGGTTAAATCTCCACTTCAATGACTCCACCCACATGGCCTTGAACAAACAATGGGGAAAAGAAGTTTCTGTCCCTATGCCACTCCTTTTTTCTAGTTGCTCTCCTACTTCAAAAGCCCCTCACTCACACCCGGAAGCAGAAACCTCTGCTGCCATCCTCCTAGACCCCAAGCCCTTTTCACAACTTCATCACGAATGCTCACAGAACCTGCCAGCAAGTTGTCAGGTTTGGATCACGTCTTCAGACCCTGAGCCCCACGAAAGTGCCAGAGGCCCTGACTCTCAATGCACTGCTACATGGCAGCAATTGCCATCAGTACTTCTGATGTTCTCAGTGGAACATCAGGAAGTTACAGAGGATCTGGGGAAAGATCTCACTCTGGGGATGGGGCTGGGTGGGAGGGGTAAGGAGCTCATGCAATGGGTGTGTTCTTAACTTCTTCCATTGAAACATCCTATTTTCTTGCAAAATTTAAGTTGCTAACCTATCTACTCTAAGTTTCACAGCTAAAACTTAAATCACCTCCTGTGTTCTTTATCTGTTCCTATAAGACAGTATTTCAGGTTAAAACCAAATTTATTAACAAAAAATAAGTGGAAACACAACCCAACTCTAAATTGCCAATGGTTGCTTTGTATTTGTGTTCAAGTATATTTATATATTTATCTAGCTGTATTTAGTGAAAGAAGCACTGAATCCATTTATTTATTTACATACAATATCAGTCCACAAAAGATTTGAGCTATCTTAAATAAAAACACATAAATAGAAAATTTTATATGAGAACAAGGGGAAAAAAATATGTTAGAAATTTGAAATGGGCGTGCCCATTCATCCAAACTTCACTTAATATGATTATTTGTAAATAACTGGAGAAATTAAATTTGCTAAGTTAAATTTACTAAAATAAATTTGCTCAATGAAAGTGGAAAAATTGGCACTCAGAAAGATAAATACAAATTTTATGTGCTCTGGAAAGCCCAAATCTATACTCCACTCGCAGGCCAACAGTGCTTTAATCTCTAATTCTCTATTTTTTCACAGTCATCTAACTTTTGTAATTCATAAATATCAACAATATAACAATGCCACCAAGAGTTAACAAATTAGATAATCATTTTAAAAAATGTGATCTGCTCAGTTTGTTTCTTCCAACCATCACACCCAGTCACGCACACTCAGCAAGAGCACTGGCATACTGTCTTCCCTCTGTGCTCATGGGGGTAGAGTTTGGCAGCAAAATCTAGATTACTCAGTGGTAGCATCTGGCACACTGAAAGAAAATATCAAAAGGAAACTACAGATCCCGTGTGGAGCCAGCCCACTCAGATGCAGCAAAATATCAGCATGTGTGTATGCTGGAGGCAGTTCACTGTGGCTAGAGGTGCTGGGCACTTGAGAAAGGAGAGCATACTAGGGAGAGGTAGGGCTGGGGTCCGAATAATCACCACTTTGTTGCGGTTTCTTTTAAGCCCAAGCCAAGAAACTAACATAAAAATTACTCTTAGACTAGGGAAGCTCATAAGGTCTTCAGTTTTTTGTAGAGACAGGGTCCCACTGTGTTGCTCAGGCTGGTCTCAAACGCCTGGGCTCAAGTGATTCTCCTGCCTCAACCTTCCAAAATGCTGAGACTACAGGTGTGAGCCACCACACCCAGATGAGTGAGTTCTTCAGAGCGCAGTAAAAGGACTTGTGCCCATCAGTTACCAGCTCCACCCAACCTGAGCTGCCGGACTCAGCGTCCCATTCACTTCTTCTGAATACTCACTTGCCTTCACCTTACTCAGATGAAGGGCAAAAGGAATTCCAAGCCCAATTATTTTTCTTCCCTGCTTTCAAATACCCAATCCTAACTGATCAAGATTCCATTAGTTTCACTTCTCCCCGCAGTGTTTTCAGCGGTTCACTTTCCCCAGTCAGACAAAATTGGCAACTGTGTGTGTTTTCTAGAATTTTAAAGGAATTCCCCTTAACTCCCCTCACAGGCATATTCTAATTTAATGACTATATCTCCCCTTCTTTTCCACACCCACACCCTGGGACAAACTGTCCCCGACCTTCACAACAAGAGCAAATAAAACCTGAGATCAATTTCTGTTTCATTTCTCTTGCAGAAGTCATGAGACTATCGCCAATTATTATTCAAAACGCCAACAAAGCTTAGGCAAGTCAGAGTTATTTTTCACACACTAGCTAACAGGAGCATCCGGTTCTGGAAACAGAAATACTCCAGGCATTTTTTATAGAAATTACACTTAATACTGGAACCAACAAAACTGCTGAGAGGACTGGAGGAAAGGGCTCTGGGGTGGGATTCTAACAAAGACTCCTGGGGCTGCTGGAACAACCTTGACTCAGCCAGGGAAGTGAGGATCAGGAGGCTGCCACTAGAACTGAGCTCAAAGACCCTCTGACAGTGGAGACCCAGAGATCAAAGGGCGCATGCTACAAACTCTGGCCAGCATTTTCAACTATCTCGCCTTTTTCCCTCCTGCCTGCCAGCCCTGCAGCATCTAGGGTGACCCAGTCCCAGGAAACCCCTCAGTCCCAGGCAAACAGGGATGGTTGATCACTCCAGCACTCCTGCCTTAGTGAGTAAGCCTCTAACACTCCTACAACTTGAGTAGCAAGTAGTTCCGAAGGAAGGGAGAAGAGATAACACAATCTGAAAACTACTTACCACCACACCCTGCTGGTTTCCTGAGCCGGGCCCTATGGCTGCTCAACAGTTTCATTTACAAGACGACTCTGGTCAGTTCCTTTCCTACACCCTTCAAGGAGTGCTCCAACCTGCACCACTCTCTTCCATCCCAACACCACCTCCAATGCCATTTCTCATCCATGTATCAGGCACAAACTCCTGCCACCTTCTACCTTTCCACTGCCCCAGCCGGTCCCTGCTGTCCCTCTGCTTGCCTAGGGCTAAGTCTCCCTGTGTGCCCTCCTGTCTCTACTAAGTCCCTATGTCTACTCTCATCATCCTCTCTCTACCTCCAGAGACAGCTTCTCCCAGCTCGTAAACATGTGCAAGTCTCTTCCATCTTAAAAAATAAAGCCAAAACCCTCAAAAAAGCCTGAGGGTCCCCTAGACCGACCATCCTTTCACTTTATTCCCTTTCACATAAAGCTGGGACCTCGTGAAGGAACAGTCTGTACTCAGTGCTTCAGTTTCTTCAACCACAATTCACTCCTCAGCAGGCCTCCACCTGTATCGCCTCACCCCACCATCTCCTCTACACAGCCACACTCAGTCCTGAGCCATACTGGAATATGAGGCAAAAGGGACAATCAGCAATACTGATGCTGTCTTTATTTAAATTTTTGGTATTTTGTTCATCATAGATTTTTGGCATTTATGTCTGTTTTTTAAAAGATTGCATTAAAATATTATCTATGTTGATGACTTTTTGAGCACCCCCTTACATGTTGTCCTGAAGCAAGTGCCTTGTTTGCCCCTGCTAATATCCCAGCCCTGATGACACAGCTCTTGTTGAGGCCCTAGTGACCTCCTGGCTGCCACATCCAAAAACTTGGAAGTCCTCTTTCAACTGACTGCTCAACTCCAGCTGACACTGCTAATTGATCCCTCCTTGAAACTCTTCTCCCTTGGCTGAGCTCACACCACTATATTCTACACAGACCCTTCTCTAACTTTCTCCTACTCCTCAGCATACTCTTTCTGCACCTGTCCCTTAAGTGCTGGTGCCTACCATCCATCTCTCATCCAAACTCATTCCCCTAGTCATTATGTTCCCCTGCTTCCGACCTTACCCTCTCCAAATCTACCTTCCATCTAAGTGAACTTTCTAAAGTTCATGCCTGAACTGGCCAGGAACAGGGACTCACACCTGTAATCCCAGCACTCTGAGAGGCCAAGGCAGGCGGATCACTTGAGGCCAGGAGTTCAAGACCAGCCTGGCCAACATGGCAAAACCCTGTCTCTACTAAAAATACAAAAACTAGCTGGCCATAGTGCTGCATGCCTGTAATCCCAGCTACTCGGTGGCTGAGGCACAAGAATCTCTTCAGCCTGGGAGGTGGAGGTTGACAGTGAGCTGAGATGGCGCCACTGCACTCCAGCCTGGGCAACAAGAGTGAAACTCTGCCTCAAAAAATACAAAACAAAACAAAACACCTCTATTGAAGCACTTAACACACTTCCCTGGTACCCACATTAGCCCTAACCAGGTGTCAGCAAATGCAGTTAAGTGTAGTCAGGCTTCTCAACCTTTCTCACAGAACACCAACGCTACCTCCATCAAAGGCACATATTGTTCCCTGTAATCAGTAGCAAAGCATGCAGCAGGACCAGCTAAGCCATCCAAAGACGTATTTAACATTCCCTTCTTTCTACTGCTTCTCTATGTGAAGCAAGGTCATCGTATGGCATGAAAGCAATGTCATGTCCAATGAGCTGTGGCGTGAATGCAAATGTAATTTCTAAGCAACCCCACAAACTGGGCGGCAATGGAGAAACCTGCCTTGCCAGCTGCAGAAAGCAGCATGCAAACCTGAACTTTCAGGTGTCTGGGAAGCCCCAGTGGAGATGTGAACATGAAACAAAGTGTCATCCAGAAATTTCTAAAAGGAGAAGAGGTTGCACAATTCTGGGTAAAGTAGAATGTGGCCATCTCACAGAAGTTTTGTGCATTCATCCTGAACATAACAAAATTCACCTTCCTACTCTATTGGTGTGCAGAACAACAGATGATCCCAATTATAAAATGACATAAAATTAGAAGTTATATTTTATAAAATTCTTTGATGAAGCTGCTATGGTTTGAATGTGTCCCCTCCAAAGTTCAGGTGTTGCCAATACGATAGGATTAAGAGGTGGGGCCTTTAAGAGGTGATCATTCCCTGGAGGCGCCTCCCTCCTGAATAGGATTAGATGACCTTATAAAGGGGGTTGACAAAGGGAGTTTCTTTTTTTTTTGCCCTCCCACCTTTTGCCATGTTAAGACACAGCATTCCTCCCCTCTGCAGAATGTAGTGTTCAAGGCACCAGATTGGAAGCGGGGAGCAGCCCTCACCAGATGCCAGCACCTTGATCTTGGACTTCCCAGCCGCCAGACTGTGAGAAATAAATTTCTGTTTTTATAAATTACCCTGGTTGTGGGTATTTTGTTACAGCAGCACACAACAGACTAAGACAGAACAGCCTTTTCATGACTCTCAGGGAAGCTCCCACAAATTCCAACCAGACAGTATCTCCAATAACTTCCTTGGTTCCTAACAGTTACATGTAGGCTGCAGAAAACAAGAATGAATCAGAAATGAGAAAGCATCTAGATCAAAAGATCATAAATCATCATCTAATTGGATATAGAAACATGGGAAAAGTCACCAGGAGCAAGGGAGGTAAATCAGTTGATGTAGTGCCCTTAACTAAATTTTAATTTTCACTTCGGCAGGTATATTTGTTCAGCTTACACAACAAATTGCCCACTGTAACTAAAGGTCCAAGAGTGGCCCTGCAGGAGATAGCTCTGTTCAAAATCAGAAATTGTGCATCACACTAGGGACAAACTTCTGATACATAACTCAAGCACTAAGAGTATCATCCCCACTTCAGCCCAACCCATAATCTAACTCCAAACCAACAAATATCTCAATGGTCCCCGGACAGTATTTTTCTGTCCCAGCAACTTCACTCAAGCATTTGCCTCCATTTGGAAAGCCCCTTCCCTCCTCTCAGTCTGTGCCTGAAATTATATCTTATCTTTCAAGATAGCTCTTCCATAAGCTTGTCTTGATCCCCAAATCAAGTCATCTCTTCCTGCTTTATAGCACTGTTTGTGTTCTCTTCCAGCATTTTATCTTATTCTATCCTATGTGAGACTCAGTTGAGTACTGTCATATGTGGAGGTCCTTGGGGATAGATAGGCTTTTACTCATATTCATTAGACTGTGGTAAACAATGGCCAGGGCTGCCAAGCTCAGCCGTCTTGGGTCTTGAACAGACTGGTCATCACTGGACCATTGCAGCCCATGTGTAATGCTTACTCATCCCTTCATAACATACAATGAAGCAAGATGGAGCTGGTGGTGTAGTTAAGATACCATACTTGGAACCTAGTTGTTGGATCCAGAAGAGTGAGCTTGTGAAAGGAAGCTTTTGCAACTACATGCGTTAACAATGCTATTGCTTTAGAGTGACTTGCAATGTAATTCTAAGAGGATGGGTAAGTCCCCATGCAAAACTTCCTGGACACTGGCAGGACCTCATTGTGAGTGGGGAGAATACAATGTATCCAACCAAGGGGATGTTTGGAACTCATCATCAATTTATTACCAGGCTTCAATTTATTTGACAGAGAAAAATGAACAACAGGTCAAGCTGCCTGAGTTTAAGCAAGATGTCAGATTTTAATGCTTCAGCCAAGACTGAGTTTAGAGACCAGGTTTCAACTTCAGGTAGTATGAAGAAGACCTATGGCTTAGCCTCACTTCTTTTTAGGTATCTAAACCATCTGATGTCACCTTTAGAGGAACTGGATGTCTAACTTCATGCAACAGCAGTCAGGAAAACAGGCATTCCTTCTCCTCAAGGTTTTGATCAAAGGAATAAAAAGTGGCTCAAGAAACAATCCCATCTATTCAAGAGAATAGCATACTATCAATTATGCTACATTACTGCAATGAAATATTTAGGAGACATTCTCTTAAGTTAATCTAGACAAGATTGGCTTAAATTAAATTTCAACTTGGCAGGTATATTTGCTCAGTTTACACAACAGATTCTCCATTGTAACTAAAGGGCTAAACTTGGCCCTTTGGGAGATAGCTCTGTTCAAAGTCAGAAATTGTACATAATACTAGAGATATAAAGTTCTTAAAATTACTTTTATATAGCATTCATTTTCTGTAAAAAGCACTACCTGCTTTTTGCTCTAAGAAAATCTGGAAAATAGAGAAAAGTAGAGAAGAAAATTAAAATTCCCCACTTGCTTCAGTCTCATCACCATCCCTGGTACCTACTCATCCGTCCCCCTAGTTTCTCATCTCTTGCCTGGTTCCTTGTTCTAGGTTCCTTGACATTCCTGGTGACTACCCAGGTTAAAGGGATAGACTCATTCTACATTTAGGCTGAATGATAGCCAGCATGTTTACAGAAAGCCTAGGCAGACAGCAACTGATATAGTGTCTCCTCTGGGGGTATAGCTTTGTGCTATATACAACTTGCCTGTGCTACCACATATTTTATTAACAGCTCCATCACAGAGCACAACCTTACAATTACTTACCAGATTAAAATAATCCAGCCTTATGATTATTTGCCAGATTAAAATAATCCAGCCATGGCTTAGAATAGAACTCAAGTCAAGTATAAAATCTGAACTATGGGATTTCAATAGCATACCACGGCCAAGGTTTTGAGCGAAACTTTTGCGCTGCTTCTATGTTTTCCAACCAGAAAGGGAACTCCAGATAGCAGAGAGAGATCTACGTGTTCCCATTCCTTAGCCCCAGCAGGTGCTCAGTAAATGGTGAAGGAGTTACTTTTTTCATTTAACTCTTGATTCCAAGTTGTGGTTATTGTTGCAGGGAATTTGGTTTACTCACCAGATAGTATTCAAGCAAGAGACTGTCAGGTACCTACTCTTTTAAACAATCTCATTGACTTTGAAAACTACTTTTGAAAGCTGCAAGTAAAAACAAACAAAAAACACAGATATATAAGCCAAAGGGAAGATACAAAGGAAGTTCAAGGAGAAAACTCAAGAATTTCACAAGTAGGAAAGGTAGCTTTGGTTCCCATTTCTAAAGTCACATGACTAAAGAAACTCATTACCCTGGGAAACATTTTAAACCTTGGAGTAAGTAACTATGAGAGGATTTTTCAATTACATTTTTTAAAGTATATAAATATACATATAAATGATTCACTTCTTCAACTGAAGAGCTCACTGCAGAAGATACAAATTATCTTGAGTATGCAGATGAAAGTGGTATCAAGTGGTGTGTAGCTTCTCTCTTTCAAAACAAGTACTAAATCAACAAAGATGGCAACCCAGTATCGAGAATAAGAGAAAAATAATGTAGAAGATGTTTATCTATTTGGGCCAAAAACCTAAATCACCAAAAAAAGAAAGTGGCTAGAAGTGGAGACCATCAAAGGAACATAAATACAGAACAAGTGTAGAAAAGCAAGCAATTTTCGAAGGAGAATCACTTGAACCCAGGAGGCAGAGGCTGCAGCGAACAGAGACAGCACCACTGCACTCCAGCCTGGGCGACAGAGTGAGACTCTGTCTCAAAAAAAAAAAAAAAAAAAAAAAAAAAGCAGCTGGGTGTGGTGGCGCACACCTGTAGTTCCAGCTGCTCCAGAGGCTGATGTGAGATGATCGCTTGTGCCCAGAGTTAGAGGCTGAAGTGAGCTATGATCACCACTGCACTCCAGCCCGAGCAACAAGCAAGATCTCACCTCAAAAAAAAAAAAAAAAGAAGGCCCCACCTTGAATCTTTTTTAGAAAAAAGCAGGTTGTAAATAAACACAATTTTAAAAAATGCAATATTTTGCAAACTAGAAAACAAAAATATTATGAGCATTTTTTTAAAAATAATATGTAAAAGACTGTATCTGAGAGCACAAATGTGGGGGGAAAAAACATTACACTGGAACCTTTGGTTATCTCTAGGGAATGAACCCCTGGGGGTTTTCTCTATTTACTTTGCATGTATTTTAACCCAGGTAATTGTAATACAACTTGACTGAAGAGTGTCTGAAGAAAAGGCATTACAGTACAGAATGTTAGGTACAATCCTGAAGCAAGTACAAAGACAGCCGCTGAGCATATGAAAGTACAGAGAAAGGGCACCAGGGTGGGGTGTCAAGTCTTCTGAGGGGAGATGACAGGAGGAGAGTATAACGGAGATACAGGGCATTCCAATAATGATAGTGCTTTTCACCTCACCGATCTATAGTAAGAAAGAACACTTGGGTTCTGCAAGTTACCTGGGCATACTAAAAGAAAATACAAAACAAACAAATAAACAAAAAGAACCCATGGTGTCATAACTGCCCCACCATGGCCCACAGGCTTCCCCCAGGCAGGCTGTCAGTGGATCTTGTCTAAACTACCTTGACTCGAAATTACCTGTGTAGGTAACTGCTGAGTCTTCCTCAACCATATTGTGAGGTTATGGGGACAAGAACCAAGTTTAGATCCATTTCTATGTCCTCGGCACCCAGAACTCTACCTGGCCCAGAGAAGCTCAATAAATGTTGGTAGGATTATACTGAATTAAAGGCAAGGAGGCACTGGAGTCCATAAACACGAGTTTAATTAGCCCCTGGGGCTCTACAGGGAAGAAATAATCAGACTTCAAGGGTGCCCCATTCCCCAGAGTCCATTCCTGGTATTTGAAAGAGCAACATGCCTCAGAGTGTTGTGAGTCCACTGGAGGCTCAAAGAAGAGACCTAGGGCCAAAAGCGAGGACTCAATTATTTTCTGCCAGTATCGGGGGACAGTGCCCCAACGTCCCAGAAGCCCAGGGCGACACCAGCCCAGGGGCGGGGGATCGGGCAGGATTCTCGATCTACTCACGCCCGGGCAGCCGTCGGCTCTTCCCACTGGATCTCCGCCGGGACCAACTCCCACCCTCGCCGGACAAGCTCAGACCTGCTGCTCCGCAAAAGCAGAACTGGAAATGCTCCAGATGGGACAAGGAACAAGGACAGAAAGTCAAATACATCAACAGGTGGCTTCGCCGGAGGGCGTCCGAAAACCTCTGCCTACTGAACCGCTTCACGCCTAATCCCCGCCGCCCACCGGCTGAAATGTTACCACACAAGACATAAATTCTCGAATCCTGTGTGCGGAATTCCCCGCCCCCTCGCAGTTGAAACTTGCACAGGGCCACTCGCGTGTCTCTGGGAGGTAAAATTCTCCATGCGTGGTCAAAGGGCTTATGCATATCTCAGTACAGTTACGTGCGGCCCCACCAGGACTGAGTGGAGACCGCCGCTGCGCCCCCACCACCTACTAGGAGCTGCGGTAGGACCTCCGATGCCCCAGGGGCCTAGGCAATTTCCGCTTCAGCTTCCTGGAGGCCCCCAGCCCAACGCTCAAAAAACTGCACCTTATCCCGCCCACCCCGGGTCATGCAAGACTTTCAGGGGGAGGGGGAAACCCAGCGACCCTGCAAATGGCTTCACCTTGGAAACCGGTACAAGGAAGCAAGCAAGTACAAGGAAGCAAGTAACCGGTATAAGGAAGCAAGTAAGGAGGTCAAATGTCAGTTACAAACAGAAACGTAAAACATAAAGTCGCTAGAGAAAGCCATTTTAACGAGGACATTTGACCCAAAAGCTGTAAGTAAAACAAGTATTAACAAAACAAGAAAATGTATGTAAAGCAAACATTTACAAACATTAAATGTATGTAAAGCAAACAGTAAACATTCAAAACTTCCTTTCGACCCAGTCTTTTTTGTTTAGATCTTGGAGTTGGGCCGGGCGCGGTGGCTCACGCCTGTAATCCTAGCACTTTGGGAGGCTAAGGCGGGCGGATCACCTGAGGTCGGGAGTTCGAGACCAGCCTGATCAACATGGAGAAACCCCCGTCTCTACTAAAAATACAAAATTAGCCGGGCATTGTGGTGCATCCCTGTAATCTCAGCAACTTGAGAGGCTGAGGCAGGAGAATCGCTTGAACCCGAGAGGCGGAGGTTGCGGTGAGCAGAGATCCGTGCCATTGCACTCTGGCCTGGGCAACAACAGTGAAACTCTGTCTCAAAAAAAAAAAAAAAAGATCTTGGAGCTCGAGCCAGGTTTTTTGTTAAACAAACCTTTTGTAAGGTTATTTAGGGGAATCACCAACCCGAAAAGGGCCAAAAACTCCGTTCCTCTTATCTGAAATCTCTCTCTAAAGCAGGTCAAACTTTCCAGAGCCCGCTCTCAGTTCTAGATTATTGCAGTTTGTTGATATTCAAAAAGCTGTACTTATGCTATATGCTAACCCCCTACTGGTTTCACCCTTCTTTGCTTAAGAACAAATTTCAAATGTCAACCAATTAAAACATTCGCAAGACCTCTGGCGTCCTTGAATTTACTTCCTACTCCGTGGAGCCAAAAACTGATTCTGAATTTCAGTGGCCTTTGTTCTAATGCGTGCCACTGTTAATATTAAAAGAACATGGCCTTCTGTCCAAATCCGGACACTCTCAAATAAGAACATCTTGAAGTCATTTTACATTTCCCAGTCCTTTTGACGCGGTGGAAAAATAACAGAAACATTCATTTTAAAAGGCTCTAAAAACCTTTCTTCAGTCAGGCATTCCCAGCTTTTCCAAGACAAGCTTTCCTTGCACTTGGGCAAAATAGATATTAAACTGCTCTGGAAAATAACAGCCCTGACTAGGCTATTGTTAAATTCCCTACAGGGCGGCGGCTCCCACTGAGTGAGGTCGTACGCACACACAACTGTTGGGAAAGTCCACGTTCCCAACAACTTTCGAAAGGAAAAATGCCAGATCTTCTCAATAGTTCACTCCAAGAATTGAACTCTTACGATCATTTTAAGCAAAGTTTACACGACGCTGAGGACCCGCCACTGAAGCTCGCAGGTGGGCCTCTGCGGCTGCGGCTGCAGGGGGCGGCTAGAGTTAGCCAAGGGTTACTTCCGGTCTCTCAGGTCCATCGGGGTGAAGCTTGGACCGCAGTGGCCCAGGTCGCCCCTTTCTGGGAATCCGGGGCGGAGTTGCCGGTAGAAGGGGTTCGGGGGTTCGCAGCGGGGCGGAAGCGGAAGCGGGGGCATTCCGCTTAGCCCGCGGTAAACAACCGAGATAAGAAATCTACAAAACTGAGTCAGGTTCCAGAAGCGCCCCCGCCATCCCCTGGCCACTGCCGACCACCTGCAGTTTCCCGGAGCGCAGGGCTGTGAGGAGCGGCAGGCGCAGGGCCTGCTGCAACGCTGATTCACGGCCGGGCGTCGGGGCTTGGGGTCTGGGACAGCTCCGGCGCCGCCGGCGGGGACTAGAGCGTGGGGCACGTACCGTCCTGTCGCGGCCGGACTCTCCTGCCGCTGACACCTCAGCCTTAGCTCCCCTAGACGCCCGGAAGGCGCACGCAAGATGGAGGCAAAGAAACCGAAAGCCTGGAAGCGGACTTGGTGCTGGGCGATGGCTGTTCGCGGCGCTTCTCTCCCACACCCCCTCCCGTGGTCTTTGGATAGCCCTGGGCTTTGCCTCAGCTGTCACAGGACAAAAGTCCAATAGCCGGCACTCACTGTGTTAGGCCGAGTCCCCATCCCTAGTTCCGGGAGTCCCTTTTAGTAGAGACTCGTCGGTGAGGCTGCCAGCTCGCTGTTTCCTGCTTTGCCTTGTGTGACTGAGTATGCAGTAACCGAGAGTGGATGTCGACACAAGTTCCACGCGTTAGGAGTAAGCACTGCGAGGTGCTTTTTTTTTTTTTTTTTT
>NW_012116266.1:8077759-8079531 GCF_000951035.1 Colobus angolensis palliatus
TTTCTTTCTTCTTTCTTTTTTGAGACGGAGTCTCGCTCTGTGGCCCAGGCTGGAGTGCAATGGCGCAATTTCAGCTCACTGCAACATCCGCCTCCCTAATTAAAGCGATTCTCTTGCCTCAGCCCCCCGTGTAGCTGGAACTACAGGCGCGCATCACCACGCCCGGCTAATTTTTGTGTTTATTAGAGACGGGGTTTCACTGTTGGCCAGGATGGTCTCGAACTCCTGACCTTGTGATCCGCCCGCTTCGGCCTGCCAAAGTGCTGGGATTGCAGGCGTGAGCCACCGCGCCCGGTACGAGTGTTTATGATTTGATGTCTGGGAGTCATAGCAAACGTGAACGCACTTTGTGGTTTTTTTGTGTGTATGTTTTTGTTTTTTGTTTTCCTTCTTCAGACAGGGTCTCGCGCTGTCGCCGAGGCTAGAAGGCAGTGGCGCCATCACGGCTCACTGCAGCCTGGACTTCCCGAGCCCAAGCCATCCAACCCCCTCAGCCACCCGAGTAGCTGGGACCACAGGTGCAGGCCATCATGCCCGACTAATTTTAGGGTTTCACCATGTTGGCCAGGCTGATCTCCAACTCCTGGCCTCAAGTGATCCTCGCCCGCCTCGGCCTCCCAAAGTGCTGGTGTTACAGGCGTCAGTCTCCGCGCCCCGCTAAGTTTTTATTTATTCCTATTAACTACTTTATTGTGATTCTTAAAAAGCTTTAACTTTTCTTGAAATAATTTTAAACTCACAGGAAAGGTGAAGAATAATACCAAGAGAGACTAACTGCAGGATGGCATGAAGAGCTCAGGATTCACCCCTAGTGAAACTGAAAATTATTTAAAACAACAAACAACCATTAACTATTTTAAGCCTCTGAAATGGTCCTAAGAGCAAACAGCAAATGAAGAAACATGTGTTCCAAAAAATCTATAAAAACTCTTGCATCAGAATGTAAAAGTTTGTGGTATTTAAACCAAACCTCTCCCTTTGTTCAGCAAGACAGACTCCACTCCAGACTGCTGCAACTAAGAACCTCTCTCTTCCCACAGCTCCCAGTCAGAGACCAGCATGTCAGCATTTCTCATCTTGCCCCTAGCTACCTGATGCTGAAGCTAAATCCTGGGGGAGTATGGTGGAGAGGTGGCAGAAGTCCCTCCATTCAGAGGCTCTACCTTGGGTGGAGTGCTGAGACACAAGAGGAGACTTTAGCTCTTTTTCTCCATTACTTTCACCCCATATTCACCCCCAAGTTTTTTTTTTTTTTAATCTCTCTATCTTCCCAAGATAGTTGCATTCTGATTTTGATTAATCTTCAGTACATATGTTATTATAATCATGTAAACGGTAGTCACAGCCAAGTTATGTACCAAACTATGATTACTTTTCCTTTCCCACACAACTTTTAGTTTTTTCTGGAGTTAATAATTGTCTTGTTTTGTTGGTTTTTCCATGTAATTAAATACTAAACTGTCAGTTATCCAAGTTTGGTTTTTTGTTTGTTTTTGAGAAAGGGTCTCACTCCAGGCTGGAGTGCAGTGACCCGCGCACAGCTCACTGCAGCCTTAACCTCCTGCCTCCTGAGTTCAAGTGATCCTTCTGCCTCAGCCTCCTGAGTAGCTAGGACTACAGGTCCTAGCATGCCACCATGCTAGGTGTGCCACTACAGGTGCCACCATGCCCAACTAATTATTTAAAAAAAATTTTGTGGCCAGGCGCGACGGCTCACGCTTGTAGTCCCAGCACTTTGGGAGGCCGAGGCGGGTGGATTACGGGGTCAGGAG
>NW_012116266.1:8080188-8092251 GCF_000951035.1 Colobus angolensis palliatus
TTTTTTGTATTTTTAGTAGAGACGGGGTTTCACCAGGTTAGCCAAGATGGTCTCGATCTCCTGACCTTGTGATCCGCCCGCCTCGGCCTCCCAAAGTCCTGGGATTACAAGCTTGAGCCACCGCGCCTGGCCCCAGGCTGGTTTTGAACTTGCCTCAAGTGATCCTCCTGCCTAGGTCTTTCAAAGCACTGGGATTACAAGCATGACTGCCGCTGCTCTTGGCCTTTCTTATCTTTTCAGTACATCAAGAAAATTTTATTACAGATCAGCACCTGTCCTTAATTTGGAAACTACTATTCAAGAACACCTAGCTTAGCACCTCCATCACCACCTCCAACCCACCCTATCGCAAATGAAAGCCGTTTCTGGTTATCAGTAGAACCATCACAGTGGACTTACCCCAGGCCCACCTTGCATGCCCACTGATTCTCACCACTTCAACACATACCAGTATGACTTCTAACCCAGCATATCCATATGTCATTCCCTGAGGGCTTTTTCTGGCTCACATTGGAAACCCATATTGTCATCCCATTATGGCAAACCAGTAGGGGCAGGCATTTAACCCCCTACCCCCTGTGCCATCCTCATCCTTTGGCTTCAGCAGCCCTCAAAGAATGACTATACACCTATGTTGACACTCCTACCTGCAGTCCACTTTCCATTTACATCCTCTTACAATCAGCCACCCCTTGGGCTTAGGGATGTGCATACTTGCAGCACAGTTTGTCCCTGGGGTATGGACTTGGGGAAGAGGCCAATGTAGGCCCTGGTGGGAGGCTCAGGGCTCTTTGAGTAGAGAACATCAGGTCTTGGGTACCTAAAGAGGGTTTTTTTTTTGTTTTTTTGAGATGTAGTCCCGCTATGTCGCCCAGGCTGGAGTGTAGTGGCACAATCCTGGCTCACTGCAACCTCTGCCTCCCAGGCCCAAGTGATTCTCTTGCCTCAGCCTCCCAAATAGCTGGGATTACAGGCGCGCACCACCATATCCGGCTGATTTTTGTATTTTTAGTAGGGACGAGGTCAGGACGAGGTCCAGCCCAGGCTGGTCGTGAACTCCTGGCCTCAAGTAAGCTGCCTGCCTCGGCCTCCCAAAGTGCTGGAATTACAGGTGAGAGTCACCACACCCAGCCTCAAAGAGGGTTTTAAACAGAGAGTCTCAGTGTAGGCATGTCCTCTTGACCTTGCAGACTCCTCCCACCTCTGATCATTCTCCCCACCTGAGGGAAGGGCACAGCCCAAGAAGAGCTGGAGCAAGGCCCTTCTAAATCAGGGCCCACAACAGGACCCCCAGTGCCTGGGTCCAAGGGCATTATTGCTTAAGCCTCTCTGACTTTCTCTTTCCACACTTAACAAAGTAGCAACAAATGTTCACATTTTTGTCAAATTCACTGGCGGTAAACCTTGGCTGCACATTAGACTGTCCGCAAGGAGCTTCAAAAACCTCAGTGGCCAGGTACCATTCCAGACTAATTATATCAAAATATCTGAGAGTAAGACTCAGGGATTGGTAGTTTTTAAAGCTCCCCGTATGATTTCAACGTACAGTTCAGTTCAGAACAACTGATCTAATCCAAACATTATCTCACTCCCTCAACCACAACCCAATTTTCAGATGAAGAATCTGAGGCTTAAAGTGAGTTAATAAATTGAGAAATCTCACAACTAGCTAGTGACAGAACTAGGACAGGATGCCAAGAATTTATCTAATGCTTTTCCTTATATCACAGTGGGTGACTTGGGAAGTAGAGAATTAATAGCCACAGCAATGACTTTATATCTACTTTCTTAGTCACACATCCCGCCTCAACTCCTCTGACATTCTGTGAGAATATATTCTTGGCTGGGTATGGTGGCTCATGCCTATAATCCCAGCACTTTGGGAAGCCAAGGCAGAAGGAACACTTGAACCCAGGTGTTCAAGATCAGCCTGGGCAATATAGGGAGAGCCTGTCTCTACAAAAAAATTTAAAAATTAGCCAGGTGTATTGATGCATATATGTGGTCCCAGCTACTCAAGAGGCTGAAGTGGGAGGATCACTTGAGCCAGGGAGGTTGAGGTTGCAGTAAACCATGAGCACAGCACTGCACTCCAGCTTGGATGACAGAGTGAAACCCTGTCTCAAAAAAATATATATAAATAAATAAATTAACTTAGTTTAAAAAGAATATATTTTTTTTTTTTTTTTTTTTTGAGATGGAGTCTCACTTTGTCACCAGGCTGGATTGCAGTGGCATGATCTCAGCTCACTGCAACCTCCGCCTCCCAGGTTCAAGCAATTCTCCTGCCTCAGCCTCCCTAGTAGCTGGAATTACAGGCGCCTGCCACTACACCCAGCTAATTTTTTGTATTTTTAGTAGAGACGGGGTTTTACCATGTTGGCCAGGCTTGTCTTGAACTCCTAACCTTGTGATTCACCCACCTTGGCCTCCCAAAGTGCTGGGATTACAGGTGTGAGCCACCGTGCCCAGCCATAATTTTTGTATTTTTAGTAGAGACAGGGTTTCACCAGGTTGGCCAGCACGGTCTCGATTAAAAAAAAAAAAAATACATTCTTGAGAAGAATAAATAAACACCTAATTCTAATATGCTGGTGCTATGGTTTGGATATTTGTCCCCTCTAAACCTCATGTTGAAATTTGATCCCCAGTGTTGGAGGTGGGCCTCATGGGAGGTATTTGGGTCATGGGGGCGGATACCTCACGAATAGATTAATGCCTTCCCTTAGCCGTGAGGGAGTTTTTCTTCTATTAATTCCCACAAGAGCTGCTTGTTAAACAGAGCCTGGTACTTTTCCCTTTTTCTCTGTTTCTTCTTCTCTCACCATGAGAGAAGCCTTTGCCTTCCACCATGGGTGGAAGCAACCTGAAGCTTTCACCAGAAGTTAAGCAGATGCCAGTGCCATGCTTCTTGTACAGCCTGCAGAACCATGAGCTAAATAAACCTCTTTACTTTATGAACTACCCAGTCTCAGGTATTCTTTTATAGCAACACAAAACAGACTAAGACAGCTGGGTTTGTATAGAAATAGTCAACTGTAGATTTGTAGCAACAGACTTCACAAGCAAAGCAAGGTGCAGAAATTAGTAGTTAACTAAGTCATTTCCAGAAATATAACTGGCACTATTACATAAGAATTAATAGTATTGCCTCTGGAACTAGTTCTGGGTTTGCATTCTAGCTCTATCTCTCACTAGCAGAGTGAACTTCTCGGTAAGTTTCCTCTTTGTGCCTCAATTTTCTCATCTGTGAAAAGGGAATGACAGTAATAGTCCCAACCTCATAGAATTAGTACACAAATTAATCTTTAGCATATGCCTGGCATCTCCAGGCACGGTGGCTTATGCCTGTAATCCCAGCACTTTGGAAGGCTGAGGTGGGAGGAACACTTGAGGCCAAGAGTTCAAGACCAGTCTGGGCAACATAATGAGGCCCTGTCTCCACAAACATAATTTTTAAAAATCAGCTTAGTGTGGTAGTAAGCACTTGTAGTCCAGGAGGCCAAGGCGAGCATATTGCTTGAGCCCAGGAGTTCAAGGCTGCAGTAAGCTGTGATCACACTACTGCACTCCAGCCTGGGTAACAGAGTGAGACCCTGTCTCTGAATAATATGCCTGGCATATAGTAGGTGCTAAATAAATTAAATACTATGTACCAGGCATTGATCTAGCCTCTGGGAATATAGTGGAAGGAAAAAGCAAAGGTCCTACACTTGAAGCTTAGAAGTTATGTTGACAACTTCCATTTCACCTTTTCCCAAAATTCTCCCCCCATGGTTAAGTGCAAGTGAGCAAATAATTTATTTTATTTTACTTTATTTTTATTATGTATTTATTTTTGAGATGGAGTTTTGCTCCTGTTGCCAAGGCTGGAGTGCAATGGCACAATCTCTGCTCACTGCAACTTCCACCTCTTGGGTTCAAGTGATTCTGCTGCCTCAGCCTCCACCACCATGTCCAGCTAACTTTTTGTATTTTTAGTAGAGATAGTGCTTCACCATGTTGGTCAGGCTGATCTTGAACTCCTGACCTCAGGTGATCTACCCACCTTGGCCTCCCAAAGTGCTGAGATTACAGGCGTGAGCGACCGTGCCCGGCCATTTATTCATTTTTATTTTTCAGAGATGGAGTCTTACTGTGTCACCCAAGCTGGAGTGCAGTGGTATGATCATACCTCACTGCAGCCTCAAACTTCTGGCCTCAAGCAATCCTCCTGTCTCAGCCTTCTGAGAACCTGGGACTACAGGGATGTGCCATGGTGTTTGGCCAATATTTTTAATTTTTGTAGAGAAAGGGTCTTGCTTTGATGCATAATCTAGCGACTAAATTTAAAAAATAATTTATGTCACACCAGAAGGCTACGCTATAATATCCATTCATTGGCAAACATTTTTGAGCTCCTACTATGTGCCAAGTACTACACAAAGAAATAGAGGCCAGACGCAGTGGCTCACACCTGTAATCCCAACACTGTGGGAGGCAAAGGCGGGCAGATCACTTCAGGTCAGGAATTTGAGACCAGTCTGGCCAACATGGCGAAACCATCTACTAAAAATAGAAAAATTAGCCGAATGTGGTGGTGCATGCCTGTATTCCTAGCTACTCTGGAGGCTGAGGCAGAAGAATTGCTTGAACCTGGGAGGTGGAGGTTGCAGTGAGCTAAGATCGCACCAGCCTGGGAGACTGGCTCAAAAAAAAAAAGAAAAAGAAAAAAACGAAATAGAGTCTTTGTCCTCAAGGAATTCCTAAAAGGGGCATTGAGTTGTAAAACTCTTATTGGATAATGCAATACTATGCATGCATTTCCATGTGTTTATACATATAATTTTATTGATAATATATAAAAGGTAATGCCTTGTTTATCAGGAAATAATTTTTACCCAACAACTTAGCCAAGAATTAGGGATTATTAAGAAAAAGAGGTGCCTGAATCACAGCACTTGGGGAGGCTGAGGCAGGCGGATCACCTAAGATTGGGAGTTTGAGACCAGCCTGGCCAACATGGTGAACCCCTGTCTCTACTAAAAATATAAAAAATTAGCCAGGCATGGTGATGTGTGCCTGTAATCCCAGCTACTCGGGAGGCTAAGGCAGGAAAATCGCTTGAACCCAGGCGGCAGAGATTTCAGTGAGCCAAGATGGCGCCATCGCAATCCAGCCTAGGCGACAAGAGCAAGACTCCATCAAAAAAAAAAAGAAAAAGAAAAAAAAAGAAAAAGAGGCATTTGCATGTACAAAAAAGGTGTCACTAAATTAACTCCGTTTGTTTGTAAGATCCTTGGGGTCTAGTTATTTTCATCACAAATGTTAACAAGTTCCTTTGGCTAGTTTCCTACATTATAATAAGCTGAGAATTAGGAAAGAGCTTCCAGAGCTGGATCAGGAATAAGAAGTGGCAGCTGGTGATGAATGAAGCAAAATAATATGTGATGAAAGTGACAGAAAAATCATTTTCTGTCATGGCATCTCTCTGCCATGGACCAGTGCAATCACAGATGCTTTTGGTCAGAGGTTGAGTCAGAAAAATGTTTAAAATGTTCTGTGCGTGCTGTTTTAAGAGGGAGAAAAATATTTAATGCATTTTAGAAGGCTTTTTGTGAAAGAAGATTCAAATTTTTAAAAGGTTTAATTCTTATAGAGTTGAGTTATCTGGAAGATTCACTTAAATGATGATACCAAATAACTGGGAAAACATTGCCTTTGATCATTATTTATGCAAAATAATAAATTCTGCAATAAGAACAATGTAAAATATAATGTATAATAAAAATGTTGCTTATAGGTTAAAGATGAGAGCAAAAGGAAGACTTCAAGCTGGAATTGCAGAAGGAGGATTTGAGAGTAATGCTGGGTCTGAAAATTGAGCAAAAGCGTAATAGCAAGATTGAGTGAGAGGAGGTGATGGTCTAAATGAAGCAATTATTGTTGAAAATGTTAAAAATGCAGCAGAATAGCCTGGGTAAAATGGCAAGACTCTGTCTCTACAAAAATTACAAAAATTAGTCAGGTGTGGTGGCTCGAGCGTGTGGTTCCAGCTACTTGGGAGGCTGAGGTGGGAGGATCACCTGAGCCCAGGAGGTTGGGGCTGCAGTGAGCCATGATTGCACCACTGCACTCCTGCCTGGGCAACACAGTGAGACCCTGTCTCAAAAAAAAAAAAAAAAGTGTAGCAGAGTAAATTCCTGTTTGATCAACTTCTTACAATGAATGTTTACAGCCCTTGCTGGCTTAGAAAATCAGTTTGAAAACATACTTTATATATTTCTTTCGAGTCTATGTGTACTTAGTCTAATTCATGCATTTATCCAGTAGACATTTGTTGAGTACTTACTAAGTGTCAGGCATCATTCTAGGTTCTGAGGGTGTCTCTAAGAACAAAACTAGCTGTGCGCTCAAACCGATCCTAGAATGTAGACTACTAAGAATTAACAGAGAAAACACTAAAACTTGTATGTTTATTAATCACTGTGTAAGTAATAAATGCAAGTCTTGGCCGGGCGCGGTGGCTCAAGCCTGTAATCCCAGCACTTTGGGAGGCTGAGATGGGTGGATCACGAGGTCAGGAGATCGAGACCATCCTGGCTAACACAGTGAAACCCCGTCTCTACTAAAAAATATAAAAAATTAGCCGGGCGAGGTGGCGGGCGCCTGTAGTCCCAGCTACTTGGGAGGCTGAGGCAGGAGAATGGCATGAATCTGGGAGGCAGAGCTCGCAGTGAGCTGAGATTTGGCCATTGCACTCCAGCCTGGGCGACAGAGCGAGACTCCGTCTCAAAAAAATAATAATAATAAAATAAATGAAAGTCTCATTTAAATAAAACAAAAGCCTTGTGATCTCCATTAGTCAGAGTAACATAGATTTGGCTGGGCATAGTGGCATGAGCCTGTGGTCCCAGCTACTTGGGAGGCTGAGCTGGGAAGATCGCCTGAGCTCGGGAGGTCAAGGCTACAGTGAGCTGTGATTGCATCACTACACTCCAGCCCGAAAGACAGAGCGAGACCCTGTCTCAGGAAAAAAAAGTAATACAGACTTAACACAGTAGACAGTGTGGTGCAGCAGAAAGAACATGGGCTCTGAAGTAGGAGATCTGAGTTCAAATTTTGACTCTGAGACTTAATAAATATCTGTGAGACTGTAGCCAAGTTAATGAATCTCTCTGAACCTAATTTTTCTTATAATAGAGATAGTAAATACCCTCTTGTGTAAGAATAAATGGAATACTATGTGTAGTGATGGTAGGTCAAGTTTATGAAGAATTGGGCATCCTTTGCTTTGGTGAGAGCATTGGTTTAGCTTTGGGGAGGGCCCATAACTATCAGGGGCATAAAAGGAAGAAGAGGGTTTTGTTTTTGTTTTTGAGATGGAGTTTCGCTCTTGTTGCCCAGGCTCTCGTTGCCCAGGCTAGAGTGCAGTGGCACATACTCAGCTCACTGCAACCTCCACTTCCCGGGTTCAAGTGTTTCTCCTGCCTCAGACTCCCAAGTAGCTGAGATTACAGGCACCTGCCACCACGCCTGGCTAATTTTTTGTATTTGTAGTAGAGATGGAGTTTCTTCATGTTGGCCAGGCTTGTCTCGAACTCCTGACCTCAAGGTGATCCACCCACCTCAGCCTCCCAAAGTGCTGGGATTACAGGCATGAGCCACCATGACTGGCAGAGAAGAGTTATTTTGGAGATAAAAGGATAAATGTCAGTTATAGGTAAATGGGAATTTTGGTATAGCCCATATATTAGATACTATTGCGTGTGTTAAATTTCATGGATATTGTCTTAATTCATTTGGGCTGATATGATAAAATAACATGTCTATGTTATTTCTGGGTAGCTTATAAACAACAGAAATTTATCTCTCACACTTCTGGAGCTGGGAAATCCAAGATCACTGGCAGATTCAGAGTCTGGTGAGGGCCTGATTTCTGGTTCATAGATGTGGTCATCTTCTCACTGTGCCCTCATATGGTAGAAGGGACAAGGGAGCTCTCTATGATCTCTTTTATAACGGCACTAATCCCATTCATGAGGATTCCACCCTCATGACCTATTCGCCTCCCAAAGGCCTCACCTGCAAATGTCATCACACTGGGGATTAGGTTTCAACATGAATTTCGGGGGGAAACATTCAGTCTACTGCAGGTATGATAGTGATATTGTGATCATGTAGGAGAATGTCTTTGTTCATAGAAAACACACACTGAAGAATGTAGGGGTAAAATATCATGGTGTCTGCACATTACTGTCAATGATTCAGCAAAGTGTGTGTGTGTGTGTGTCTAGGGAGAGAGATAAAGTAAATGTGGCTAAATGTTAACAATTTGTGTCTATAGGTAAAGGGTATATGTGTATTCTTTAAATTTTCTGGTTTTCAGGTTTTGTTTTGTCTTGTTTGAGTTTTGTTTTGTTTGAGACAAAGTCTCTTTGTTGCCCAGGTTGGAATGCATTGGCATGATATCAGCTGACTGCAACCTCCACCTCCCGGGTTCAAGCAATTCTCATGCCTCAGCCTCCGGAGTAGCTGGGACCACAGGTGTGCACTACCATGCCCAGCTAATTTTTGTATTTTTAGTAGAGACAAGATTTTGCCATGTTGGCCAGGCTGGTCTTGAACTCCTGGCCTCGTGGGATCTGCTCACCTAAGACTCTCAAAGTCCTGGGATTACAGGCGTGAGCCACCACACCCAGCCTGGTTTTCAGGTTTGAAAATAAAAAGTTGGAAAAATATCTACACACGATTCTGTATTCCACCAATTGTATTTGGGACACAATGTAAGACTTTTCGAGCACATAATTTTACTTAAAAATATTATCTTGAGGTTTTTTGGGGGGCAGAAATATGAACAATTTCTGTGCAAATATTAGTCAAAAACACCATATCCAGAGAAAAATATGTCCTCTGATGTTCAGTAAAAATTAACATACATTCTACTTGGAAGACATTTATCAGGGAGGTGTTTGCACCTCCTGTGTGATTATATATGAATTTTTTTTTACTTTTTATTTTTATTCCCCTGATTAATCTATTTTGTTTGTTTGTTTTTTGAGACAGGGGCTCCCACTGTTGCTCAGGCTAGAGTATAGTAGCATGATCATGGCTCACTGACACCTAGACCTCCCAGGCTCAAGCAATCCTCAGTAGCTGGGGCTACAGGCACGTGCCACCATGCCCAACTAATTTCTTATTATTTGTAGAGACAGGGTCTCACTATGTTGCCCAGGCTGGTCTTGGACTCCTGGGCTCAAGCCTCCCAAAGTGCTGGGATTACAGGTGTGAGCCACTGCACTCTGCCTGCTTTATTCTTTGCACATGTAAGGCCATGTAAATCTAAGAATGTGGAAAAGCCTAAATGAAGTATACACAACTATTTGTGGTTCTAGTGAATTTACATGTTCTGCTCTGGCAAGCTGGAGTAACAGGGACTGGAGTACCCTCCTGCCTGAAACAATTAAAAAACCACGTAGACAAAATATCTACCTGCATTCTAGCGTGGGCAAGTAGCAAGACTCCATCTCTTAAAAAAAATTACAAAAGAGCAAAGAACCAGGAAAAGATCACTCATATGAGAAAAATGACAATCAATCAATCAATAGAATTACACCCAGAAATGCCATAGGTAATAGAATTATTATATTTGCCTTGGCTTTTGAGGTGAGGTAAAACAAACAAACAAACAAAAACAAACAAGCAAAATAATTAGTAGATAGGGATACTAAAACAGATTCTATAGCCATATTTCAATAAGATAGAGGAAACACTGAGCATGTTAAGTTCAGATACGGAAGATATAAAGACTCATATTAAAACTATAGATGGGGCCAGATGCAGCAGCTCACGCCCGTAATCCCAGCACTTTGAGAGGCCAAGGTGGGAGGATCGCTTGAGGCCAGGAGTTTGAGATCAACCTGGGCAATAAACAGAGACCTCATCTTTAGAAAATAAAAAAATTAACTGGGCACGGTGGCACACACTCTCAGCTACTCAAGAGGTTGAAACAGAAGGACTCCTTGAGGCCAGAAATTCAAGGCTACAGTGAGCTATGATTGTGCCATTGCACCACTCCAGCCTGGGTGACAGAGCGAGACGCTGTCTCTGAAAAAGAAAAAAAGCTCTAGATGGGCCAGATGTGGTGGCTTATGCCTGGAACCCCAGCACTTTGGGAGGCTAAGACAGGAATCACTTGAGGCCAGGAGTTCAAGACCAGCCTGGGCAACATAGCAAGACACTCATCTCTACAAAAACAAACCACCACCAAAAAACGCATACAAAAAAACTTCTAGATGCAAACTACAATGTCTGAGGAAGAATACATTGCATGAGGTTAAAAGCAGATTAGATACTGAAGAAAAAATTAGTGACCATGAAGACACACAATATAAATTATCTAAAATGAAATACAGAGGCCATGCATGGTGGCTCACGCCTGTAATCCCAGCACTTTGGGAAGCTGAGGTAGGCAGATCACTTGAGGTCAGGAGTTCGAGACCAGCCTGCCCAACATGGCGAAACCCCATCTCTACTAAAAATACAAAAATTAGCCCAGTGTGGTGGTGATCACCTGTAAACCCAGCTACTCAGGAGGCTGGCAGGAGAATCGCTTGAACCTGAGAGGTGGAGGTTGCAGTAAGCCAAGATTGTGACATTGCACTCCAGCCTGAGCGAAAGAGCAAGACTCCGTCTAAAAAATCATCATCATAATAATAATAGTAAAATGAAAAACAAAAAAATATTGAAAGAGAAAAATAAAGAGTATCAGTGAAACCATAACACAGTATCAGGGAGGCTAATATATGTGTAATTAAATTCCCTGAAGGAGGGGATGGGAGATAGAAAAAATACTTGAAGAGGCTGGGTGCTGTGGCTCATTCATGCCTGTAATCCCAGCATTGTGGGAGGCCAAGACGGGTGGATCACCTGAGGTCAGGAGTTTGAGACCAGCCTGGCCAACATGGCGAAACCCCGTCTCTATTTTAAAAATAACAAAAATTAGCTGAATGTGGTGGCGGGTGCCTGTAATCCCAGCTACTCAGGAGGCTGAGGTAGGAGAATCACTTGAACCCAGGAGGCAGAGGTTGCATTGAGCCCAGATTGCACCGCTACACTCCGGCTTGGGCAACACAGCAAGACTCTGTCTCAAAGAAAAAAAAAAAGAAAAGAAAAAATACTTGAAGAAAGAATGGCTGAAAAATTCCAAATTAGACAAAAACAAACCCATTGATCAAAGAAGCTTAATGAGCTCACTTCCTCTAAGCAGCTTGAGGTGATCTGCGAAAATGGTTCACTATTCATTTGCCCTAGAAAACTTCACAAAATCATGCAAATCAAAAGGTTCAAATCTTTATTTTCTTTAAGAATATGGGTGAAATTATCTGGGCCATCAGGGGTAGGCATACATGAGAAGCCACCAAATATTTGAAAGATGTCACTTTATAAAAATACTGTGTAGAAGCCACATTACAATGGTGGAGTTGGTAGGTGTGCCCAGGCCAAACAGTGGGGCTAGACACAGGGTTGCTGACCCAAAAAGAGTGCTGAATTTTTGCTGCACTTGCTTAAAAATGCAGGGTAATGCTGAATTTTGGTTTTGGATATAGATTCTCTGATCATTGAGCCTATCCAGGTGAACAAAGCACCCAAGATGCACTGCTGGACTTACAGAGCTCATGGTCAGAATAACCCATATGTGACCTCTGCCTGCCACATCGAGATAATCCTTACTGAAAAGAACAAATTCTACTTCTTCTTTTTTTTTTTTGAGACAGTCTTGCTCTGTCACCCAGGCTGGAGTGCAATGGTGCCATCTTGGCTCACTGCAACCTCTGCCTCCCAGGTTCAAGCGATTCTCCTTCCTCAGCCTCCTGAGTAGCTGGGATTACAGGCCAGTGCCACCATGCCCGGCTAATTTTTGTATTTTTAGCACAGACGAGCTTTCAGCATGTTGGCCAGGTTGGTCTCGAACTCCTGACCTCAAGTGATCCGCCCACCTCGGCCTCCCAAAGTGTTGGGATTACAGGCATGAGTTGCCACACCTGGCCAGAACAAATTATTCTCTCTTTTTTTTTTTTTTTT
>NW_012116266.1:8092350-8094934 GCF_000951035.1 Colobus angolensis palliatus
TCACACCATTCTCCTGCCGCAGCCTCCCGAGTAGCTGGGACTACAGGCGCCCGCCACCTCGCCCGGCAAGTTTTTTTGTATTTTTTAGTAGAGACAAGGTTTCACCGTGTTAGCGAGGATGGTCTCGATCTCCTGACCTTGTGATCTGCCCTTCTTGGCCTCCCAAAGTGCTGGGATTACAGGCTTGAACCACCGCGCCCGGCCCAGAACAAATTATTCTTTAACTGGAAGAGGAAGTTGAATTGAAGAAAAAGGTATCTCAAAAGAAACTGAAGAAACAAAAACAAAAACTTGTGGCATGGGAATAAATTCAGAATAAAATAAATGCTAATAAAAGTTTGCGGCCAGGTGCAGTAGCTCATGCCTGCAATCCCAGCACTTTGGGAGGCCGAGGCTGGTGGATCACTTGAGGTCAGGAATTCAAGACCAGCTTGGCCAACTTGGTGAAACTCCGTCTCTACTAAAATACAAAAATTAGCTGGACATGGTGGTGTGCGCCTGTAATCCTAGCTGTTCGGGAAGCTGAGGCAGTAGAATCACTTGAATTCAAGAGGCAGGGGTTGCAGTGAGCCTAGATCATGCCACTGCACTCCAGCCTGGGCAACAGAGTGTGCATCTCAGAAAAAAAAAAAAAGTTTGCGTTTGGAAACCATTATTGTAAGTGAAGTAGCGCAGGAATGGAAAACCAAATGTCATTATGTTCTCACTTACAAGTGGGAGCTAAGCGGCCGGGCGCAGGGGCTCATGCCTGTAATCCCAGCACTTTGGGAGGTTAAGGCAGGCAGATCGTTTGAGGCCAGGGATTTGAGACCAGTCTGGCCAACATGGCGAAACCTAGTCTCTACTAAAAATACAAA
The DNA here is from genome assembly GCF_000951035.1 of Colobus angolensis palliatus. Lineage (NCBI taxonomy): Eukaryota > Metazoa > Chordata > Mammalia > Primates > Cercopithecidae > Colobus > Colobus angolensis. The sequence continues at coordinate 8,093,208 of NW_012116266.1, forward strand.
AATTAGCTGGGTGTGTGGTGCTTACCTGTAATCCCAGCTACTCAGGAGGCTGAGGGAGGAGAATCACTTGAACTTGGGAGAGGGGGTTGCAGTGAGCCAAGATCGCACCACTGCACTCCAGCCTGGGTGACAGAGCAAATGAGACTTTGTCTCAAAAAAAAAAAAAAAAAGGTGAGAGCTAAGCTATGAGGACACAAAGGCATAAGAATGATACAATGGACTTTGGGGACTTGGGGAAAAGAGTGAGAGGGAGGTGAGGGATAAAAGACTACTACGTGTTGGGTACAGTGTGCCCTGCTCAGGTGATAGGTGCACCAAAATCTCAGAAATCACCACTAAAGAACTTGTTCATGTAACCAAACACCACTTGTTCCCCAAAAACTTATTGAAATAATAAAGAAGCTTGATGAACCCCAAGTACAAGAAACATGAATAAAATTGCACCAACAAACATGATAATCAAACTGCTTAAAACCAATGATATGCCCTGGATATGAATGACCTATCAGTCTGTCCCATAACTTTCCCTTTGGACAGGAAAGGACTAAGCTAAAGACACAGTATCTCTGGAATTTTGCCAGGATATGAAGTTTAGTGTCTGCTCCATTCCAGACTTTTTTTTTTCTTTTTTGAGATGGGGTCTTGTTCTGTTGCCCAGGTTCAAGTGTAGTGGTGCAAACATGGCTCACTGCAGCCTTGACCTCCTGGGCTCAAGCCATCCTCCCACCTCAGCTTCCTAAGTAGCTAGTACTAAAGAAACATGCCATCATACCTGGCTAATTTTTAATTTTTTTGTAGAGACAAGGTCTCCCTATGTTGCCCAGGCTGGTCTTGGACTCCAGGACTCATGCAGTCCTCTGGCCTCGGCCTCCCAAAGTCCTGAGATTACAGGTGTGAGCCACCATGCCTGGCTAAGACTTTTTAAATGAACCAGATCAGCCCTAACACAAGGGATTCAGTCCTAGACAATAGCAGCTGTCACAGAGTTGTTCCATCTCTCTTCTTTGCCTGCCTGGCTTGATGATCCCCTTAAATTAGAATCTATGCTCTTGTCCTTGCACCATCTTACTTGCATAACCCATTTGGACAGGATTTTCTGGGTTTGGCTGTTAGCACTCTCTTTAGACATTATTTGGTAAATGTTCTCTGCCCCAGACCTCAGGACCTATACCACATCGACCCCACCACCATTCCTACCCATTTTTCTGTGAAGATTTTCCAGAAATAAATTTCTCATCATGTGGCCAATCAACCCACTACAATCTCAACCAAGGCTGCATATGTAAAACCACTTTGTTGTTTTAGCTTTTGTCACTTTTTGGAATTATACATTTTGTTATGCTATTTATTCCCCTTAGCAAGAATAATTAATTGCCCTTAAAGGATAGTGGAAGGCAGAAAATAATTATATAATGTGGAGCATGCTCAGAAATATTAAATTAGTTTTTCCATCAGGATATAAAGGTCCATCTTCTGCTGAGAAGTCTGTGAGAGGCCAAGTAACCATTTATGAGAGTGGCTGCATAACACATTGGTTCACTGCAGACTCTCTTATTGGTTTTTGATACAGTTTCACACTGGCTTCATTTGCCAATTGTGTTGTTTAGTTGGGAAGTAAAAGGCTCTTGAGATTGGGGTGGAGATGGGGAGGGGAACAGTGATTGATTCCTGGCTTGGGACAGGAGATTGTTGCTATATTGCTATACTCTTTTTTTTTTTTTTTTTTT
>NW_012116266.1:8096544-8097327 GCF_000951035.1 Colobus angolensis palliatus
CCAGCACTTTGGGAGGCCGAGGCGGGTGGGTCACCTGAGGTCAGGAGCTCAAGACCAGCCTGGGCAACATGGTGAAACCCTGTCTCTACTAAAAAAAAAAAAAAAAAAAAAAAGTTAGCCAGGCGTGATGGCGTGTGCCTGTAATCTCAGCTACTCAGGAGGCCAAGGCACAAGAATAGCTTGAACCTGGGAGGTGGAGGTTGCAGTGAGCGGAGATCACACCATTGTATTCCAGCCTGGGCGACAGGGCGAAACTCTGTCAAAAAAAAACAAAAAAAATCTGAGTTACAAGGTAAAGCAAGATATGTTTTATTAGGAAAGTACAAAGTTCTATGCAATTTTTTAAAGTATAATGACGATTTGGTTTCTTTTTTTTTTTTTTTTTGAGACAGAGTCCGGACCTTGTTGCCCAGGCTGGAGTGCAGTGGTGTGATCTCAGCTCACTGCAACCTCTGCCTCCCAGGTTCAAGTGATTCTCCTGCCTTGACCTCCTGAGTTGCTGGGATTATACAGGCGCCCACCACCACCACGCCCGGCTAATGTTTTTGTATTTTTAGTAGAGAGGGGGTTTCACCATGTTGGCCATGCTTATCTCGAACTCTTGACCTCAGATGATCTGCACACCTCGATCTCCTAAAGTGCTGAAATTACAGACCTGAACCACCGCTCGGTCGGTTTCATTTTTTATTTATTTATTTCTTTTTTTTTTTGAGACGGAGTCTGGCTCTGTTGCCCAGGCTGGAGTGCAGTGGCCGGATCTCAGCTCACTGCAAGCTCCGCCTT
>NW_012116266.1:8097633-8101076 GCF_000951035.1 Colobus angolensis palliatus
TCTTTTTTTTTTTAAGTTTTATTTTAGGTTCGGCGGTACATGTGAAGGTTTGTTATACAGGCAAACTCATGTCTTGGGGATTTGTCATACATTTCATCACCCACCCAGGTGTGTTAAGCTTAGTACCCAATAGTTATTTTTTCTAATCCTCTCCTTCCGCCCATCCTCCACCTTCAAGTAGATCCCAGTGTCTGTTGTTCCCTTCTTTACATTCGTGAGTTTTCATCATTTCACTCCCACTTATAAGGGAGAACATGCGGCTTTTGATTTTCTGTTCCTCTGTTAGTTTGCTGAGGATAATAGCCTCCCGCTCCATCCATGTTCCCACAAAGGACAAAATCTTGTTCTTTTGTCAATGGTTGCATGGGCAATTTAGAAGAGAAAAAAATCATTATCAAGAATCAAATCTCACTGATTCAAACCACAGTTTTAAATTTGTTTAGCTAGGCATGCTGGTGTAGTCCAAGCTACTTGAAAGGCTGAGGCTGGAGAATCATTTGAGGCCAGAAATTTGAGTCCGGCCTGGGCTACATACAAAATTTTAGAGATCCTATCTCTAAATTTTTAAAAATACAAATAAACAAATAAATGTATGTTTCTAGGAAAAAAGTTTGGTTGATAAAATATATTGCATGTGGGCAAAATGTCTCTGGTGCCCACCAGGTAGTGAGAAGCTGCATCGTTAGTCAGCATCCAGGAAAAAAATAGTAATCCTATACTGAAATGTAAGTACCAAGAAAAGATAAATTTGTTTTGTTCATTGATGCATTTTAAACTGCCATGAATATTACTGGTACATAGGATGTGCGCAATATATATTTGTTAAGTGAAAAAATACAATTCAAAGAAAAGGAACTAAGAGGTCTGCCGCTGTTCTAGTTACACTTTCATGGAGCTTCCTTGACATTGGAGGACGGTTGGGTCAGCATGCCCCACTATTTAGCATGCCCCATTATTTGCAGGCAGGGGTTCTATTCCTTATAATTCTGCAAAAACAAAACAAAAAAACTAAAATGACCAATATGTTAAAGGAGAAATTGCATGCAATGACCATGGAGTAACTGGCTGCATGTGGCACAAATTGATCTTAACTCTTCATGGTCAGTATTTTTTATCACCAACTCATTAGCAAGTAGGGGAAGGTTATATAGTATGTGTCAGAATGCTTAGGCCTAGTTTACTTCTTCATTTTTTTTTTTTTTTTTTTTGAGACAGAGTCTCATTCTGTTGCCCAGTCTGGAGTGCAGTGGCGCGATCTCGGCTCACTACAAGCTCTGCCTCCCAGGTTCACGCCATTCTCCTGCCTCAGCCTCCCGAGTAGCTGGTACTACAGGCACCAACCACCATGCCTGGCTAATTTTTTGTATTTTTAGTAGAGGCGGGGTTTCACCGTGTTAACCAGGATGGTCTCAATCTCCTGATCTCATGATCCGCCCACCTCAGCCTCCCGAAGTGCTGGGATTACAGGTGTGCGCCACCACGCCCGGCCAGGCCTAGTTTACTTCTAATCTTCTTGCCTTGGGATCGAGGAGGTGCCTTCCAATTCTGGAATCTGTGTCCCAGACACTGCCAAAAACCTTTTATTAATAATGTTTTCTGGGGCTGGGCATGGTGGCTCATGCCTGTAATCCCAGCACTTTGGGAGGCTGAGGCAGATGGATCATGAGGTCAGGAGATCAAGACCATCCTAGCCAATATGGTTAAACCCTGTCTCTACTAAAAATACAAAACTTAGCCAGGTGTGGTGGCAGGCGCCTATAGTCCCAGCTACTCAGGAAGCTGAGCCAGGAGAATCGCTTGAACCCAGGAGGGGGAGGTTGCAGTGAGCCGAGATTGTGCCTCTGGACTCCAGCCTGAGAGACAGAGCAAGACTCTTTCTCAAAATAAAATAAAATAAAATAAAATAAAAATAATATTTTCTGACAGACAATTGGAATTCATGACTCCTCTTATTTATTGGAAAATATGTGAGTCTCCCCAATCTTTCATTCCTACTAATCTTTCTAGAGTCATAAAATGAGGTGTTAATTGGTGGCAAATAATTTCTACCACTTTACAAGTAGTTTAGATCTCTGAATTCATTCATTCTCCATGAATTCTCTATTAATTCCATCATTCAACAGATACTTCCTAAACACCTATTAAATAGGTACAGTCCCTGTCTTCCAGAAAGCCATGGTTTAAGGAGGAAGTCAAACAAGGCAATGTATAATTATGATACATTGTGATAAGTGCTCTAATAGAAATATATATAGGGTATAAGGCTACAAGAAATATCTTTCATTTTGTAAGGTTGCTTATAAATGTAGAAATTGATATATTAGAATTATAGTTACTGACAAACCCACATCAACTGTAAGGAAGCCTTTATAGGCGAGACATTGTGGCTCACGCCTATAATCCCAGCACTTTGGGAGACCGAGGTGGGCGACTCACAAGGTCAGGTGTTTGAGACCAGCTTGACCAACACGGTGAACTCCCGTCTCTACTAAAAATACAAAAATTAGCCGGTCATGGTGGCAGGCACCTGTAGTCCCAGCTACTCAGGAGGCTGAGGCAGGTGAATCACTTGAACCTGGAAGGTGGAGGTTGCAGTGAGCTGAGATTGTGCCACTGCACTCCAACCTGGGTGACAGATCAAGACTCCATCTCAGAAAATAAAAAAAAAAAAGGAAGCCTTTGTATGTAATGAATTAGGAATTAATAACTTGAGTTAAGGCTGGGCACGGTGGCTCACACCTATAATCCCACCACTTTGGGAGGCTGAGGCTGGTGGATCACGAGGTCAGGAGATCAAGACTATCCTGGCGAACACAGTGAAACCCCGTCTCTACTAAAAATACAAAAAATTAGCCGGGTGTGGTGGCGGGCGCCTGTAGTCCCAGCTACTCAGGAGGCTGAGGCAGAAGAATGGCGTGAACCCAGGAGGCAGAGCTTACAGTGAGCCGAGATCGTGCCACTGCACTCTAGCCTAGGCAACAGAGTGAGACTCTGTCTCAAAATAAACAAATAAATAAATTAAATAAAATAACTTGAGTTAAATCTCTAGATTGTTAACTATATGAATTGTGATGTTTCCTTGTTGGAAATTATCATCTATAGACATAGTTTTAATTTCTAATTATGTTTCACTAGCAAGTATTGTCAGAATATAAAATCTAATTTTAAGCCTTTATATCTGTATCAATCTCTCATGCTATTGTATTATGTTACTACCACATGGGATTCCAAGGTCCAGGTGATACCACTGCCTGTGAACTTGATTCTTCCTCAGTAAGATGATCCCATCTGTGCTGAGGAAGACACTGTTTATTTTTAGGACAGTTATTGCTATGGTTACTGTGAACCAGAGCTGGCCCTCAGTACTATGTCTCCTGTTCTCTGACTGTTCTTTATTTCCCACGGTAATTTTGAAGCAGGAAAATAAATGACATAAAAATATA
>NW_012116266.1:8102231-8104050 GCF_000951035.1 Colobus angolensis palliatus
GGGAGGCTGAGGCAGGAGAATCGCTTGAACCCGGAAGGTGGAGTTGCAGTGAGCCAAGATGTGCCACTGCACTCCAGCCTGGGCAACAAAAAGCGAAACTCCATCTGAAAAAAAAAACAAAAACAAAAAAGAAAAACCACAAAATGTGTGAATTTTTCAAATTGCACACAACCTTCTGATTTACATTATAAGTATGCATGTTCTTATTTTGCAATGTTCTTATTTTGTAATGCATTCTCAGAAACATAGGTGTTTAGCAACAACCAAACCAAAATTCCAGTTAGTTTTGTAATTTGGGGCGTGAGTTACTTCATTTTGTTGCATATGACATTAAACAGAAAAATATACAGACCTTGAGACAAGGGGATTTTGTCCTTTTCTTTTTGACTTCTAAAGCAGTTTTAAATTGTTTATATATATCAAAAGTAATTCAGTATAGTACAGTATATGGCATTAATAATTTAATCTTTAAATTAACATTTTGGATAGTTTATTATAAATGTAAACTTACAACAATGTAATACTATATATAAATTAAAAATATATATCTATATCGCATAGTATATAAAATTAAAATAAGATTCCTCTTTTCAATAAATCCTTTCTGACAGAATCAAAGGCAAGTCAATGCAAAACAAAAACAAAAGCAAAAAATTTGCTTTTTCTCCTCAAATTGGTATTGCGGTGAACCATGACTTGAGGGATTCCACTTTCATAGATATTGTTCGTTTGAGATGGAGTCTTGCTCTGTCGCCTGGGCTGGAGTGCAATGGCATGATCTTGGCTCACTGCAACCTCTGCCTCCCAGGTTCAAGTGATTGTCCGCCTCAGCCTCCTGAGTAGCTGGGATTACAGGCACCCACCATCATGCCTGGCTAATTTTTCTATTTTTGCAGAGACAGGGTTTCACCATGTTGGCCAAGCTGGTCTTGAACTCCTGACCTCAGGTCATCTGCCTGCTTGCCCTCCGTAAGTGCTGGGATGACAGGCATGAGTCACCACGTGTGGCCTCTCGTAGATATTTTAATTGGAGTACTTTGCAACTCTAGAGATTTAGAGGGCCAGTGAGGATTATATAAAATTTTGAAACTCACATTGCCAACTGAGAGACCATCATGAAGTAACATTTATTTTATTTTTTATTTTTTCTGAGACGGCGTCTTGCTCTGTCATCCAGGCTGGAGTGCAGTGGCGTAATCTCAGTTCACTGTGGCCTCCACCTCTTGGGCTCAAATTATCCTCCCACCTCAGCCTCTCAAATAGCTGAAACTACAGGAATGTGCCGCTACGTGCCACCACAGTGGCTAATTTTTTCTATTTTTTGTTGAGACAGCATCTCTCTCTATGTTGCCCAGGCTGGTCTCGAACTCCTGGGCTCAAGTGATCCACCCACCTTGGCCTCCTGGAGTGCTGGGATTACCCACATGAGTCACTGCACCTGGCCACATTTAATTTTTTAAAAATAAACTACTTGGGTTGTACTTAATAAACTATACATTTAAAATACTCTTTAAAAATCTGATGAAGGCTTCAAATGCTATTTTTAATTTTTTAAATTTAGAGACAGAATTTCACTGTCACCCAGGTAACTTTCCCTCCAGGCTCAAGAGATCTTCCTGCCTCAGCCTCCTGAGTAGCTGGGACTACAGGTTCACACCACCACGCCCGTCTGATTTTTAAAGATGTCTGTGGAGATGGGGTCTCACTTCGTTGTCCAGGCTAGTCTCCTGGGCTCAAGCAATCCTTCCACCTCAGCCTCCCAAAGTGGCAAAATGATAGTTGTGAGTTCCCATGGCCGGCTATTTTTTTTTTTTTTTTT
>NW_012116266.1:8104690-8105997 GCF_000951035.1 Colobus angolensis palliatus
TACTAAAAAAAAATACAAAAAAAATTAGCCAGGCATGGTGGTACATGCCTGTAATCCCAGCTACTTGGGAGGCTGAGGCAGGAGAATTGCTTGAACATGAGAGGCAGAGGTTGCAGTGAGCCGAGATCACACCATTGTACTCCAGCCTGGGCAACAGAGCAAGACTCTGATTCAAAAAACAACAACAAAAAAAAGAAAATACACAAAAGTACACAAATATGGAAATGAAAGTTAAGACAAAGATTAAACATTTTTAAATGTCTTACTAATCATGATGACTACACGCTATTGTTAGTTAACAGATCAGTACACTGTTAGGACAAGGTTCATTGTTCTGATAGTGGGTTCAGGTCCTTATTTATTTTTATTTTTATTTTTTAGAAATGGAGTCTCGCTGTGTCATCCAGTTTGGAGTGCAGTGGTGCGATCTTGGCTCACTGCAACCTCTGCCTCCTGGATTCAAGCAATTCTCCTGCCTCAGTCTCCCGAGTAGCTGGGACTGTCACAGGCGCACACCGCCACGCCTGGCTGATTTGTTTTCTATTTTAGTAGAAACGGGGTTTCACCGTGTTGCCCAGGCTGGTCTCGGACTACTGAGCTGAGGCAATCCGCCCATCTTGGCCTCCCAAAGTGCTAGGATTACAGGCGTGAGCCATTGTGCCTGGCCTTCAGGTCCTTATTTCAATCTTTTTTTTTTTTTTTTTTTTTTGGTTGACTCTTCTCGTGATGAGGTCATCCCATTTACTGGTAATGTTGCTGACAGAGTTCATAGCTCTTCTATTTTATTCTTGTTTGTTTGTTCTTGGGTTATTAGTATTAGCTTCAATCAGCAGTTTCTTTGTAAAAAATCTTTTTAAGCCACTTATCTACTTCATGAAGGTTTAGTTAAAACTGGTAGACAAGGCTGGGTGCAGTAATTCACACCTCTAGTCTCAGTACTTGGGAGGTCAAGGTGGGAGGATTCCTTGAGCCCAGGAATTTGAGACCAGCTTGGGCAACATGGTGAGCTCCCTGTCCCTACAAAAATAAAAAAAAATTAGCCGGGCATGGTGGTATGTGCCTGCAGTCCCAGCTACTTATGAGGCTACAGAGGATCACTTGATCCCACGAGGTCCAGGCTGCAGTGAGTTGTGCTTGCACCACTGCACCCAGCCTGGGCAACACGGTGAGATTCCGCCTCAAAAAAACCCACAAAAAAGTGGGGCGTGGTGGCTTACGCCTGTAATCCCAGCACTTTGGGAAGCTGAGGTGGTTGGATCATTTGAGGCCAGGAGTTCGAGACCAGCCTGGCCAACATGGTGAAACCT
>NW_012116266.1:8112492-8114774 GCF_000951035.1 Colobus angolensis palliatus
GACTCTGTCTCAAAAAAAAAAAAAAAAAAAAAAAAAAAATGAGGAGCATGGTGGCTCACACCTGTAATCCCAGAGCTTTGAGAGGCTGAGACAGGTGGATCACTTGAGCTCAGGAGTTTGAGACAGTCTGGGCAATATGGCGAAATCCAGTCTCTACCAAAAATACAAAAAATTAGCTGGCTGTGGTGGCACTTACCTGTAGTCCCAGCTACTTGAGAGGCTGAGGTGGGAGGATTGCTTGAGCCTGGGAGGCAGAGGTTACAGTGAGCTGAGATCGGGCTACTGCACTCCATCCTGGGCAACAGAGTGAGACCCCATCTCAACAAACAAACAAAAAACAGAGAAGAAAGTATGTATTAAATTGTATCTAAATTAAAAAATAAATGCTTTCCTTTTTTTGCATGGAGTCTTTATGTTTCATGTTACTATATTCTATTTACCACTATCAGTTTATTAGAAATTTGTCTCACTTTAGCATTGTTTTACATTTAAAAACAAGAAATTTACAAAGAAAAAGTCACCTTGGGCATGGTGGCTTACACCTGTAATCCCAGCACTTTGGGAGGCCAAGGCAGGTGGATCACATGAGGTCAGGAGTTCAAGACTAGCCTGGCCAACATGACAAAACCCATCTCTTCTAAAAATACAAAAATTTGCTGGGCGTGGTGGTGGGCGCCTGAAATCCCAGCTACCTGGGAGGCTGAGGCAGAATCACTTGAACCCAGAAGTCAGAGGTTGCAGTGAGCTGAGATTGTGCCACTGCCCACCCCTCTAGGTTGGGAGGAAGACTCATTCTCAAACAAACAAAAAAGAAAAAAAATCACCTTGGGATTTTCTACGTTTCGTTATTTAAACAAAATTATCACCCCTCCTCAACGAGTGTTAAATCTATTTTTGTTTTTTCGGAGACAGAGTTTTGCTCTGTCGCCCAGGCTGGAGTGCAGTAGCGTGATCTCAGCTCACTGGAACTTCTGCCTACTGGGATCAAGTGATTCTCCCACCTCAGCCCCCCAAGTACTTGGGATTACAGGTGCCCACCACCATGTCTGGCTAAATTTTTGTTTTTTTAGTAGAGTTGGGGTTTCACCATGTTGGCCAGGCTGGTCTCCAACTCTTGAGATTAAGTGATCTGCCTGCCTCAGCCTCCCAAAGTGCTGGGATTACAGGTGTGAGCCACTGCGCCTGGCCACCAATTCATTTTCATTAAACATGAAAATAAAAACAGAGGTTGAAATACTTTCTCCTTTTGCCCCAAGGGATAGTCTTGTATATTCCCTGGGTTTTGTTAGAAAGTGAGTGATTCATAATTTTTAACTTTTTAAAAATTATTAATATTTTTGAGACAGGCCCTCACTCTGTTGCCCACTTTGGATGGAGTGCAGTGGCATGATCACAGGTTACTCTAGTCTCGACCTCCTGGGCCCAAGCAGTCCTCCTGCCTCAGCTTCCTGAGTAGCTGGGACTACAGGTGAACACCACCACACCTGGCTAATTTTTTTAACTTTTTTGTTTTTTAGAACAAAGTCTTGTCCTGTTGCCTGGGCTGGTCTTGAATTCCTGAGTTCAAGCGATCCTCCCATCTCGGCCTTCCAAAGTGCTGGGATTACAGATGTGGGCCACCATAACTTGCCTATTTTTAATTTTCTATCAATTACTGAGAAAGAAGTGTTGAAATCTCCAAACACATCATAATTGTGTTTTGTCTGTAAGTTTTCTTTGTTTTTGCTTTATGTATTTTGAAGCCCTATGCATAAACACTTAAGATTCCTTAGATCCTCTTAATGAACTGACCCCTTCATTATTATGAAATGTCTCTCTCACAGGTAATGTTCTTCATTCTAAAATCACTTTGATATTAATATATTTCAATATTCTTTTCACTGGGGTTTTCATATGGGTAGTTTATAGTTGGGTCTTTTTTTTTGCCGAAGTTGATTATCTCTGTCATTCATGCATTCATTTATGAGACAGGGTTAGGTTATCTCCCAGGCTGTAGTGCAGTGGCATTATCTTGGATCACAGCAACCTCTGCCTCCTGGGCTCATGCCATCCTGCCACCTCAGCTTCTCAAGTAGCTGGGACCACAGGCATGCACCACCACACCCATATAATTTTTGTATTTCTTGTAGAGACGGGTTTTTGCCATGTTGTCTGGTCTGGTTTTGAACTCCTGAGCCCAAATGATCCACCCACCTGGGCCTCCCAAAGTGCTAGGATTACATGCCTGAGCTATCATGCCCGGCCATCTCTTTTAACTGAAATGTTTTAGAGTGGGCTGGGTG
>NW_012116266.1:8115069-8118680 GCF_000951035.1 Colobus angolensis palliatus
GACTCTGTCTCAAAAAAAAAAAAAAAAAAAAAAAAAAAATGAGGAGCATGGTGGCTCACACCTGTAATCCCAGAGCTTTGAGAGGCTGAGACAGGTGGATCACTTGAGCTCAGGAGTTTGAGACAGTCTGGGCAATATGGCGAAATCCAGTCTCTACCAAAAATACAAAAAATTAGCTGGCTGTGGTGGCACTTACCTGTAGTCCCAGCTACTTGAGAGGCTGAGGTGGGAGGATTGCTTGAGCCTGGGAGGCAGAGGTTACAGTGAGCTGAGATCGGGCTACTGCACTCCATCCTGGGCAACAGAGTGAGACCCCATCTCAACAAACAAACAAAAAACAGAGAAGAAAGTATGTATTAAATTGTATCTAAATTAAAAAATAAATGCTTTCCTTTTTTTGCATGGAGTCTTTATGTTTCATGTTACTATATTCTATTTACCACTATCAGTTTATTAGAAATTTGTCTCACTTTAGCATTGTTTTACATTTAAAAACAAGAAATTTACAAAGAAAAAGTCACCTTGGGCATGGTGGCTTACACCTGTAATCCCAGCACTTTGGGAGGCCAAGGCAGGTGGATCACATGAGGTCAGGAGTTCAAGACTAGCCTGGCCAACATGACAAAACCCATCTCTTCTAAAAATACAAAAATTTGCTGGGCGTGGTGGTGGGCGCCTGAAATCCCAGCTACCTGGGAGGCTGAGGCAGAATCACTTGAACCCAGAAGTCAGAGGTTGCAGTGAGCTGAGATTGTGCCACTGCCCACCCCTCTAGGTTGGGAGGAAGACTCATTCTCAAACAAACAAAAAAGAAAAAAAATCACCTTGGGATTTTCTACGTTTCGTTATTTAAACAAAATTATCACCCCTCCTCAACGAGTGTTAAATCTATTTTTGTTTTTTCGGAGACAGAGTTTTGCTCTGTCGCCCAGGCTGGAGTGCAGTAGCGTGATCTCAGCTCACTGGAACTTCTGCCTACTGGGATCAAGTGATTCTCCCACCTCAGCCCCCCAAGTACTTGGGATTACAGGTGCCCACCACCATGTCTGGCTAAATTTTTGTTTTTTTAGTAGAGTTGGGGTTTCACCATGTTGGCCAGGCTGGTCTCCAACTCTTGAGATTAAGTGATCTGCCTGCCTTGGCCTCCCAAAGTGTTGGGATTACAGGCATGAGCCACTGCACCTAAACAAATCTTTAATTAGGGATATAAATTTTAAAAAGTCAATGATGTTGGGAGAATGTCTAGTTTATTGTTAGAAATACAGAAAAAGGTCAGACGCAGTGGGTCATGTAATCCCAGCACTTTGGGAGGCCAAGGCAAGTAGATCATTTGAGCCCAGGAGTTTGAGACCAGCTTGGGCAACAAGGCGAAACCCCAGCTCTACCAAAAGTACAAAAAGATAGCCTGATGTGGTGGAAGGATCCCTTGAGCCCAGGGAGGCTGGGGCTGCAGTGAGCCAAGATCACTGCATTCTAGTCTGGGTGACAGAGCAAAACCCTACCTCAAAAAAAAAACAAAAATAAAAAAGAAGAAGAAGAAGAAGAAGAAAGTAAGGTTTTTCATGATACAGGAAGAATGAAGACTAAGCAAGAGTAGAAAATACCACAATTAAGAAAAATGAACCTGATACATGGATGTTAACCAGAAGAGGGTAGTGAGTATTTACAGCAGAATCTGGCTTCCTCTAAACCATCTGAAGAGGACGAGAAAAGCAGCAAGGCCAACTCCCATTTAAAAACTTGTTAGTGCCAGCGAGGCCAGGACTAGTTAAATAAAAAAAGATTAAAACAAACTTCTTAGAACATGTCCATTTGCTCAAATATATGATGCCTGCCTGTTATATGCAGAACGCACTACTGCTGTTCTCCAACCCCCATGTATTCTAAACCAAATCTGATATGGCTTGAGACTTTTATTTTTAAAGAATGACAAAAAAAGACTGGCATATATATATTTTATTTTACTTTATTAAATCTTACTAATATTCTGTAAGGGACAAACCAGACGAGTAGGCTATAGTGAAGAAATCTTATTTTGGAGAGTTAAGAAACCACTATGATACTTCCAGGTATTATCTTCAGTGATGCTTCTTATCTTTATTCAGGGAATTCAGGTAATATTCAGCTCCTACAGCTACCACAAATGCAGCAAATCCCCATTTGAATCCTTTAAAGAATACATCAAAAAAGGAAACAGGCTTTGCAAAGCCGCCCATGTATCTCCAAGCTTCATTGCTAGAAAAAAAAAGGAAAAAATTATAATCATATACAATTGTGTGTATATACACATTGAATATATTTAATTTTCATCTTTCTAATTGACTTAAATGCTACCCTACAGAAGATCATTTAAGTGAATCGCAATAGGAATCTTTCTGTGGCATAGGATAATTAAGTATATGACCAAGTTTCACATATAAAATAGAAGAATGAACTCTTGATGGTTTCACATTTAATAGTCTTATGCCTCAGGATTTTACAAAACCTTCCAACGCAAGACTCACTTCAGCTTATCTGTCACAGGTCAGATGGACTCTGCCCACACTAGTCATTATAACATCATGGAAAGATGATGTTAGAGACTTGGTATTAATCTTTGGTATGCCACTTATATTAGATTCAAAATCTTGTAGGCTGGGCAAGATACTTAGCCTGTCATGGTCTGCTTCCTGTTCTATTCAATGATGATCATTATCTCCTTTATAATATCATAAAGATTAAACAGACTCATGCATGATATATTTTGGCAGAGGAGTATGGAGTATGTAACACTTGACATTATTGCTACTATTCAAAAGGATCTCTGCTTCTCCGTACCATAGCAGCCTGAATTTTAGACGACTGATATCCTGCTCTGATAAGCACAAGCCAGTGAAAAAAATCACGTTATGAAAAACAAAAACCATTTAACTCTAGAAATATGACTTAGGAAATACGAAAGCTAATTAAATCTAATTGAGATACCAAAACCAGGCAAAGATGTTAGAAGAAAAGCAGCTACAGAATAATATCCCTCATGAACATAGATGCAAATATTCTTTTTTTCTTTTTGGGATGGAGTCTTGCTCTGTCACTGAGGCTGGAGAGCAGTGGCACAATCTCAGCTCACTGCAACCTCCACCTCCTGGATTCAAGTGATTCAACCACCTCAGCCTTCCGAGTAGCTGGGATTACAGGCACGTACTACCATGCCCTGCTAATTTTTGTTTGTTTGTTTGTTTATTTATTTATTTATTTAGGACAGAGTCTCACTCTGTTGCCCAGGCTGGAGTGCAGTGGCATGATCTCGACTCACTGCAACCTCCGCCTCCCAGGTTCAAGCAATTCTCTGCCTCGGCCTCCTGAGTAGCTGGGATTATAGGTGCCCGCCACCACGTCCGGCTAATTTTTGCATTTTTTTGTGTGTGTGTGAGACAGAGTCTCACACTGTTGCCTCACACTGTTGCCTGCCTTGGAGTGCAATGGCGCTATCTCGGCTAACTGCAACCTTCACCTCCCAGGTTCATGGGATTCTCCTGCCTCAGCCTCCCCAGTAGCTGGGATTACAGGCGCACACCACCACATCTGGCTAATTTTTTGTATTTTTAGTAGAGACGGGATTTCACTATGTT
>NW_012116266.1:8120005-8120530 GCF_000951035.1 Colobus angolensis palliatus
CGAGACTCTGTCTCAAAAAAAAAAAAAAAGAAACATCATACTAAGTGGTGACCCACCAAATGTTTTCTGCCAGTTGGGAATAAGGCAAGGACATCTACCGCTTTCATTCAACATTATACTAGTGGTGTTAGCCAGTACAAAAATGGAAGAAAAAGAAATAAAAAGTTTACAGATTGAAAAGAAAGAAGTAACAATGTATTTGTAGACAGAATGATTGTTTATGAAGAACATTCTAACAAATCTGTAAAAAAAATCTACTTGAACTAAAAAGTGAATTTAGCAAGGTAATGAGATATAAAATCAAAATACAAAAGTCAACTGTGTTTACAAGTATTAGCAATGAACAACTGGAAGTTGAGATTTTAAAATACTATTTACAATATCATCAAAAAATAAAATAATTCAGGCTGGGTGCTGTAGCTCAGATCTGTAATTCCAGCACTCTGAGAGGCTGAGGTGGTCAAATCATGTGAGTTCAGGATTTTGAGACCAGCTTGGACAACACAGGAAAACCTCATCTCAACA
>NW_012116266.1:8122214-8126491 GCF_000951035.1 Colobus angolensis palliatus
AGCGAGACTCCATCTCAAAAAAAAAAAAAAAAAATGTTGGAGATCTTATGCTACGTGATTTAAAGACAATGTGGTATTGGCATAAGGGTGGACATATTAATGAGGGTAACAGAATAGAGTCCAGACATAGATCCCATAGATACAGTCAATTGATTTTTTTATATTCTTGAGACAAGGTCTCTCTCTGTTGCCCAGGCTGGAGTGCAGTGGCCAGATCTTGGCTCACTGCCACCTGGACATCCTGGGCTCAAATGATCTGCCCACCTAAGCCTCCTGAGTAGCTGGGACTACACGTGTGTGTCACCACATCTGGCAATTCTTAAAATTTTTTGTAGAGACAAAGTCTCCACGTACTGCCCAGGCTGGTTTCAAAATCCCAGGCTCAAGTGATCCGCCTGCCTTGGCCTCCCCATGTGCTGGAATTACAGGTGCGAGCCACCATCCTCATTGAGTGTCAAAAATCACTCAGTGGATTTTTGACAACATTCTTAAGGTAATTCAATGGAGGTACAATAGTCTTAATAAATGGTGCTGGAGCAACTTGATGCATATATGTAAAACTACTAACCTTCATCCTTACTTCATATGACACAAAAATGAACTCAAAAC
Organism: Colobus angolensis palliatus; assembly: GCF_000951035.1. Taxonomy (NCBI): domain Eukaryota; kingdom Metazoa; phylum Chordata; class Mammalia; order Primates; family Cercopithecidae; genus Colobus; species Colobus angolensis. The sequence goes on from NW_012116266.1 coordinate 8,122,824, forward strand.
AGATCACAGAATGTAAGAAGAACTATAAAAGCTTCTAGAAGAAAGCATAGAAGATAACCTTAGGGTGCAAAAATCATACATTGTAAAATAAAAAAAATTGCTAAATTGTGAATTCATCAAAATTTAAAACTCTCTGAAAGACATTATTAAGAAAATAAAAAGATAAGCCACACTATGAGAAAAAACATCTGCAAACTTAAAAAACATTTTTAAAAAATCCTTGCACAGGGTCATACTAACTTCTCTGTATTATAATTGTAGTATACATGTTTCTGAAGCAAGCACCACAAAACTTTTATCTGATAAAGGACTTACACTTAAAACAGGTAAGTTTTCTTATCTATAAACGATATCTCAATAAAGCTGATTTAAAAATTCTAATGTGGCTGGGTATAGTGGTTCACACCTGTAATTGTAACACTTTGGGAGGCCAAGGTGGGCAGATCGCTTCAGCTCAGGAGTTTGAGACCAGCCTGGGCAACATGGCGAAACCCTGCCTCTACTAAAAATACAAAAATTAGCTGGGCATGGTGGCCATACCTGTAGTCCCAGCTACTAGGGAGGCTGGAGTGGGAGGATCGCTTAAGCTGGGAGATGGAGGTTGCTGTGAGAGCACCACTGCACTCCAGTCTGGGTGACAGAGTGAGACCCTGTCTCAAAACAAACAAAAAACTTCAAAGTAGCTGGGCGTGGTGACTCATGCCTGTAATCCCAGCACTTTGGGAGGCCAAGGCAGGAGGATCAAGATGTCAAGAGATAGAGACCATCTTGGCCAACATGGTGAAACCCCGTCTCTACTAAAAATACAAAAATTAGCTGGGCGTGGTGGCGTGTGCCTGTAATCCCAGCTACTTGGGAGGCTGAGGCAAGAGAATCGCCTGAACCCGGGTGGCAGAGGTTGCCGTGAGCCTAGATCGCACCACTGCACTCCAGCCTGGCAACACAGCAAAACTCCATCTCAAAAACAAAAACAAAAACAAACCAGTAAATATTTTAGGCTTTGTGGGTAAAAGAGGTAAAACGGAAGCAATTATGTAGGTACATTTATAGGAAAACACACTTCCACAAATACCTTATTAATAAAATTCAAAATATAATAAGTGAGTACAATTTTTTTGTAATACAGGTCTACTGACGAAAAAAATGGAACTCCTATTTTGGGGGGTAACATTTTGCTTAACTGGGGCTCAAAGTAAAAAGCCATTTTTCATGATTCTCTAAGGAGAATACATTGAAAAGCAACATAGACACTTAATTCTCTAGGATACATTCTATCTAAATTGCTTAACTCATCTTACCGGCCCCATGGATCCCTTAGCCCTTTTGCAGCCAGCTTCTTCTGGATATCTTCTAATGGTGTCCCTTCTATCTTCCATTGTCTATAATCTGGAAGTTCCATTTTATGGTGTCCATGTTCATGTTCATGTCCATGGGCCATGTCTATAAGGAAAATATTAACACAAGTGAGATATATGCAAATTGTAGATATCAAATACCCAAATTTATTGTTTATGTTTTAAGGTGAAGCATTTAATATTAAAAAAAAAAGCCAATATAAATACTTGTAAATTTCAGTTAAAAGATTTTATAAAAGTGTCTTATTCCACAACCACGTTCAGTGAGGAAATACACATACACAAAATATAAAAAAGAAAAATAATTGGCAATCCCACCACTCAGAGATAACCACTTACTATCTGGTTCTTTTCTTCATTATAACAATAGTAAACATTTATGGAGTCCTATGTGCCAAGTGTACTATGCTAAGATGCTTTATGTGTATTAACTCCATTACTTCTAAAACAACTCTTTGAACTTAAATTATGAGTTCCCCATTTTACAGATAAGGACAATGAGACTCCAAGCAGTTAAGTAACTCTCCAAAGGTAACAAAAACAGTATAGCTAGGATTAGAAACTTGCAGTTTAGTTTCAGAACCCTGCTCCTAACTTCTTCTTCTTATTATTACTTCTTTTTGAGACGGAGTCTTGCTCTGTTGCTCAGGCTAGAATGCAATGATGGATCTCGGCTCACTGCAAGCTCTGTCTCCCGGGTTCACGCCATTCTCCTGCCTCAGGCTCCCGGGTAGCTGGGACTACAGGCACCTGCCACCACGCCCGGCTAATTTTTTGTATTTTTAGTGAAGACAGGGTTTCACCATGTTAGCCAGGATGGTCTTGATCGCCTGATCTCGTGATCTGCCCACCAAAGTGTTGGGATTACAGGTGTGAGTCAGTGCGCCCGGCCTCCTGCTAACTTCTAAGCAATATTGTTTTCCTTTTGAATCCTTTCAGAATGCATAAATATATATAACAAAAAGGTTATACACACTGTTTCAAAAATTTTTCTTTAGATGATTCTTTTAAAATGCAGTAATGCTTTTTTTTTTTTTTTTTTTTTTGGAGACGGAGTCTAGCTCTGTCGCCCAGGCTGGAGTGCAGTGGCGCGATCTCGGCTCACTGCAAGCTCCGCCTCCCGGGTTTACGCCATTCTCCTGCCTCAGCCTCCCGAGTAGCTGGGACTACAGGCGCCCGCCATCTCGCCCGGCTAGTTTTTTGTATTTTTTAGTAGAGACGGGGTTTCACCGTGTAGCTCAGGATGGTCTCGATCTCCTGACCTCGTGATCCACCCATCTCGGCCTCCCAAAGTGCTGGGATTACAGGCTTGAGCCACCGCGCCCGGCCAAAATGCAGTAATGCTTTTAAATACATATGATTACATGAAGGGTTTCTTTAAAGAGACAGATAGTAAATATTTTAGGCTTTGTGGGTAAAAGAGGTAAAATCGAGGCAATCATGTAGGTACATTTATAGGAAAACACACTTCCAGAAATACTTTATTGATAAAATTCAAAATATAATACATAACTGAGTACAATTTTGTTGTAATACCGGTCTACTGACGAAAAAATGGGACTCCCATTTTGGGGGGTAACATTTTGCTTAACTGGGGCTCAAAATTAGTGATCCTTAGCATCAAAGTGATTACAAATGTTCATTTGTAAAAGCCATTCTTAGCTCATAGACCTTACAAAAATAGGCACTGGGCTGGATTTGGTCCACAGGCTGCAGTTTGCCGATCCCTGAACTGGGCCAACAGAGACCTTAGGACTCCTTTTTAATCAATAAATTTGCTTCCTTAAATAAAACATGTCCTCAATGGTTATATAAACACTTCAGTTTTACTAGTGTTATTTTAATACATAATATAAAAATAAACCAGCTCAGCCTTCATTTAAATTGCTAATTCAAATTAAGGGGTATGGTTTAATAATACTATACTATAATTTGTATAAGGTTGGCAGTAGCAATTCTTTTTTTTTTTTTTATTTTTCGTTTTCCCAAATTCTAATTACTTGGCAAACAGTAGCAATTCTATAATCACTGCTTTTCCAGAAGTAAAACCAAGTAATTATTACCATGATGTCCATATTTATAACTATGAACAGGCCCAATAAGGTAGGATTTCTTTTTTTTTGAGACAGAGTTTTGCTCTTTTTGCCCAGACTGGAGTGCAATGGTGCGATCTCGGCTCACGGCAACCTCCACCTCCCACGTTCAAGTGATTCTCCTGCATCAGTCTTCCCAGTAGCTGGGATTACAGGCGTGCGTCACCACGCCCAGCTAATTTTGCATTTTTAATAGAGACGGGGTTTCCCAATGTTGGTC
>NW_012116266.1:8133986-8136219 GCF_000951035.1 Colobus angolensis palliatus
TTTAAAGATAGAGGGTCTTGCGCTGGATCTTAGCTCACTGCAGCCTCAAACTCCTGGGCTCAAGTGATTGTCCTGCCTCAGCCTCCTGAGTAGCTAGGACTACAGGAGCGTGCACAACATCTGGCTAATTTTTAAATGTTTTATAGCGATGGAACCTCCCTATGTTGTCCAGGCTGATCTCAAACTCCTGGCCTCAAATGATCCTCAATCCTCTGGCATATGCCTCCCAAAATGCTGGGATTACAGTGGGGTTACAACCATGCCCAGGAGGATTTTCATATTTAAATGAAAATGAAAATCAATACTCTCAAACACAAGTTAAAACTACAACACAACTCTGATTGAAACATTTAACCCATTATTACTTGGTAGATTCAATAAAATGAAGGAAAAAATTATGGTGTCAGATTTCAGACTGACTTTTGAGACTGAATACATTTATTACAACAGAAGACCATTACAAGTGTTTATTTAGAATGATAATGTCTTGGCTTCTGCATACCATGTTTTCAAAAAATCTTTTTTAAAATAAGGCTTCCTTTAAAAAATGCTTAAAGAGATTACAAGACAAACCCTTATTTTGGCAAATGTCAATTCTAGAATATTAACCTGAGGATCAATGTATTTGGAAGAGTATAAAACAAAGGGTCAAGAATTTTGATAAAATAGTTTTTGAAAATAAAAGTTGAAACATTACCATGGTATAAAGACTATTTTGAAATTATACTGCTACTGTGCTTAAACTATTAAGTAATTTGAAAGATAAATCTTTGAAAGAAAACATGAAAGTATACATACCCTTATTTCTCCTATACAAATTTATTTATATATACATTCAATGTATTTTCTCTTCTAGCTAATTATTTCAGAAGTATCCTTTTCATAGGAATTTACTAAATATAAATTTAAATGACTTTTCAAAAAGAGCAGAAATTTGAAAATACTATCTCTAGGAAACCTTTCATTTTCTTTTTCAGTTTTTTTACAAACAGGATCTTCCTATGTTGCCCAGGCTGCTGTTGAACTCCTGGCCTCAAAGATTCCTCCCTCCTTGGCCTCCTAAAATATTGGGATTACAGGCGTGAGCCATGGCACCTGGCCCATTTTTCTTTTTAAACTTATTTCTATTTTCAAATAGCTATAAATCAAACAATGATATCGTGATCATGTAAAGTAAGAGCTTGAAATTCTCCTACTTTGCACTAGTAAAAGTAAAATCCAAGGCAAATCGCTTAATTTCCCTGAACTTCAGTTTCTTCATATAACATGAGGATAAAACTTACCTTGCAAGATTGTTGAGAGCTGAGGAAAACACATTGTGATGTACTTTCTACTTTCACACTTAGGTGGTGAGAATGCAACTTAGCACAACCATTCTGAAAAACTGGCATGACCTAGAAAAGCTGACCATGGCCGGGCGCAGTGGCACATGCCTGTAATCCCAGCACTTTGGGAGGCCGAGGCAGGTGGATCACTTGAGGCCAGGAGTTGAGACCAGCCTGGCCAACATGGGGAAACCCCGTCTCTACTAAAAATACAAAAATTAGCCAGGTATGGTGGCACACACCTATAGTCCCAGCTACTCAGGAGGCTGAGGCAGGAGAATCACTTGAAACCAAGAGGTGGAGGTTTGCAGTGAGCCGAGACTGCACCACCACACTCCAGCCTGGGTGACAGAGTGAGACTCTATCTCAAAAAAAAAAAAAGAAAAGAAAAAAGAAAAGCTGAACATACGAATACCTTATGGCCATCAATTCCACTCCTAGTATATATATTCTAGATAGATACCGTCCAATATGGTAGCCACTAGCACTTGAAATGTGGCTGGTACAATTGCGAACTGGGAATTTTAATTTAATTTTAATTAATTTAATCTCAAAAGATGATCAAATTGTTATTAGAAAATATTAAAGTGTCTTTGGAGGCCAGGCATGGTGGCTCACGCCTGTAATACCAGCACTTTGAGAGGCTGAGGCAGGTGGAACACCTGAGGTCAGGAGTTCAATAAAAGCCTAACCAACATGGCAAAACCCCATCTCTACTAAAAATAAAAAAATTAGTTGGGCATGGTAGTGTATGCCAGTAGTTCCAGCTACTAGGGAGGGTGAGACAGGAGAATCACTTGACCCTGGGAGGTGAAGGTTGCACTGTGCTGAGATCGCACCACTCACTCCAGCCTGGGCGACAGAGTGAGACTCTGTCTCAAAAAATAAATAAATAAATAAAAATAAAA
>NW_012116266.1:8136929-8142348 GCF_000951035.1 Colobus angolensis palliatus
AGCCAGGATGGTCTCGAACTCCTGACCTCATGATCCGCCCGTCTCGGCCTCCCAAAGTGCTGGGATTACAGGCTTGAGCCACCGCGCCCGGCCAGAAATATATTTTCAAAAGAATCTTTATAGCCACATTGTTTATTCTATCTCCCAACTGCAAACAACCCAAATGTCCAATAACAACAGAAGCGATTATGGTGTAGTCACACTATATATTATACAACCAAAAACTACATGCAAAAGTATGACTGAATCTTCACAAACATAATAATGAGCAAGGGGTGAGTCAGAAAAAAAAATACACATGCACTCGGATCCCATTTATATAAACTTAAACGCCTAACAATTCATTTTTTAGGAATTCATCATAGACGGAAAAATTAAAGTAAAACAAGTGAGTGCTTAGCACAAGTCAGGATAATGGTTACCTCTTGGTGGAGGAGATGGAATCACAGAAACATACAGGCAGCTTCTAACGCAGTGTTTTTCAACCAATTTTTAATTATTGTCCCTGTAAGGAACCTTTCTAGACATTTTATTCCTAATCACAACCCTCCCACCATGAAAATTTAACACTACATATATACTACATATCTGTTTATATACTGTGGCCCTTTGGAGGGACACAACTCATTGTAGTAACTAAGACCTACTACCCCAGCCCCACCAATTTTCACCCCTGAAATGCAAAATCACCCCTGTTAAGAATGCATGTTCTAAGGTATTGGCAATGCTTTATTTTCTAATCTAAGAGGTGGTTACGGGAGTGTCTGCTTCTGTTAGCTATAATTTTTAAAAATGTATGTTTTATACACCCTTCTGTATGTATACTTGACAATAAAAAATAAAATTAGAAAAATTGACTTAAATTGTGCTGAGGACTGAAAAATGGTGGTTATTTCCGTTTCAGAGCAGCTGAAATAACAGTAAGGAAATTAAATAAAGAAAAAAACATGCAACCAAAAATTTTAAAACCTATCTATCTGTGTCTGAAGTGAATCTAAAAGTCTGATGAAGGTCAACTTCCACTAAAGGAAGCTGGCTCTAAGAAGATGTGTGCTGGTATCCTTTGCCTAAGAAAGAAATAAGAAGATAATGCCACTTCCACTACGTGCAATTTTAGTTTACCGAAGACCATCAAGTATATATCTTAACTTCCTCGTATTTAAAAAACTGTGATTATATGAATATTAGGAAATAAAAAACAAATGAACTGTTTTATTTTTACTGATGCTGTTCTTCTGCCTTTGTTCTATTCAAAGCCAAACAAAGATAATTTTGCGTGTGGCAAAGGCGGGAAAAAGCACTTCTATGTAACAACTACAGTAATGCTCACTGAATCCTCCAACCACCCCTCCCTACCCCAACTTAAACTAAGACTTCATTAGTTCTCGCCTGCTAGTTCTTTGATCTCCCTTCCAGCCTCCCATCCTTCTCCATTTATTTAGTCTCTCCTTTTCTACACTCCCCAGAATAGAATCTAGCTCTTAATCCTAATCAACGGGTCTCCCACCAACTCCCTAATTTACCTGACTGCAATCTGACCTCTCAGGACACTCAACTCTGCAACCGGAACCAACCGGAAGCGGAGGTTGTCACCTCGAGTTTCTCACGGCAGGAAAGCGGAGAAGCCGCTTAACGTTCCGGTACTGGGTTAGAGATTCCTAAATCAGGAAGAGATTACATGAAGGAGGCTGGAAGTCGATTATCTTCCCCGCATATGTGCATCTTCAATCTGACTGAGGTAACAGATACTGTAGAAGAGAGAAGGGCGGGGAAGAGAACATGTTCTTCTTGCTTGGGGACGGAACCCTTAGACACCGCACAGGGGGCAGGGCCGCGGACATACTGCAGCCAATCAGGGAGCCTGTTGTTGAGCGCGTGCTCTCACCCAATGAGAGGGCTAGTTGTTGCGCTGCAGTTGGCAGGCTGCTGCGGGAGGCGGTGGCGGTAGGAAGCCGGAGACAGCAGGGTGACAGGTAGGCGGTGGTGCTGTCTTTGGGGAACGCAAAGTGCTAGGTGAAGAGGGTTTTTCTTCTCCCTCGGCCGCGGAAACTACAGAGGGGAGCTGGCGAGGGTGATCTGGAAAGGCGGTAGCTGGTGTGTTGGTGGTCCCAGAACCTCTCGTAAACCAGGTAGCATCTTGGGAGGGTCCTGAGGACGAGAAGGCGGCAGCCGAGGCTGGTGGAAGCCGAGCCCTGTGGGGCGACGTGGGGGCCCACCTAGGGCGTGGGGGGCTGCGCTGGCGCCAGCAGAGAGGGAGGAGGGAGGCGGGAGCAAGGCGGTGTAGTGAGGGCTGAAGGGATTCCTTGCACAAAGCCCCAGGCGAGAAAAGGACACGGCATTGAAGACAGCTAAGAGAAATCCCAGTGATTGCTTCTTAGGGCTGTTTCCCGGGGGGTGGTGAGGGGGAGCGGAGAAGAAAAATATTTACTGGCGGTCAGATCCTGAAGACTCATTATTGCTGTACATTATGTAATCTTCGGCTGTTATTTACCCAAACAACTAGGTTGACCCTCTTGGGAGAGAAGGTCTTGCAACCTATTAATGTATTAGAACACTTTTTTTCCTTGACTTGAGTGTCTTTTACCTTGGCAGGTTCTGTAGGCGAAGGGTGGTAGCATGGAGGATAGAGTAGTCACGAAGAGCTTATCCCAAATATGGACTTGACTTGACAGATACTAGTTTGCGATGAATGTGGCCAGGTTCATGTTTTGTAGTTTGTGAATTTATTTGAGGGTCAAGGCTGACAACATTTTAAAAAAATCTTCAGGAAAGTGGGGATCCTTAAAAAATTTACAGTGAGAGCTAAGTGTAAGTTGGAAAATGACTAGAAAATTAGTTGGCAGATCCCTTCCTCCCCCCAGGATATTGTGGAAGTTAGCGACTGTGCAAATAAGGTGGTGGTCTGAATTTGGGGAAAAAAGTCAATTTTTTTTTTTTTTGAGACGGAGTTTCGCTCTTGTTGCCCAGGCTGGAGTGCAATGGCGCGATCTCGGCTCACAGCAACCTCCGCCTCCCGGATTCAAGCCATTCTCCTGCCTCAGCCTCCGAAGTAGCTGGGATTACAGGCATGCGCCACCACGCCCGGCTAATTTTGTGTTTTTAGTAGAGACTGGGGTTTCTCCATGTTGGTCAGGCTGGTCTCGAATTCCGGACCTTAGGTGATCCGCCTGCCTCGGCCTCCCAAAGTGCTAGGATTACAGGCGTGAGCCACTGCGCTTGGCCGAAAAAAGTCAACTTTTAAGTAGTTTGTTCTGTAAGCAAGTCTGATAAGCTAGTTGTGAATTACTAGGTTTAAAAAGTGGACTCTGAACCTCTCGGGCAGAGGCAAAATATATTTATAGATATAATTAACTGAATTATCTTATTTTTAAAAAGTTTTATAATTCATTGTTTCCACAATAAAATGTAGAATTAAAATAGGAATTCTATTCAGTATATGTTATGGAAAGGCAAATGACATAAAAACTTGATTTTATAGCTCATTGAAAAACAATTTTCAAAGAAGCATTGGAAAATAATTTTAAAGGAAGCATTATAAATTTCTAAAATGTAAGGTGTTTGAAATGTTGTCTTTAGCTTAGGAGATAAGGTCTAATGTAGTATCAGCAACTCTATAATTTTCCTAAATTTATTTCAGTACTGCATGTCAGAAAAACTTTGTGATTTTTTTCTATTAATGATCATTTATATTCCTATATATGAACCTAAGTCAAAATTTCGTTTTTTCCTCAAAATTTTCATTGGGAAAGAGGTGCATCATTAAAGTTTGTTTGTTCCCAGATGTTCTCAGTACTGAAATATTTGAGAATGCTTTAGATAAAAATTTTAATTGACGTTTGGTGTTTTGTTCTTTGCCTTTTCTCTTTTTCCAAGAATAATGCAATCTCAGTCACAAAGAAAATTTCTGGTTCTATTTTAGGTGCAATTCTGTAGTGTTTTGAGTACCAGTTAAATCTTTGCTTTTATGCGTGTATATGTGTGTGTGTGTGTGTGTGTGTGTGTGTTTCTTCTTATGTAACCAGCCTACTAGAGCTGTCTTAGAGAACTAATGGCTGATTTTGAATGGCCAGTAGGTGTCATTGTAGAATGCAGTAAGTTGAGCATCGAGTAGGAAATTATCAAGTAGTTAAAGAAACACTAGTCCAAATTAGCATATAGTGTGGTTAGATGATTATTTATACGTTATAGAAGTTCTCTCTTATGAAACATTTCAGTATTGGAGCTGTTTATAAGGAATTTGAAACAATGATTGTAAAGGAGTTTGTTTGCCATAAAATAGACCTTGAAAGTGTGTTTTTTAGCCCAGCCCTTAAACTATCTTGACATGCGATTCAGATTTAAGTTTGATTATTTGTAATACACAGTTTTGGCATCGTGTAATAGTTTATTAAGTTCTAGAATGATTGAGATTTTCAGCTTGACTGAATCTTATAGAAAAACCAATGCTACATAATAAAAAACTGATAAAATATGGGCAGAAGTTTCAAAACTAGTTATCACAATAGTACTTTGTATTGTTCTTTTTATTCCCCCTTAGAGATCCTTGTTCCGAGTTACTGTTCTTTTAAAGCCAGAACAGAAGATTTTTTTGTCTGTCATTGTCTGTGGCTTCTTATTTTTTTTTGATTTCCAGGGTTGCTTCTTTTTACATTTTTATCTGCTTAGACTATGTGCTTTTCTCGGGATGTTGAGCTGAACATTTATTACTGACTAAAATGTAGTGGATTCTGGAGGGAGCCAGCACAGAAAGCTCTGAAAGTAGCTTACATCTGTTCTGAGTACAGCTCCTTACTTTTCTAGCCTTCTGTTGAGCCCTTGTCACTTGGTAGCTCTGCTCCTCAAGCCTGTGATTGATACAGTGTTTTAAAAAAGTTTGGAACTAATTTAAGAATTCTTCATGGAGTTGGAAATAGATACCTCAAAACAATTTAGGAGTTTTTAGAAAGGCATACACATATCACTTATATCATCTCCACTTCCCTTCAGAATCTTACAGATGAGAGGAGTGTGAAGGGGCTAGATGTATTTTGGAAACAAATTCCCTTGATTATTTGGTTCACCACTGGTTTCCACTTCAGAGTGGAAGTGCCTTGATCTAATTCAAAGGCTCTGGCACTTGTGGTATGAAGCAGTAACAGTAGTTTCAGCTTTAGAGAAAGGGCTGCCAAGTCTACTAATTTACTAGTATTTTTATAGCTCAATAAATTGTCATTTCATGTCATAGCCAGGATAGCTTTTTTTATTTTTCTTTCTTTCTTTCTTTTTTTGAGACAGAGTTTCACTCTTGTTGCCCGGGCTGGAGTGCAGTGGCACGATCTTGGCTTACAGCAACCTCCGCCTCCCAGGTTCAAGCCATTCTCCTGCCTCAGCCTCCGAAGTAGCTGGGATTACAGGCATGTGCCACCACGCCCGGCTAATT
>NW_012116266.1:8142413-8143814 GCF_000951035.1 Colobus angolensis palliatus
GGGTTTCACCACGTTGGCCAGACTGGTCTCGAACTCCTGACCTCAGGTGATCCACCTGCCTCGGCCTCCCAAAGTGCTGGGATTACAGGCATGAGCCACTGCACCCATTCTGTCATAGCTAGGATAGTTTTTCTAGCCAGGAGCTGGAGTTGCCAGAAATGAAAATTGTGCTGAATGTTTTGGTTTGGATTAGTTCTTACTTGGCACTTATCTGCTTTCCATAAATCAAACTAATTTCTTTCATGATTCAGACCTGTGCTAATTTGTATAGACATTTCTATCCTATTCTTTTACTGTCCCTGAAAGCTATCTAGTTCTAGAATTAAACTAAAATTGGAAAATAAGAGTTGGAGTAATTCAAGGTCATTTTCTGATAGTGCTATATGATGAATATATGCATTAATCTTTGCATAAACATTCACTCAGTAATATATACTAAAAATTGGCATTGCAAATGTGTTTACCTTGACTTGGGTCCAGTTTAGAAACTTATGGTTCATCTTTGTGAATTCTAGACTTTCTGTTTGGGTATCTGGCTGCCATGGAGACAAATCTGAGGAAAAATATGAGTAGACTTTAATTTTAGAGAAAAGCGTAAAAACCCAATTATGTAATATATTAAGAGATGTGACTTTGATTATTTATAGAATTATAGTACTTTCTAGGTTTGAAATATAACTGCCAAAAAATTAGTCATAAAATATGGTAAATGGCATCAATTTATTGAATGGCAAAGCATGGGTTACAGAATATCTATTTTGTCCTATTTGAACACGTGAAACTTCAAAAAGTGTTAGAATCCAATTTATCCATCACCTTTGTCATTATGAATACTTAGCTGTTGATAGTGCTTGATTCTTTTTTTTTTCTGGTGAAAAGATATTAAGATATATACTTAGAATTAGCCAGCCGAACTCAGTTTAGATGATCCCAATTTTGTTGGCAACCTCCAAAGCATCATAATCAGGAGCCAGTCAAACATATGCCTTCTTCTCTTCATCAGGTCTGATTAGGGTCTTGACCTTGGCCTTATCCATGTTAAAGAGCTTCTTTATAGCCTATTTGACCTGGTGCCTGTTGACTTTAACATCCATAATGAACACAAGTATGTTGTTGTCTTGTATCTTCTTCATGGTAGCCTCAGTGGTCAGCAGGAACCTGATGATGGCATAGTGGTCAAGCTTCTTTCTCCTTGTATCGTGCTATCTTACAAGGCTATTTGGGCTGCCTCTGGGGCTGCCTTGGGCCACCGGGACATGGGTGCCTTGCAGATCTTCTTTTTTTGTGTATGTGGTTGTGGACTCCTTTCAGCACTGCTTTCTTGACCTTCAAAGCCTTTGCTTTGGCTTCTGCTTTCAAAGGGGGTAGGAGCTTCCTTCTTCGCCTTTGGCACTATCTTTT
>NW_012116266.1:8144254-8156119 GCF_000951035.1 Colobus angolensis palliatus
CCAACATGGTGAAACCCTGTCTTTACTAAAAATACAAAAGTTAGCTGGGCATGGTGGTGCACACCTGTAGTACCAGCTACTCGAGTGGCTGAGGCAGGAAAATCGTTTGAACCTAGGAAGTGGAGGTTGCATTGAGCCAAGATTGTGCCACTACACTCCAGCCTGGGTGATGAAGTGAGACTCTGTGTCTCCAAAAAAAAAAAGGGCAAGAAAACATGAAGGGCTTTTTTAAAATCTAAAGTTAATTTGAATTTGCAGTATTTTACAGTATCTACTGTTGATGGAAAATACTAGGGGAAATGAATATAAAATTTAAGACGTAAATGTTTCCGTTCCTTAAGGTTCTGAATCTTCTCTCATTTTATACTTTGTTACTCTGTGATCTTTTTTATTTAATTACCATCCAAATATGATGGTTCTCAAATCTGTGTCTCTAATCCAGAGTTTTCCCTTGAACTTTAGTTCCTATTCTATACATGTAATTGCCTACTGGATGAAGATGATCTACAGGTCCTTCAAATATAATGTGTTTAAAAGTGAATTCATGTTTTCCCTTTTATCATCTTTCTAACCTGCTGGAGCTGGAACCCTGATGTTGTCTATCTTTAACACTTACCCCTCATCTGAGCAATGCTGGGTTCTGTTGACTTTACCTTCTTACTCTTTTTTTGATTCCATTTACTTCTCTTAATTTCTATAGCAGCTAGAAATGTTATGAAGAGTTAGGGCCTAGAGGCAACTGTCTAGATTAGAATCCCAGCTCCACTGTTTACATCTCAGTGTCCTTATCTTTAGAAATAGAGTTATACAAGCCAACAATTGCAGTCTTGGGCATTTGTTCCAGAGAAACTGAAAACTTACATTCATATAAAAAGCTGTGTGAATTCTCATAGCATCTTTATTCCTAATAGCCAAAAACTGGAAACGTAAATGTTCTTCAACAGGTTAAATAGACTATAGTGCATCTGTATCATGGACTGCTATGCAGCAATAAAAAGGAGTGGATTGTTTGATATGTAACAACTTGAATGGGTCTCAAGTGAAAAAAATCTGAAAATTGCATATTCCATGATTCCATTTATATAACATTCTTGAAATACTAAAAATAAAGAGATGGAGAACAGATTCGTGGTTGCCATGGTTTAGTTATCAAGGAGAGGGGAGTGAGTGGGACTACAAGAGTGTCTTGGTGACAGAACAGTTCTGTATCTTGATTGTGGTGGTAATTACATGAGTCTACATATGTGATAAAATTGCATAGAGCTATACACACACATATACATGAGTGCTTGTAAAACTGGTTAGATCTGAATAAACTTTGTAGACTGTAACAATGTCAATTTCCTGGTCTTGATATTTTACTGTAGTTATTCAAGGTGTTCCCATTGAGGGAAAATGGGCAAAGGGTACATGAGACCTGCTGGCAATTTTTTTGCAACTTCCTGTGAGTCTATAATTTCAAAATTAAAAGTTTTTAAGAAGAGTTGTTAGGATTAAATGAGCAGATACACAGAATATTTTTATTATAGTACTTGGTGCATAATAAATATTAGCTGCTATTAATAGTAATAGCAGCAGCAGCAGTAGTAGTTGTTCAGGCCTCTAACCTCTCACTGGGCCTCTCACTAGGACCATTTTAACAGTTGCCATATATATAAAAATTATATATATATAAATTATATATATAAATCTAATTAATATATTTAATAATTATTATCATATTTGGAGACAAGGTCTCACTCTGTTGCCCAGGCTGGAGTGCAGTGGTATGATTACAGCTCACTGCAGCCTCTACCTCCTGAACTCAGATGATCTTCCCATCTCTGCCTCTTGAGTAGCTGGGATCACAGGTGCTTGCTACCACGCCTGCAGGGTAGTTGGCAAGCTGGAGACTCAGGAGAGCTGATGGTATAGTTCCAGTCAGACACAGTCCAAATGCCTGAGAACCAGAGATAACATAGTAGCAGTCACTCAGGCTTGAGACTCTGAAGAGCTAATGTTTCAGTTTGAGTTTGAAGGCAGGAGAAAGTCAATGTCCTTAGGCAGAAGAAACTGACTCTCTCTACTTGGGGGAGGCTTAGCCTTTTTGTCTATTCAGGCTTTCCACTGATTAAATGACAATTTAATTAGGAAGGGCAATCTGCTTTACTCAGTCTATAGATTTAAATGTTAATCTCATATGGAAACACCTAGAAAAATGTTTAGCTAAATATCTGAGCAGATGAGATTGGAAACATTTTTATCCCCGGTAGAATGGAAAGCTCTCTGACCAGAGAAAAGTGTCATGACATACTGATAAGAAACAAATGTAATTTGATACGAAAATTTCTGTGATTTCTCTTTTTTTCTTGAGATGGAATCTGGCCCTGTTTCCCAGGCTGGAGTGCAATGGTGCGATCTCGGATTACTGCAACCTCTACCTCCCAGGTTCAAGTGATTCTCATGCTTCAGCTTCCTGGGTAGCTGGGACTACAGGCATACGCCATGACGCCTGGCTAATTTTTGTATTTTTAGTAGAGGCGGGGTTTCACCATGTTGGCGAGGGTGGTCTCCTGACCTCAAGTGATCCACTCGCCTTGGCTTCCCAAAGTACTAGAATTACAGGCGTGAGCCATCGCGCCTGGCCTAATACCTGTGATTTCTATTGGTGACCAAATCATAAAAATATTATGGTTGTTTGTTTTATTGTTTTGCCTATACTCACAATCTAATGACATTATACATTTTAGTTAGAGATTGGTAAAAAGAGTGATACAATTTTCTTCTTATCAAAGTTTATGAGTTTTATTATAGATTCCTGGGGGTCTGTGGACCCTGTGTTGAGAACTGCTGTGTGAACAGGAAGGAGAGGGCTTTGAATTGATGCAGAGTTGTATGCTATGCAAAAGCTTCATAGAGGAGGCAACTGTTGGTCTGAGTGTTGGAGGAAGGGGAGGGCAGTTAGGATAGAGGGTAGTTGAAAGGCATTCCAGAGAGGAGTGCAGCATAAGAAAATGTGTGAGGTGTGAGATAGCCTGGCATATTGTGAAATTGTAGATCAACATTGATGAGGGGAAGTCTGTGTTGAGCCAGGGTATAATTTCTATTCTTGCTGACAAGACCATTTTGTTCATGTGTCTCTTGAGCAAATACTGGTTACAAAGGCCATTTAGCCAAACCAATAGATCCATATCTTTGGTTTCTTCAGGTATAGTGAACAAAGAGATACTGTTTGAAGTTCTGCCTACTGGGAGTTCCCTTTCTCCTGTCCTGTAGGGCTACTTCTCTGTAAGGTCAATGCCAGCATATTGTATGCACCCATGTGTAAACCGGCCTAAGTTTTTTTTTTTTCTTCTTTCATTTGATCTTAGGGAACTCTACAGGGCCATAGATTAAGGAAGAGTTGATTAGTAGAAGTAAGTGCCATGGGTGTCTGAGCCATTTGTTCTTTTAGCTTACTTGTGCTTTTGGAGCCTGCTGTAACCTCATTACAACCATTATAGTCAGGATTAGTTGGTTATGTAGTGGTAACAACCAACCTTCAAATAAAGGCTTAAAATGTGAAAAAGAGAGATTTGTTTCTTCTCATGTAAAATCTGCTGCAAGTTGGGTGATTCCAGGCAGCTGTTCTTCATTTGATGGGTCAGCATTGCGTATCTATATTTATCTCTGCTTCTATTATCATAGTGACAAGAGAAGAACAGGCTGGAGAATTGCATACTGGCACATAAATGTTTCTACAGAAATGATTTCTGCTCTTTGGTAAAAAAAGTCATAAGGTCACATTTAACTTAAAGAGGATAGAAAAATAATAGTCCTCCCATGTTCCCTTGAAAGTTCACATCTGACACACAATATCACTTCCATTTAATGATGGAATGCCGCCAGCATGTATAGCTTTATGGCTTGGTGGATTGGAACACTCACTTCTTGAGAGTATGTCGGGTCACATGGTCAGTCACTGCTGGGGCTCAAAAGTCAAGCAAGGAGCTATTTCTCAAAAGAAGAGCAGTCATCTGCAGAGAGGGCATAACTCTCTTCAGAAGCAGTAGTTCTCATCCAGGGGGACACTTGACAATGTTTAGAGACATTTTGTTGGTCACAATTCAGGGCAGTGATATTGGCATCTAGTAGGAAGAGGGCAGGGATGCTGCTAAACATCCTGTCATGTAAAAGCCATTCACAATGTCAAGGGTGACTAAAATGCCAATAGTGCCAAGGTTAAGAAATCCTGCTTTAGATGGACTTCTGTGCCTTGTTGTGATTCTCCTATTAGGGCCTACTGGTAGCTTTATACAGCTACTTTATCATCTACCACAGACACTGAATACCATGAATTTGCTGGATCTTAAGGCCCAAATGGCAGAACATCTTTTTTTTTTTTTTTGAGACAGAGTTTCTCTCTTGTTACCCAGACTGGAGTGCAATGGTGTGGTCTCTGCTCACCACAACCTCTGCTTCCCGGGTTCAAGCAATTCTCCTGCCTCTGCCTCCCAAGTAGCTGGGATTACAGGCATGTGCCACCACACCTGGCTAATTTTGTATTTTCAGTAGACATGGGGTTTCTCCATGTTGGTGAGGCTGCTCTCGAACTCCCAACCTCAGGTGATCCGCCCACCTCGGCCTCCCAAAGTGCTGGGATTACAGGCGTGAGCCACTGCGCCCGGCCAGCAGAACATCTTGTAGTGCCACCTTGACCTCTTGCCTTCTCATGTCCTAGGCCCCATTTAAAACTGGCAACTATTAATGAATTATTCAGGAAATGGGCAGAGCATCACACTAAATATGGTTTATGTTATTTCTAGAATTTAAAGAGTTCCACTGTGCACTGTGCTTCTTTATTTTATTTTAGTTTAGTTTAGTTTTAGAGATAGGGTCTTTCTCTATTGCCCAAGCTGGTCTCGAACTACTGGCCTCAAGTAATCCTCCCACATCAGCCACCTGAGTAGTTAGGATTACAGGCATAAGCCACTGCTTCCAGCACTGTGCTTCTTTCTAAGTGGTGGCGGCAGACTGAGCTGTGATAACTTGTCCTTCATTTTTATGTTTTTTTTTTAGAGACAGGGTTTCACTCTGTCACCCATGCTGGGGTGCAGTGGCATGATTGTAGCTCACTGTAACCTCAAACTCTGGGCTCAAGTGTTCCTCTCACCTCAGTCCCTGGAGTAGCTGGAACTATAGGTGCACACTACCATGGCCGGTTAATTTTTGTATTTTTTATAGAGACAGGGTTTTGCCATGTTGCCTAGACTGGTCTGAAACTCCTGGGCTCAAATGATCTGCCTTCCTTGGCCTCCCAAAGTGCTGGGATTACGGGTGTAAGCTCCTACACCTAGCTTAGAGTTTTAGTGTTTTTTTTTTTTTTTTCCTCTCTTGTTGCCCAGGCTGGAGTGCAATGGTGCGATCTCGGCTCACCATGAGTTTTAGTTTTATAAGATGAAAAGAGTATGGTGATGGTTGGACAACATTATGAATGTATTTAATACCACTGAAATGTACATTAAAAATGGTTAAGATGGTAAATTTTTTGTTAAGTGTGTTTTACCACAATAAAAAAAATTGGGAAAAAACACAAAAGAATAAAAGATGCCAATATTTCAAATATTTTTGCCTTTAGGAAGAACTTATTATGAACTGTGTCAGTTAATTAAGTAAAGTTTAAACCAACTGCTTTAAACATTTATTTATTCAGTATTTGAAAGGTTTTTTCTAAAATTCAACATAGACCAGGTGCAGTGGCTCATGCCTATAATCCCAGCACTTTGGGAGGCCAAATCAGGAGGATTGCTTGATGCCCAGAGTTCAAGACCAGCCTGGGCAACACAGCAAGAACTCATCTTTGAAAATTGAAATAAAAAAATTCAACATATTTTCTTGGAATCTAATTTTCTACTTTAATTTTGTGCCTACATACCTAAACAGGTTGTATATCCAACATGTTTTTAGGTTCTTCAGAGTTGGATGCTACTTTTTATGGGGGAAAATATTTTTTACTTGAAATACAAGGAATAGATCCTTTCCCCTCTCCACCCCTATGTCACTTAAATGGGAGTGAATTGTATTTAAGATATGCCCAAGCTTTAGCACCCATAATGTAGTCTTTAAAGTATTATTTCCTACTGAAAGGAGTTCCTTGGAGAAATGTCTGGTTCTAGGCCGAAGGCAGGATTTGTGCAAGGTAAGGCTGGAACTTCTTGTCCTAGCAGGAAGCTAGGAAGTTATCTTCATTAACTAGGTTTATGTCAAAAGGGCTTAGGAGCTTTGTAGAGGGTCCTTCAAGACCATTCCCACATTTCATGATTTCCAAGATTGACTCTCAGGACTCAACATTTTATTCACAGTTATAGTTTATTACAATGAGATGATACAAGGCAAATCAGCAAAGCAAAAGGCAAATGGGATGAAGTCTGGAAGAAACCAAGCTCAGGCTTGCAAGAATCCTCTCCCAGTAGAGTTGCAAAAGATGCCATTAATTTTCCAGTAGTGACTTGTGTGCAGAGTCTCAGGTTAGCCCCTAATGAGATTTTAAGGGCTTCTCAGACTATTCCTGAGCATGCATATAGCTCTGAGTACACATCCCTTTGCATAAATATGACCTTCTGGATTCCCGGGAAGTTGTTGGAGCTTTTCAGAGTCCTTTATGGACATCTCATTCCCCAGCTTCTCTTTTCTGGGTTTTTTGTTTGTTTTTGAGGTAGGGTCTCACTCTGTTGCCCAGGCCGGAGGGCAGTAGTGTGATCTCGGCTCACCGCAACTTCCCGCTTCCGGGTTCAAGCAATTCTCCTGCCTCAGCCTCCCGAATAGCTGGGACTATAGGTGTGTGCCACCATGTCCAGCTAATTTTTGTATTTTTAGTAGAGGTGGGGTTTCACCACGTTGGCCAGACTGGTCTCGAACTCCTGATCACAAGTGATCCACCCGCCTTTGCCTCCCAAAGTGGTGGGATTACAGGCATGAGCCACTGTGCCTGGCTCCTAGCTTTTCTTTTTAGGCTTTTTGACTTGCCTGTTGTTTGCCCTAATTGTATCCACTGCCTTAGGCAGCCAGGATATTAAATTACAGCTCCTGTTTTAGACAAATACCCCTAGGGAAAAGACTTTGCACTGGTTGATCTTCAAGTCAAATTAAAGAAGTCCTTGCAAATGGGGTCTGTATTAGTCCATTTTCACACTGCTGATAAAGACATACCTGAGACTGGGAAGAAAAATAGGTTTAATGGATTTACAGTTCCTCATGACTGGGGAAGCCTCACAATCATGGCAGAAAGCAAGGAGAAGCAAGTCACATCTTACATGGATGGCAGCAGGCAAAGGGAGAGCTTGCGCAGGGAAGCTCCCATTTTTAAAACATCAGATCTCATGAGATTCATTCATGAGAACAGTGGAGGAATGATCCATCCCATAATTTAATCATCTCCCACGACACATGGGAATTGTGGGAGTTACAATTCAAGATGAGATTTGGGTGGGGACATAGCCGAACCATAT
Organism: Colobus angolensis palliatus; assembly: GCF_000951035.1. NCBI lineage: Eukaryota > Metazoa > Chordata > Mammalia > Primates > Cercopithecidae > Colobus > Colobus angolensis. The sequence goes on from NW_012116266.1 coordinate 8,151,721, forward strand.
CAGGGTCTTCCAGGAACTATCAGACGGGTCAAATAATTGGTTTTTCAGGAATGAGGCTTTGAAGGCATTGCAGACCAGTCTGTCACCTTTAGTGGCTGCCCGTCTGCTGGCTCTTAGTGTGATTGTGGGCTATTTGTTTTCAAGGCTACTGTGGAGCTGGGGAGGTGAAATGGGAATAGGGCAAGTTAAAACTCCTTGAAGGCTGGGCACAGTGGGTACATCCTGTAGTCTTAGCTACTTAGAGATTCAGCTACTTTTCTTGAATAAACACTTCCCAGATTGTGTTAACCTTTTGCCTAATTTCCAAAGTTCTGAAAAAGTTCATTCTGACACTTTTTACCAGTGTCTTGTTGCTTTTATGGAGGAGAGGATTTTCTGAGGTCATTACTCTGCCATGACCCCAATAACACTTAGGTGAATAGGGATCTTTTCTTGCTTCCCTGTACATCTAGTGACTACCTGCTTTGTCTAGCCACTGAAATAGGGACTGTGGATTTAGTGGTGAATAAGAAGACAACCTCCTGCATGTTTATGTATTCCAGTAGGAGAAAATAGGCAGTAAACAAGTACTAGTAAATGTGGAGAATAGTAAAGCAGATCATGGGATAGAGAGTGATTGTGATTGGTGATGAGTAGTGGGGTTTTTTTTTTTTGGATTGAGCAGAGACCTGGATGAAGTAAGAAGGAAACCAATGTGTGCAGCTGGGCAGCAAAGGGAATAGAAGCACAAAGCCTCTTAGGCAAGAACGAGTTTGGCATGTTCAAGAAACATTAAGAAAGCCCATGTAGCTAGAGCAGGCAGATATCCAAAAAAGGACGAAGATAATTGACATCACTAAATTTATATGGATAATTTAAAAGTATTGATATCCAGGACCTATAAGTGGACAACTATGATTTTTGTTAGATCACTGTTTTCATTAGCTTCTTCAGTAGGCTAACTCCCCTGCAGCCTGGGGACCAGGAAGGGATGCTGCATTGAGTTCTAATGCTAATACAAACCTGTGTCATTTTGAACTAAGAGCTGGTTTCCAGTTCCTGGCATTGAGTGTCTCTCAGAATGTCTTGGTAGGGACTCAGTTAATAAGATCTGTTTTGAGAATTACAGTGATGAACACTTTTTAATGTCCTTTATAGTAGATTTATGAATGATTTTCGACTCCCCTCTTTAACATATGTGTTTGTTACCTTTTATCGTATAGCCCCAAAATTTAGTAGCTTAACATGACAACTATTTTATTTGCTGACAATTCTATGGGTTGGTGGCACGATCTTGTCTCACTGCAACCTCTGCCTCCTGGGTTCAAATGATTCTCCTACTTCAGCCTCCTGAGTAGCTGGGATTACAGGTGCCCGCCAGCATGCCTGGCTATTTTTTTTGTATTTTTAGTAGAGGCAGGGTTTCACCATGTTAGGATGGTCTTGATCTCCTGACCTCATGATTCACCTGCCTCGGCCTCCCAAACTGCTGGGATTACAGGCATGAGCCACCGCGCCTGGCTTGGGCAGTTCTTTTTTTGATCTTCCCTGAGATTACTTGTGTCATTTCACTGGGACTGTTATTTAAGATGGCTTCACTCACACATTTGTTGGGTGCTGCTGGCTGTTGGCCGGCCTGTGTCTATTCATTAGGCTAGCTCTGGCTTCTTCACATGGCTGCTAGATTTTAAAAGTAGAAAGAAGGGCAAACTCCAGTGTGCAAGCACTTTTCAAACCTTTGCATTACATGGGATAGTTTTGCATTCCTATAAATGTTTTCGAGCTCTGCTCTGGAATGCAGTTACATTTATTTGAAAATAGTTCCAGATTTTGATTTTACAGATCATCTGCGGTCAGGAGTTTGAGACCAGCCTGGCCAATATGGTAAAACCCTGTCTCTACTAAAAATACAAACATTAGCTGGGCATGGTGGCGGGCACCTATAATCCCAGCTACTTGGGTGGCCCAGGCTGGAGAATTACTTGAACTCAGGAGGCGGAGGTTGCAGTGTCTGGAGATCGTGCTATTGTACTCCAGCCTGGTTGACAAGAGCGAAATTCTGTCTCAAAAAAAAAAAAAACCACACACACACAAAAAAAACAAAGAAGATTTTAAGATTTAATAGAGGGTACTGGATCTGTGTTCGCCGTAGGGCTAGTAAGTCCCCATTACTTAGAAAGAACTCTTACGTGTACTTGACCCCATCCTCAATGGAATTGGTGAGAAGTGGCACTCTTTCTGGCCCAGTGTAAGTTCTGGACACTGCTACCTCTAATCTGGTGCTTCTTTTCCTGGCTTCTGGTAGTTTCTTCACACATACAGTGTGCTGATCAGCTTTCATTTTACTACTAGAGAGGGATCCTTTGCAGATCTCCAGGGTTTGTTCTCAGTACAGCTCTCCATGTTACCCTGCCCTCTAACACTCTGGTCTACCTGTACTCTTAGCTCTGCCTCCTTAACTCAGAGAGTCTACCAGTTTTCACTTGCCTTTCTCTTCCTTACCCTGCATCCTGGAAAGTCTTGAGGAAGGAAGTTGAGGCAACTTCATTGTTCTTCATTGTCTACGTCCAGTGTCATGAAAACTTGTGTTTCATGTATTTTCTTTCTTTTGAGATAGAGTCTTACTCTGTTGCCTAGGCTGCAGTGCAATGGCACAGTCACTTCTCACTGCAGCCTTCACCTCCCAGGTTCAAGTGTTCCTCCCACCTCAGCCTCCTGAGTAGCTGGGACTACAGGCATGTGCCACCATGCCCGGCTAATTAAAAAAAATTTTTTTGCAGAAACGAGGTTTCACTGTGTTGGCCAGGCTGGTCTCAAACTCCTGGGCTCAGTCTGTCCTCCTGCCTTGGCCTCCCAGAGTGCTGGGATAACAAGTGTAAGCCACTGTGACCTACCTTTGTTTCATATTTTCTTCCATGTTTTTTTTTTTCCCCTACTCCTGTTGCCCAGGCTGTAGTGCAGTGGCATGATCTCGGCTCACTGCAGCCTTGCCTCCCCGGCTCATGTGATTCTCCTGCCTCCGCCTCCTGAGTAGCTGGGACTACAGGTGCGTACCACTGTGCTGGGCTAGTTTTAGTAGTTTTAGTGGAGATGGGGTTTCACCGTGTTGTACAAATTAGTCTTGAACTCCTGAGTTCAAGTGGTCCACCCTCCTTGCCCTCCTTGCCCTAGGATTACAGGCATGAACCACCATGCCCAGCCTTCTTCCATGTCTTAAATTCAGGCGAGAAGGTAAATTCACTTTCTGTCACTCTATCTTGTTGAGAAATGGAAGGCCCTTTGCTCTTCACACTTTTCTCCTTCCCTAGTATTAGGCTTATGATTGAGGATTGGGGTGTTCTCTATGGTCTTGGTCCAATCTCAGTTTTGGGCTGGTTTTTGTGCCAGGACCTTACAGTTTTCCTGCCCCCACCCCACACAATGACAGATTAGGCAATACATATGCTTAATACTAAGGGAGTGATTAATTGAGGGAGAACTGATATCTTTATGAGTCTTCCCAACTCATGAACATGGTATATCCTCCGCTTTATTTAAACTGTCTTTATTTTCTCTTGAAAATGTTTTCTTGTTTTCGTTGTAGAAGTCTTATACATCTTTTGTTAGATTTATTTCTAGTCTTTTTTTTTAATGCTGTTGTAAGATGCATTTTTAAAAATTTGTGTTTGGTTTATAGAAACACAATTGATTTTTTTTGTATTAATTAACCTTATATTCAGAAACTGAGTCTTGCTCTGTCCCCCAGGCCAGAGTGCAATGGTGCGATCTCGGCTCACTGCAACCTCTGCCTCCTGGGTTCGAGTGATTCTCCTGCCTCAGCCTCCCAAATAACTGTGATTACAGGCACCTACCACCACACTTGGCTAATTTTTGTATTTTTAGTAGAGATGGGGTTTCACCGTGTTGGCCAGGCTGGTCTCGAACTCCTGACCTTAAGTGATCTGCCTGCCTCAGGTTCCCAAAGTACTGGGATTATAGGCGTGGGCCACTGCACCTGGCTATTATGCTGGTTCTTAAAAATAGTTAGGAAGTCTTTATTCTTATTTTTTTTTTTTCCTTTTTCGAGACAGGGTATCACACAGGCTGGAGTGCAGTGGTGCCATCTTGGCTCACTGTAACCTCTGCCTACCGTTGCAAGAGAGTCTCCCTCCTCCGCATATTTATTATTTTCTATTCTTGGGATGACTTTTATCATCTTGGTGTGGTTTCTCCCGTAACTGGAATAATTCACTGCTAAAAACATCTTTACTTGAGATTTTCTTTAAGGAAAGATTTTTAATAATACATTCCATTTCTTTATTTGCTTTGGGGCTGTTTGGATTTTCTGTTTCTTTCAGCATTAGTAATTTATATTTTTTAAGAAATGTGTCCATTTTATACTGACATGGTTTTCTCTTTGTTTTGTTTTGGGGGGGATTTC
>NW_012116266.1:8157469-8163212 GCF_000951035.1 Colobus angolensis palliatus
AAAAAAAAAAAAAAAAACTCATTATGTTTTAAGCAAGTTTACGAATTTGTGTTGGGCCACATTCAAAGCCCGCCCTGGGCTGTGAGTTGGACAAGCTTGGTCTATATACTGTAATATAATTATTAATATAGTTGGGTTTATATGTATAATCTTACTGTCATTTGCTATGTGGCCCATCTGTTTTTTTTTTTTTTAATTTCTTGCTTGCTTTTAGATTAAATGTTATATTTTCCTTCTAACTTGTTTTATATATATATAATTTTATTGTAATGGTTATCCTAAAAATTACAACTTCCTTCTTTAACTTTTACAGTATAATACAAACTATTACTATTACTAGTGTCACACAACTGCTAAAAATCTTAGAACCTTTAAACCTTACAAGGCATTTCAGTTACTGTTTTGAACTGTCACTATTAACATTTCCTTACACTATTTACCCTGATATATATATTTTTATGCCCCAGAACTGAGCAGATGATATTATTTATTCCTACGTTTCCATGTTTATGATTTAGGATAATTTCCTTCTGCATGAATAATTCCTTTTAAGTCTCTTTTAGTGCAGGCTTGTAGGTGAGAATCTTTTTTTTTTGCAAATTTTTAAATTTCACCTTTATTTTTGAAGGATACTTTTGCTGGGCATAGTATTCTAGATTGGCAGTTGTTTTCTCTTTGGCCCTTTACCAGTGTTATTCTGTTATATTCTGACTTCTGTTGTTTCTGTTGAGAAATTTGTGAGTCTTACTATTTTGCAAAGAGCAACTCTTTTTTTTCCTATGGCTGCTTTTATGATTTTTTCCCCCCTTACTTCTTCCCTTCCTTCCCTAGTATATGGCATCCTAGGTAGAATTTCCTTTTAATATATCCTGCTTGGTGTTGGCAAAGCATTCTGAATCTCTAGATTGATTTCTTTCATCAGTTTTTGAAAACTCCCAGTTATTCTTTGTTAGAATATTACATTTATCAATTTCTCTTCTTTTCTAGGACTTCTGTTTTTTATATATATATATGAGAAATGTGACACACACACACACGCACACATTAGACATTGTGAGTGTGTGTCACATTTCTCTTAAACTTCTCCCTCTCCTCCTTTCACTGCTTTCCCTTTCCCCTTCCTCTGTCTTCCATTCTTTTCTCTTTATGCTTCGGTTTGGGTATTTTTTATTGTTTTGTCTTCTAGTTAACTCATCCTGTTTTCCACTGTGTCTCATTTGCTCTAAGATCAATATATTAAATTCTTCAGATTATGAGACTGATGTGCTGCCGGCTATGCTGAGAGGGGTCTATATTGAGTTCTTAATTTCATATATTGTGTTTTTCGGTTCTAGAGTGCTTATTTAATTATTTTTGTAGTTCCTAATCCTTTAGTGAAATGTTGCATCTTCAGCAGTTTTGTACATTTCCCCTTCTGTTTTCTGTTAATCAGGATTACTTTAAATAATTGTCCTTGTGTCTTAACTTCATTTTAAAAATGTCTGTGAGTCTGATTCTCTTGTCTAGTTTTCTCTTAATTATTGGTCTTTTTTTTATGCCTTTGTATTTTTAGTAATTTTTAAATTGTGTGCCAGACTTTGTATGTGAAAGAACCATAGAGGCGCTATACAGTGTTCCCAGTAGGGATCACATTTTTCTCTGTTGCACAAATTGGTAAGGACCTAATTACCTTCAACCAGACAGGGATTGAGCTATTTTAGGGTTGTCTTAAAGTTTAATAAAACTCATTGTTCTTATCATTTGGCCTTTTTGTTTGTTACTTTTTAAACTGAGAGTCTACTGAGTATCTATCTCCTTGGCCCTGGAAGACTATGGGAGATTTGTCTCTGTAGAGGTTTCCCACATAGCCATTCTGCCTACAGACTGCTTCAAAATTTTGCCAATTGTCTTGGTGGTTGTGGTTCAAAATTCCCAAGGTACACCCTATTTCCATGATATCAAGTACCCCTTCTTAAAGTACTACCAGTCTCTTTTGTGTCTTTCCAGAAATACTCCCTTAATCCTGTTCAAGTTCTTCCCTCCACTGCAGAACCTTCTTATAAAACAAAACTCACATGTGAAAGCCCAGTATATGAGATAAAGTGTCAGCTGCTGTAGTGGAGTATGGGATCCTGACACATCTTCAGTTAATATAATTCGAAGAGAATTTTATCACAGTATTCTTTGTATCAAAGAAAGGAGAGCATAATGTAGTCAGCAAACACATGAAAATAGTTATTACTTTCTAAGAAAAGTCTCCATTTTAGCAATTTGAAAATGATTCTGATAATCTTAATGTGTTTTTCTGCCAAAAATTCAGCATAATAGCATTTTTTTGTGTTCTTTTCTAAAAAAGGTAAGTTTTTCAGTTATGTGAAACTCAACCAAAATAATTTTGTAGCTTATGATACTTATTATTTAAGCTTGGTTTTATACTACATATTATGATTTTAATGAGGGTATTTTTAAAATGATTGTGTGTTTTTGTGTGTGTGTGTATGAGAGAGAGAGAAAGAAAAATCACTGTAACATGTTTCAAAAGAGTCATATAATTTTTGTCTGGAAGGGACTTAATATTACAAATAATGCAAGTGAGGCTCCAGATAATTTAAATAATCTACTCAAGGTCTTATAGATAATTAATGGCAAATTTGAAATTAAAATTCAGACTTTCTGTCTTCAAAATAATGCATTTTAATTAGGTTTGATAAAGGTATACAAGTATGCTAGTTGTTACAGAAATTTTTGGATCTATAATTATTTCTTAAAATTAGATAAGCTATATTGTAAATGCCTATCACAATTGTTCTTTGTATTACATTCTTGAGACTATTTCCTCAATATTTCAGTTTTCTATTTGTATTTTTTATAGAACTGGAAAATATTTAACTCTTAACAAATGAATTCCCTACTTGAACTCTGCCGAATTCCTGTGCCACCTCCTCCTTTAGAAAACTGATCTTATTACAGGTAAGACTTTAACTTTTTAAAGGATAAAGAATAAATTTTCTATATCATTAGACATGTTAGCATTTTTGGTAACCTTTGCTGGATAGCGTCTATTTATTAAGCAGTTTTACTTAACACAATGACATCTTAATTATTGCCTTTGAATTCTAGTTTTGAAAGTTTTTCCCTTTTATAAATGTGTTTTTAAAAAACCTTTCTGTTATTTAAACTTTATTGAAGAATTGAATTTACTCAGCATAACTGTATTATCTGGCTACATCTGGATCAATGCCATCCAATAGAACTTCTTTGATTATGGCTATATTCTATTATCTTTGCAGTCCAATATAGGACACTGTAGCCACAAGTAGCTTCCTGTGTTAGACAGTGCAACTCTGGGCTTTTCCTTAGGAAATTTGGTGATTATGCTAACAGTATGTCTTAAATGCCTAAGTTTTAGACTTACACCTTGAAATATCTTCATAGTTGTTGATCAAGTTTGAAGATTAGCAGTGGCAAAACCATCACTGGCTATTTCATATGTTGTCCTGATAATTGTATAGCTTGGTTTATCCCATAATTTTGATCCACAAGAAACCTTTGAGAGCACTTACCACAGTTAGTTTTGCTCACTGTTGTATCTTTAACATTTTACTTGGTACCTAGAGTGTAATTGGTATTCACAGTGCATATTAGTTGAAAGAATGGATGAATAATCTCTGTACTTTACGGGAAAAAAAATGCCTCCTAAATTGTTCAAAAATTAAATGATTATATTGATAATATTTCTATAATAATAATAGCAAGCATCCATTGAAGACTTATGTTGTACAGTCACTGTTCTAAGTAAGACCTTATGTGTGTTGATTTATTAAATCTTTAAAAATAAACCTTTGTTATAGGTACGTATTCTCATTTTATACATGAGGAATTTGAAGACAGAGATTAGTTAAGTAACTTTCCCAAGGACACATATTACTGTACTTAGAGACCTTGGACAAATACTGTGAATTTTCTTCCCAGCAAGTAGTTCTTTATCTTCTTCAGATCACATTCCAGCAGCTTATTATTTTGTTCATTATGTTGTAGTTAGGGCTTGCTAATAAAGGTTGCCATTACCATCTCTGGTACAGTGGTACACACATGTAATCCCAGCTCTAATCCCAAGGCGGGAGGATTGCTTGGGGCCAGGAGTTCAAAACCAGCCTGGGCAACATAGCAAGAACTCATCTCTAAATAATGGTAATACTATTAATAATAAAAAGGTCGTCATTGTCATAGTTATCAAAAAGATAGTCATTTTCTGTGATAGCCTCTTAGTTATACATTCTGGAACTAAGGCAGTATGGATCTGAATTAAGCTGCATGCTGGAATATCAGCTTGAGTTCTTTTAAGTATAGTTTTTACCAGGTGATGGGATAGATGTAATATACAGTAGAAGAAATGATCTTCAGAGTTTTATATTGTATGATTAGATAAACCGGAAGCTTGCAGGGCCAGGCACTGTAGCATATGCTGTAATCCTAGCTATTCAGGAGGCTGAGGTGGGAGGATTGTTTGAGCCCAGGAGTTCAAGACCAGCTGGGGCAAGATAGCAAGACCCCTATCTCAAAAAATAAAAGATACCTTGTAGTCTATTTATAGCTGTGCTCTGTAGATATCTCTATGTACTAATAGTGCTGTGCCTAGTTAGAAAATACATGTTTGGCCAGGCGTGATGGCTCACACCTGTAATCTTAGCATTTTGGGAGGCCGAGGCGGGTGGATCATGACGTCAGGAGATTGAGATCATCCTGGCTAACACAGTGAAAGCCTGTCTCTACTAAAAATACAAAAAATTACCTGGGCTTGGTGGCGGGCGCCTGTAGTCCCAGCTACTCAGGAGGCTGAGGCAGGAGAATGGCGTGAACCCGGGAGGCGAAGCTTGCAGTGAGCTGAGATCACACCACTGCACTCCAGCCTGGGAGACAGAGCGACACTCCATCTCAAAAAAAAAAGAAGAGAATTCAAATTGTGTTGTTGCTAGGTACAGTGTTCTGTATTAGTCATTTTGGTTGTTTGTTAATTGCACCATTCACATCTTACTGAGTTTTGGTTGCCTTTTCTGTCAGTTTGCTGAGAGAGATGTGGGTCTCCAACTATTATTATCGCTTTGTCTTTTTCTCCTTTTAATTCTGCAAATTTTTGCTTTGTGTGTTTTTTTTCTTTTTTTTTTTTAAGACAGAGTCTTGCTCTGTTGCCAAGGTGGGAGTGCAGTGGTATGATCGTGGCTTACTGCAGCCTTGACCTCCTGGGCTCAAGTGATCCTCCCAACCTCCCAAGTAGCTGGGACTACAGGCATATACCACCACACGCTGGTTTTGTTTGTTTGTTTGTTTGTTTGTTTTCTAGATAATGGATTTCGCCATGGTGCCCAGATTGGTCTTGAACTCCTGAGCTCAAGCTTCCCAAAGTGCTGTAATCATAGGCTTGAGCCCCTATGCCCTGCTGCTTTATGCATTTTGAGATTACTGGGTACATATAAGTTTATGATTGTGGTACCTTCCTGTTGGATTGATCCCTTCATTAATATTACTTTAATCTCTAATAATCACTCTTGCCATATATTCTAAATCTTTCTCTGAAATTAGTGTGTCTTTTTTAAGGACTATGCTTCTTTGTTTAATCCAGTCTGACAAAATTTGTCTTTTACTAGAAGAATTTTTTCTGTATCGGGTTATCCACTCTTTTGGCCTCCCTGGGTCATAGTGGAAGCAGAAGAATTGTCTTGGGCCACACATAAAATACACTAACACTAATGATAGCTGATGAGCT
>NW_012116266.1:8163262-8166200 GCF_000951035.1 Colobus angolensis palliatus
TATATATATTTTTTTTTTTAAATTTTAAGTACCTCTCTTACATCCAGAAATCATAGTATATTTGTTAGCTTTGAATGCATAGTAGTGAGCAATGCAGAAATGTACCCTGTTCTCTTGGAATTTACAATCCAGTGGGGAGATGGATAATCAATAAGTAATGAGGTCTGATAAACAAATTACAAAACGCAAAGTTCTAGGCAGCAAATAAAGATTGTGTTGGAATGGAAAATACTGGGGAATGGAAAAAGAGCTGCTATTTACGTAAAGAGGTTCGGAAAGGCTGCTGAGATTTACAAGATCAGAAGGAGCCAGCCACTTAAATAGCAGGAGCAGGACAGCATTCCAGGCTGGAACAGCCTGCACAGATGTGCTGGAGGTAAGGTGCACGTAAAGCTATAGAGAAATTGAAAGGAGAGTATGGTCAGAACATAGAAAGCTGTGGGGAGAGTAGTATGAACCATAAGATAGGGGCCAGATTACATAGTGCCTTTTTCAATCATAGATTTCAAAACTATAGCGTTAGATTCAAATCTGAGTTCTGCCACTTAAACTGTGTTACCTTGTATAGGTCACACACCCATTTACACTTTAATTTTCTTACCTATTAGATGAGAAAAACAAGCTACTTCATAGTACGTAATATCATGAAGATTATATAATGCTTATAGCAAACACTTATGTAATGTTTATCTTGTGATAAGAACTGTTCTAAGTATACAAAAACTATATGAAGTAGGTACCACTATTATTCCCAGTTTTGAAATGAGAGAAATGAGGGACAGAGGGTTTGAGTATAGCTAGTAAGAGGGTACAAGGGTTTAAACATAGCTAGTAAGTGACCTTAACCTTAGGCAACCTTGCTACAGAGTTTGTGATCAAACTGTGATCCTCAGGATCCTTTAAGGGGGTCCATGGGGTCAAAACTATTTTTCATATTAATATAAAGATAGTATTTGCCATCTTCACTGTCATCCTGTCATAAATATACAGTGAGGTTTTTCTGCAACAGATTGAATGCAGAAGCAGTTATGAGGCTGGGCACGGTGGCTCACGCCTATAATCACAGCGATTTGGGATCACTGGAGTTCAGGAGTCTGAGACCAGCCTGGTCAACATGGCGAAACCCCATCTGTACTAAAAATAAAAAAATTAGCTGGATATGGTGGTGCATGCCTGTGATCCCAGCTACTTGGAGGCTGAGGCAGGAGAATTGCTTGAATCCGGGAGGTGGAGGTTGCAGTGAGCTGAGATTGTGCCACTGCACTCCAGCCTGGGCAACAAGAGACTGTGTCTCAAAAAAACGAACAAACAAAAAAACCAATTATGAGATTCACAAAAAAAAGAACAACAACAACAAAACGCTATTCTGAATTTGCTTTTGTTTTAGAAGAATGTAATTTTCACTTTGAAATGTTAACATGTAATAGGCTTATTTTTAAATTAATTAATAAATGAACGCTTTTAGTGAAAGAAATTCTGAAACCAAAAAAAGCTGAGAACTGGTGCTGTACACCACTAAATTCTGCCACCTGTTGTTAAATCAGATAAAATATAGGAAACACCTGGTATCATGTTTATACTTAATAGGCTCACTGGTAACTTATTTCCTCACTTTTAAGACACATTTTTTTCCACATTTTGATATTTTTAGAAATCAAGGTGTGACTTGTCTGAAGAAACTTTTCAGCAGCCAGCCAAGTAAATTGTGAAGTAGTAGTCGTTTATACTTGGTATTTCTAGAATTTAGCTTTGTGTATTCTTTTATTCAGTTATTTCAGTTGATATTAGTGGCACCACATGGGGTTGAAATATTAATTGGATTTGTGTCCCTAATTGTTTAAAATGTCTGCTATATATCACTGTAAGATACAGCTTTGAAATGAACAATTATCTCAGTAGAAGATTGCCTGACATATGTCAGTTAATTCAAAGACAACAAAATTGCCAAATCATTCAGTCTCTTGTATCAAACCTTGGCAAGGTTGGTGTTACTAATTCATGCATCTGGGACAACATCTACTTGTCAAAAATTTCTGGACGATACATGAAGAAAGTATTTAACTTCCATTTGGTATTTAGTTTTCCAACTTAGTTTCCAAGTTTAACTAAGAAAACAGAAATTTCAAGTTTTGTTATGGCCAGAAATAACACTGTCAGTGCTGAAGGTGCTCAAAATCAACAGATGATTGAATGCCTGCTATATGCCTGTCATTTGGGATACAGTGCCTGTCTCTGTAAAGTACAGATTTTAGTAGAAAAGACAGACATTAAGTAAACAAATAAATGATAATTACAGATTTTGCTAAATGCTATGAAGAAAATGGGCAGAGTAATGAGGTTGGAGGGAGGAGGAAGGTAGGGGTAGCTGATTAAAGTATATAGGGAAAGATTCTCTGAGGAGGTAATACATGAACTGAGTCTACTCCAGCCATGTACAGAGCTGGGAGAGAATGCCAGGTGGCAGGTACAAAGACAAAAGGTGGCCAGAAACAGAAAGGGTAAGTTTTAAAAAGTGGCATGTGATTATATGAGGGACCTTATACTCTTGTCTTAGTTAAGCTTTTTGTTTTCTTTTTCATAAAATATTATTTTGTATTTTCTTTTAAAGTACTTACTAAATTACTGTCTTAAAACTAGTAGTAGTTTTATAGAGTTGGGAAATATGATGTGTTATGATTATAATTATTATTAATACCACTATATTTCTCTATTTAAAGGTATTTCATTTTTAGTCATTTTTAAAATGGTATGGGTGGAAACAATAGAGGTTTAATGTGCTGAATTTGTGGTTATAGGAAAGATCAAATAGGAATTTAAAATAGTAATTTAGCCTGGAGATGATACTTTTTTTGTTTTTGTTTTTTTTATTTTTTATTTTTATTTTATTATTTTTTTTATTATACTTTAAGTTCTAGGGTACATGTACATAACATGCAGG
>NW_012116266.1:8169000-8172486 GCF_000951035.1 Colobus angolensis palliatus
TTTTTTTTAAACTAGAGGATGGTCATCAGGATTACTTGGGGGGGCTTTTCCAAAATAAATATTCTGGACCCTATATCAGACAGGGATTCTGATAAAAGTACATATCAAAAGATTTGTGTTGCTTTTTAAAAAGTGTTTGGCTTGGGTGGGTGCAGTAGCTAATGTTTGTAATTTCAGCACTTTGAGAGGCTGAAATGGGAAGATTGCTTGAGCCCAGAAGTGAGACCAATCTGGGCAACATAGGAAAACCCTTTCTCTATACAATAAAAAAATTTAGGCCCGGCGTGGTGGCTTACACCTGTAATTCCAGCACTTTGGGAGGCCGAAGCAGGCGGATCACGAGGTCAGGAGATCGAGACCATCCTGGCTAACACAGTGAAACACAGTCTCTACTAAAAATACAAAAAAAATTAGCTGGGCATGGTGATGGGCGCCTGTAGTCCCAGTTGCTTAGGAGGCTGAGGCAGGAGAATGGTGCGAACCCAGGAGGCGGAGCTTGCAGTGAGCCAAGATTGCACGACTACACTCTAGCCTGGGCGACAGAGCAAGACTCCCTCTCAAAAAATAAAATAAAATAGCCAAGCATGGTGGCACATGCATAGTACCAGCTACTTAGGGGGCTGAGGTGTGAAGATTGCTTGAGCCTGGAAGGTGAAGGCTGTGAGGCTGCAGTGAGCCATAATTGTGTCACTATACCTCCAGGCTGGGAGACAGATCTCATCTCACAAAAAAAAAAAAAAATCTTTCTTTTTGACTTCTAAAGGCAGTTTATGTTCCTTAGAGAACATCTGAAAAAAAAAATTGATTAATTGTAGTTTTTTTCTTGCCCTTTTCAGTAAAGTAGTAGTATACCTTAAAAAAAAAAAAAATTCCTTGTAGTTAGCTAAAAGATGACTTGTTTATACATTTCTCCTAAAACACAGACATCTTGATTTAAACCATTTTCAGTGTTTTAAATGATTATAATTATCTAAAAGGCTTTTAATTTTGATGTTTAAAAAATGTTTTTGTAGCCTGGGCAACATAGTGAGACCGTGTCTCTACAAAAAACAAAATTATAAAAAATTAGCCAGGTGTGGTATATGTATATAATCTCAGCTACTCAGGAGGCTGAGGCAGGAGGATCGCTTGAGCCAAGGAGTTTGAGACTACAGTGAGCTATGATTGCACCACTGCAGTCCAGCCAAGGTGACAGAGACCTGTCTCTAAAAAAATAATGTTTTCACAATTTTTGTGTAACAATAACTAGTTAGAAAAGATAATGGAAGTGAATCCCAATCGTAATTGCATCAAAATATAAAAACCATCTAAGAATTAATTGGAAATTGTGTTGACCTCCATGAAGAAAATACAAAATTTATACTAAGACATAGAGGATTTTTAAGAAAGAGCAGTGCTATGCTCCTCTGTGGAATAACTCAGTATTGTGAAGATGTCATTTGGAATTAATTTATACATTCTCCTGAGGATAGGATGTGGGGAAGGAATTTATTATCAAAAGTCTAATATTCATGTTCAAGAATAAGGCAGGCAATAACGATGAAATATATTTTTAGAAAAAATGAATTAGGATAAGGCTTGTACTGTTATGTATTAAAGTATATTATAAAATGACAATAAATAGGCTGGGCATGGTGGCTCACACTTGTAATCCCAGCACTGTGGGAGGCCAAGGCGGATTAATCACTTGAAGCCAGGAGTTTGAGACCAGCTTGAGCAACATGGTGAAACCCCATCTCTACCAAAAATACAAAAAATTAGCTGGGCATGGTGGCACACACCTGTAACCCAGATACTCGGAAGGCTGAGGCAGGAGAATCGCTTGAACCCGGGAGGTGGAGGTTGCAATGAGCCGAGATCGTGCCACTGTATTCCAGCCTGGGCAACAGAGTGAGACTCTGTCTCAGAAAATAAATAAAATAAAATAAAATAAAATAAAATGATAGTAAATAAATGATTGCAGTCCTTGTGCAAAACTAGTGGGAAATGTAGCTGGGAAATAGTTTCAAATATATGTAAGACTTTAGTAGTATTTCAAGTCTCTGCAAAAACAGAAACAAGAAAAGGCATACAAACAATGTATTAGAACAATTGGAAGAAAAAATTGTTAGATTTTAATCTCATATCATATTCTAAAATAACTTCCAGATTGTTTAAAGAGTAAACCATGAATGTGGTTTTTAATTTTAGAAGAGTGAAGCCTTAACTAAGCAAGCAAGGTGATTTTTTTTTTTTTTTTTGAGACAAAGTTTTGCTCTTGTTGCCCATGCTAGAGTGCAATGGCACTATCTTGGCTCACCACAACCTCTGCTTCCCAGGTTGAAGTGATTCTCCTGCCTTAGCATCCCAAGTAGCTGGGATTACAGGCATGCGCCACCACACCTATTTAATTTTGTATTTTTAGTAGAGATGGGGTTTCTCCATGTTGGTGAGGCTGGTCTCGAACGTCCAGCCTCAGGTGATCTGCCTGCGTCGGCCTCCCAAAATGCTGGGGTTATAGGCATGAGTCACCATGGCTGGCTGATTTTTAAAATGCAGTAATATATATTGTGATTTCTTTTTTGTTATAGGGTATTCTGATTCCAATTTTCATTGTGCTAGTTTTAAAAGTCTTATATATTAATAAATGCAGTCAAACTGATGGTTTTATATTTAGATTAATTGAGGTTTCTATGCTATGGTAGTAGCTTTATAAACAGAGCAGGAAGAAATTATTCTGTACACGTAACAGCCATATGCTTCTTAAAAATCTGAAAGATTATAGTTTTGAGAGTAGATTTGAATATGCTATCAATAATGTTTATATCTTATAACCTTAAATTTTCAAGTACAATTTTTAGAATTTATACTATGGAAGAGAACAACACAAATGCACAAATATGTACAAGGGTGTTGATTGCAACAAGTTTTTGGTAATATAAGAAAATTGAAAACAGTCCGTGTCCATCAGTAAGTTATTGGACAGGTAAGGTTTGTGCTTACAGTTCTGTGGCTGTTAAAAAGAATGAGATAAGCTGGGCACAGTGGCTCACACCTCTAATCCCAGCACTTTAGGAGGCCAATGTAGGCAGATCACCTGAGGTCAGGAGTTTGAGACCAGACTGGCCAACGTGGTGAAATCCCATCTCTACTGAAAATACAAAAATTAGCTGGGTTTGGTGGCACACACCTGTAATCCCAGCTACTCACGAGGCTGAGGCAGGAGAATCCCTTGAACCCAGGAGTCGGAGGTTGCAGTGAGCCGAGATCTTGCTGCTGTGCTTCAGTCTGGGCGATAGGGTGAGACTCCAACTCAAAAAAAAAAAAAAAGTTCTAGAATATATATATGTGTGTGTATGTATATATATATATCCAATATAACCATTCTCTAGGCTGCCTGTTCACTCAGATGGTAGTTTCTTTTGCTGTGCAGAAGCTCTTTAGTTTAATTAGATCCCATTTGTCAATTTTGACTTTTGTTGCCATTGCTTTTGGTGTTTTAGTCAT
>NW_012116266.1:8172876-8175577 GCF_000951035.1 Colobus angolensis palliatus
AGAGATGGGGTTTCACCGTGTTAGCCAGGATGGTCTCAATCTCCTGACCTCGTGATCCACCCACCTTGGCCTCCCAAAGTGCTGGGATTACAGGCGTGAGCAACCGTGCCTGGTGATATATTTTTAACAAATGTAAAAAGCACACTGTAGAACACTATATATGATGTGAACACATGACTATTTAAATAACATATTTACATACATATATGTTATAAATATATATATAAATACAGATCTGGAAGAATGGTTGACAGTGTTTGTGGATGGAATAGGTGGTTGGGCTAAGTTCCATTTTTTTTTTTTTACAGGCATCCATGATATTTTAAAATTATTTAAAAATTTAATGTCAACTAAATATGTATTTATAGCTAGATATTTTTGTAAAACTATAGAGGTAATAGTTGAGATATAGAGCAGGTATGGCTTTTTATTTTTCCAGTAAAAAAACCAAAGGTCAGTAATTTAATAACTAGCAATAGAGATAAGGGAGTTGTTTAAGGTTCCAATTTTGTGTATTTTGGGAAGTATGTCCTTTTTGTCACCACTACAATGAAATTTCCGAACTTTTTTTTTTTTTTTGAGACAGGGTCTCACTGTGTTGCTCAGACTGGAGTACACTGGCATGGTCATAGGTCACTGCAGCCTTGAACTCTTGAGATCAAGCATTCCTCCCACCTCAGCCTCCTCAGTAGCTAGGACTACAGGTGTGCATGACTACATCCAGCTAATATTTTTTATATATACTTTAAGGTCTAGGGTACATGTGCACAACGTGCAGGTTTTTTACATAGGTATATATGTGCCATGTTGGTTTGCTGCACCCATTAACTCCTCATTTACATTAGGTATTTCTCCTAATGCTATCTCTTCCCGCTCCCCCCACCTCATGACAGGCCCCGGTATGTGATGTTCCTTGCCCTGTGTCCAAGTCTTGTCATTGTTCAAGTCCCACCTATGAGTGAGAACATGTGGTGTTTGGTTTTCCGTCCTCTTGATAGTTTGCTCAGAATGATGGTTTCCAGCTGCATCTTTGTCTCTACAAAGGACATGAACTCATCCTTTTTAATGGCTGCATAGTATTCCATGGTGTATATGTGCCACATATTTTTAATCCAGTCTATCATTGATGGACATTTGGGTTGGTTCCAACTGTTTGCTATTGTGAATAGTGCTGCAATTAACATACGTGTGCATGTGTCTTTATAGTAGCATGATTTGTAATCTTTTGGATATATACTCAGTAATGGGACCGCTGGGTCATATGGTATTTCTAGTTCTAGATCCTTGAGGAATCGCCACACTGTCTTCCACAATGGTTGAAGTAGTTTACACTCCTACCAGTAGTGTAAAAGCGTTCCTATTTCTCCAGCATCTGTTGTTTCCTGACTTTCTAATGATCACCATTGTAACTGGTGTGAGATGGTATCTCATTGTGGTTTTGATTTGCACTTCTCTGATGACCAGTGATGATGAGCATTTTTTCATGTGTCTTTTGGCTGCATAAATGTCTTCTTTTGAGAAGTGTCTGTTCATGTCCTTTGCCCACTTTTTGATGGGGTTGTTTGATTTTTTTCTTGTAAATTTGTTTAAGTTCTTTTTAAATTCTGGATATTAGCCCTTTGTCTGATGGGTAGATTGCAAAAATTTTCTCCCATTCTGTAGGCTGCCTGTTCACTCTGATGGTAGTTTCTTTTTCTGTGCAGAAGCTCTTTAGTTTAATTAGATCCCATTTGTCAATTTTGGCTTTTGTTGCCATTGCTTTTGGTGTTTTAGTCATAAAGTCCTTGCCCATGCCTATGTCCTGAATGGTAATGCCTAGGTTTTCTTCTAGGGTTTTTATGGTTTTAGGTCTAACGTTTAAGTCTTTAATCCATCTTGAATTAATTTTTGTGTAAGGTGTAAGGAAGGGATCCAGTTTCAGCTTTCTACATTTGGCTAGCCAGATTTCCCCGCATCATTTATTGAATAGGGAATTCGTTCCCCATTTCTTGTTTTTGTCAGGTTTGTCAAAGATCAGATGGTTGTAGATGTGTGGTGTTATTTCTGAGGCCTCTGTTCTGTTCCATTGGTCTATATCTCTGCTTTGGTACCAGTACCATGCTGTTTTGGTTACTGCATCCTTGTAGTATAGTTTGAAGTCAGGTAGCGTGATGCCTCCAGCTTTGTTCTTTTGGCTTAGGATTGTCTTGGCAATGCGGTCTCTTTTTTGGTTCCATATGAGCTTTAAAGTAGTTTTTTTCCAATTCTGTGAAGAAAGTCATTGGTAGCTTGATGGGGATGGTATTGAATCTATAAATAACCTTGGGTAGTATGGCCATTTTCATGATACTGATTCTTCCTATCCATGAACATGGAATGTTTTTCCATTTGTTTGTGCCCTCTTTTATTTTGTTGGACAGTGGTTTGTAGTTCTCCTTGAAGAGGTCCTTCACATCCCTTGTAAGTTGGATTCCTAGGCATTTTATTCTGTTTGTAGCAATTGTGAATGGTAGTTCACTCATAATTTGGCTCTCTGTTTGTCTGTTATTGGTGTATAGGAATGCTTAGGATTTTTGCATGTTGGTTTTGTCTCCTGAGACTTTGCTGTAGTTGCTTGTCAGCTTAAGGAGATTTTGGGCTGAGACAATGGGGTTTTCTAAATATACAATCATGTCATCTGCAAACAGGGACAATTTGACTCCCTCTTTTCCTAACTGAATAC
>NW_012116266.1:8179662-8195555 GCF_000951035.1 Colobus angolensis palliatus
TGTCTTTGTTCTCATTGGTTTCAAAGAACATGTTTATTTCTGCCTTCATTTCGTTATGTACCCAGTAGTCATTCAGGAGCAGGTTGTTCAGTTTCCGTGTAGTTGTGTGGTTTTGAGTGAGTTTCTTAATCCTGAATTCTAGTTTGATTGCACTGTGGTCTGAGAGATAGTTTGTTATAATTTGTGTTCTTTTACATTTGCTGAGGAGGGAGTGCTTTACTTCCCACTATGTGGTCAATTTTGGAATAAGTGCAATGTGGTGCTGAGAAGAATGTATATTCTATTGACTTGGGGTGGAGAGTTCTGTAGATGTCTTATTAGGTCTGCTTGGTGCAGAGCTGAGTTCAAGTCCTGGATATCCTTGTTAACCTTCTGTCTTGTTGTTCTAATATTGACAGTGGGGTTTTAAAGTCTCCCATTATTATTGTGTGGGAGTCTAAATCTCTTTGTAGGTCTCTAAGGACTTGCTTTATGAATCTGGTTGCTCCTATATTGGGTGCCTATGTATTTAGGATAGTTAGCTCTTCTTGTTGCATTGATCCCTTTACCATCATGTAATGGGCTTCTTTGTCTCTTTTGATCTCTGTTCATTTAAAGTCTGTTTTATCAGGAGGTAGGGTTGCAATCCCTGCTTTTTTTTGATTTCCATTTGCTTGGTAGATCTTCCTCCATCCCTTTACTTTGAGCCTATGTGTGCCTTTGCATGTGAGATGGGTCTCCTGAATACAGCATACTTATGGGTCTTAACTTGTTATCCAATTTGCCAGTCTTTGTCTTTTAATTGGGGCATTTAGCCCATTTACATTTAAGGTTAATATTGTTATGTATGAATCTGATCCTAACATTATGATGTTAGCAAATCCAGCTAATTTTTAAAAATTTTTTTGTAGAGATGGGAGTCTCATGCTGTGTTTCCCAGGCTGGTCTCAAGCTTCTGGCCTCAAGCAATCCTCTCACCTCAGCCTCCCAAAGTGCTAGGACTGCAGGTGTGAGTCACCATTCCTGGCCTTCAAACTTCCTATACGATCAGACCATGCCTGTCTGTCCACCCTCAGTTCTTGCCCTTTGCGCTCTGTACTCCAAACCACTTGGATCTTCTTTTAGATTCTATAACTTTCTGTGCTTTTTCTTGCCACAGGACCTTTTGTGTAAGTGGTTTCCTCTTCCTAGAATGTTCTCTTTCTACTCCCCTTAACTCTATGGATCCTCGATATCTCAACTTAAGCAGTGCCTCAGAGAAGCTCTTTTGATTCCTTAGTCAATATTTGGCTCCTTTGTTTTATACTTTTGTGTGTCTTTCTTTCTTTCTGTCTTACCCTTCATCTCTTTGCAAAAATATGTTTGGTCTCCTCCACTAGATAAGTGGTTCATCAAAGTGGGTGTACATCTGGATTTGTTTATTATTCTATTTCCAGATCCTAGCATAATGGCTGCCATATAGTTAATGCTTAAGAATTACTTATGGAATGAATCAATCAATTCTTACTGAATCCCTTTTTAGCTTTTTCGGCAGCTGCCTACTTGGGTGCTGATAAACTTCCAGGGGTGACTCCCTTAGCATTTAAATGGAATTACAGTTTACATCCTATAGCTTGCTTTTTCTACTTGGGCATTTTTCCGGTTCATTTATTTATTAATTTATTTTTGAGACAGGGTCTCACTCTATTGCCTAGGCTAGAGTGCAGTGGCGTGAACATGGCTCACTGTAGCCTTGACCTCCTGGGCTCAAGGGATCCTCCTGCCTCAGTCTCCTGAGTAGCTGGGACTACAGGTGCACACCACTCTACCTGACTAAGTTTTTTTTTTATTTTTTGTAGGGATGGGGTCTCACCATGTTGCCCAGGCTGGTCTGGAACCCTTGGGCTCAGTCCTGTGTCAGCCTCCAAAAGTGCTGGGATTACAGGCATGAGCCACTGTGCCCAGCTATTTCTCCATTTTAGAAGATTTATGGATCTATTTTCTTCAGAGGCCTTATTTTGTATGGTGCATATATGTTTATAATCAATTTGCTGAATATGTAACCTTTGCTTTCTGGTTTATCTGGCTTTGTCATTTATACTCTTTCGGTTCGTTTTATGATATGTAGCTTATTCTGGTTATGTGTTTGATAAAACTGTAGACTGTGCATTTGTCTGGATAATGTGCAACTTGATTTTACTCAGGACACTTATCTTTGCCACTTTGAAGTATAATTTGCTGGAGAAAATATGAAAGCATTAAGATAATAGGTTTCAAATGTATCATTAAACATAAAACTTACTTTTACTTTATTTTTGAGGCAGAGTCTGGCCCTGTCGCCCAGGCTGGAATGCAGTGGCATGATCGTAGCTCACTGCAGCCTCTATCTCCTGTGGTCAAGTTATCCTCCGACCTTTTCATACCAAGTAACTAGGACTGGATGTGCATGCCACCACGCCTGGCTAATTTTCTTGATTTTTAGTAGAGACAAGGTCTCACTGTGTTGCCAGGCTGGTCTTGAACTCTGAGCTCAAGTGATTCTCCTACCTCGGCTTCCCAAAGTATTGAGATTCAGGTGTGAGCCACCACGCCCAGCTAGAACTTACTTCTGGAAATTTTCTTTTAATTGTGCTTCAAACTAAAACAAGTCACTTTATCTAAAATGTATACTAGATTAATTTCCCTTGGTGAAAGGCACATATCATTTATTTCTAGTTGTTTCTATAAGTACTACTGTCCTCAGCTTCAATGCTTTTTTCTTTTAGAGATAAAAGAGGATTAGAAGGTAAAAGAAAATGCTGGGAACTGACCGTTGTGTGGTGGAAGAATGGTTATCAGAATTCAAGGTAAATTGGATTGGAGATCAGAATGTATTATATTATTCTGTATGTCAGTAATTCAAACAGTGAATATGTGCTCTATGGAGAAGCGTATAAAAATATGGTAGGAAGTGAAAATGACAAAATACAAAATAACGTGCTTCTGTAATTGCAGTTCTTAAAAATGGTACTAATATGAATAATGGCTAGAAAGTGATATGTAAAAATGAAAATAGTTGTTAAGATTGATGAGACGATATTTTAAAATATATTCAGTAAAAGAGAAGATCTACCAAGCTTTAATAAGGCACAAAAATAGGATTTGCACCTATGTTTTTCTATCCTGTAATTAAAAGTCAAATAGTCTTGATGGAAAACTATGTAATTTATGAATACTGTGGAATTATAAATGTTTTGGCAAAACATAAATGCAAGAATTGAAACATCCTACATTTTTTAAAAGATGAGATTAATTTAGGATGGCCCATTTCAGGAAATCTTGGTATAATGTGTGATTTCTAATCAGTATTTATGGCTGAGTAGTTAGAAGAATTCTATACTATAACATCCTAACTTAATTTGTTTGCACTCTGATGGTTCTTTCTTTCTTTTTTTTTTTTTTTTGAGATGGAGTCTCACTCTGTCACCTAGGCTGGGGTGCAGTGGCGCTATCTCGGCTCACTGCAGCCTCCACCTCCCAGGTTCAAGCGATTCTTCTGCCTCAACCTCCTGAATAGCTGGTATTACAGGAGCCCACCACCACGCCTGGCTAATTTTTGGTATTTTTAGTAGAGACAGGTTTCACCATGTTGGCCAGGCTGGTCTTGAACTCCTGACCATAAGTGATACGCTCGCCTTGACCTCCCAAACTGCTGGGATTCCAGGCATAAGCCACTGTGCCCAGCCTATTTCTTTATATTAATTATTTTTACTTTTCTTACTTGAGTTTGTTATAAATCTGTTCAAGAACTACTTGTGTAAAATAAAGTTCCTCACTTCTCAAATGTTCACTTTTGTTTTCCTTTGGTGGTTTCTTTTAGGCATTACCTGACACTCAGATCACCAGTTATGCAGCAACTTTACACCGGAAAAAAACACTTGTACCAGCCCTCTATAAAGTTATTCAGGATTCGAATAATGAGGTAGGAGAGCTCAAGAAAAGTATTTTCTACATAGTGAAATGAAATATGTTTACCAAAACATGTAAATTTAAGTTTTATAGTTTTCTCTCCTTGTGAATCTGGAAAATTTTCTTTCTGCTGTTTTTCATTCTGATAGTTGCTTTGGCTTTCCCTATTCCCTGCCTTTCCATATTTTGAAATGTTTTGGTCAAATTTTTTCCTGTTGAGTGTGCAGTATGTTTTGATTGTTGATTTTAGTGACCATTCCTCTCAGTGGATTATTTATTTGAAACTTTTCTGTTGCCTATTCTGGAATGTTTCCTGCTCTGGAAGCCATATTTTAACTGTATACTGATCCAACTTTATTTATCTTAAGTATTTTTACAGTTATTTTTCTAATAATATATAACTAGGTATAATCACTCTAAAATCAAACTGATAACACAAAATGATGCTGCTAGTCAATTTAGCTTGAAAAGGATCAGAGGAAGCACTTTTTAGTCTAAGTAGTCAAGATCGATAAACTTAGAATAAGAGTTTTGTATTATTTAACCTTGTGACAGAAGGAAAAAGTGCAGTTATTGAGTCTGTATGTTAATTTATGCAAAATACACACATTATCTTTCCATTAACACAGTAGTGTGACATACAGTTTTATCACCACTGGATTCATGTATGCTTAAAATGAAAATGAAAGGAACACACAGGAAAGTAGCTTCTTATCTTCCCAGATACAGCCTCCAAGAGTGCCTCTGCTGTGTACTGGAGTGAGTTTGAAGAAGTTCAGGTAATCCCCTCCTAACCAGCAGCTTAACTTAAAGTGCATCTTCATTTTTGTCCTATCACTAAAAGCTTGCTTATTGACCTCCTTCTTTCCTGTCTCCTAAATTGCGATTGGCTCTCAGTTAGACTTGCATATGTTGCTGTTTGTAGCAGCAATTGCAGGATTCATTTGCTTTTTCTCTTGCAGTGTATTTCTGAATGTTTTATAACTCTGGGTATGCGTAATGTACGTATATGCATATCCATATGGTCAAGAGTTTTCAGAATTCTTTGTTTGAATAATGAATGTGTATTCCCTACCCCTTGTTTTGCGCTATCTTAACATTTAAGCTTTGCTTATTAAAATGTATTTGTTTTAATGCTTTCTCTTTAGATTGTAAGCTCTTCATGGGCAGTGGTCAGATATTCTATATTTGTAACTTCTCTAGAATCTAGTATTTTATCATGTACATAACAAACATAGAATAATATTGATTGGAAGAACAGTGAAGTACAAAATGAGATTCTAAAATGACATTTTCATTAGGGCTCAGAAGTATATAAGGAGTAACCTTTTCCTATTTCTTTGTATAATACTTTGGAAGCTTTTACATTAAAAAAGCTATTCTCATTACTTTCTGTTGTCATATTTCATAATATTAATGTGTGGGACTTTGGGGCTCTCATGGCTAGAAATGGAAAAATTACAACTCGAGGGATGTGAGCTCAAGATCCAGCATTCATTATAATCAACCAGTTGCTAGAGGAGGTTTGAGTTTCTCTCCTGTCTCCTGTCAGGTTAGAAGGCTCTAACCATGTGTTCAGACTTCAGAAAAACAGAATGATAAATTCGATAGAATTTCAGAACAATTCTGGACTTTAGTCATAGAAGGAGGTCCCTTTTAATTCTGATTTTGTTATATTCTGAAAGAAACAAATGTACTATTTAGGTTACAAGAAATTATTTTAGAAAATTGTCATGTGCCATATTTAATATGAATTAGAACTTACAATAGTTGCCGGTGCAGTGGCTTACGCCTGTAATCTCAGCACTTTGGGAGGCGGGGTGGGGGTGGATCATAAGGTCAAGAGATCAAGACCATCCTGGCCAACGTGATGAAACCCTGTCTCTACTAAAAATACCAAAGATTAGCTGGGTGTGGTGGTGCGCGCCTGTAGTCCCAGTTACTTGGGAGGCTGAGACAGCAGAATCGCTTGAACTTGGGAGGCGGAGGTTGCAGTGAGCCGAGATTGCACCACTGCACTCCAGCCTGGCGACAAAGTGAGACTCCGTCTCAAAAAAAAGAAAAAATATTTGGAAACTTTCATATTTTCTGATTCAAATCTACTACTCTACAACACTCTCTTGCCTTTTCTGGTGTTTAGTGGTTGAAGTATCTCAGGTTCTATCAAAAGCCATCTCTTCTACTTAGGCCTGGATCCTATCTTCTCTAGCTACCTTAAGGACTCGGGTCCTGCAATTATTCCTTCTCTCTTCTATCGCTGATCTTTTTTTCTTTCCCTGATGAGTGGAATATGATAAACAACCTTATTCTATTTTTTAAAAACTTTATTTGAGCTTACCTCCTATTATCTACCCCATTTCTCTGTCCCTATTCACAGATGAACTTCATAAAATATTGCTTAGTCATAGCCTCTGTCTACTTGTCTCCTTTTCTTCACCTCACATTCTTTAACCCACTCAAGTTAAGCTTCATCTTCATTATTCCATCAAAATACTCTCGGTGTGTTCATCAAATAGCATGTCTCTTAGCAATTATCATGTCAAAACAGTGTTTGCTAAATTTGGGAAAGGTGTCAGTTATGATTTTTTCTAACCCAAGGATAATGATTTTTAATACTTTTTGATGTGGGTGGTGGTGCCATTTAAGGGAGGTCAGAATCATTTATATTAAGAATTTGAGAACATGGTGCTATGAGACATACGCTTTAAGTTAAAGTTTTTTTGTTGTTTTTTTGTTTTTTTCTGAGCCAGGGTCTTACTCTCTCTTCCATGCTGGAGTACAGTGACAGTATTATAGCTCACTGTAACCTCAAACTCCTGGACTCGTGATCCTCCAAACTCAGCTTCTCAATTAGCTACGGGCACATGCTACCACACCCTGCTAATTTTATTTTTTATTTTCTAAAGACAGAGTCTCACTTGTTACCAAGGCTAGCCTTGAACGCCTGGGCTCAAGCGATCCTCCCACTTTGGCCTCCCAAAGTGCTGGGACTACAGGCATGAGCTGTTGAGCCTGGCCACAATTAAAGATTTTAACACATAGCATTGGCAATTTTTCTTTTTCTTTTTTTTAAGACAGGGCCTCACTTTGTCACCCAGGCTGGAGTGCAGTGACCTGAACACAGCTCACTCTAGCCTGAACCTCCTGGGCTCAAGCAATTCTTCTGCCTCAGCCCCCCAAAAATAGCTAGGATTACCCAGGCGTGTGCCACCACACCTGGCTAATTTTTGTATTTTTTGTAGAGATGAGGTTTTGCCACACTGCACAGGCTGGTCTGAAACTCCTGGGCTCGAGCCATCAGCCTGCCTTGGCCTCCCAAATTGCCGGGATTACAGGTGTGAGCTACTGTGCCTGACCAGCAAATTTTTAACAGTCTTACTTTGTAGTAGTATCTGATTAAAAGTTACCAGATTGCCAACATCTACCCCCCATTCGCTTAAAAAAAACCAAGCAGAGTAATAATGTTGGTAACCCTGTATTACTTCACTGTGCTTAGTTAAATTACAGTGTCCCACATGCCAGTGTACATGTTGCCACTGAGAAAGAGGAGTTTAAGGTCTTCACAGAAGAAATTCATCATAATTGTACCATGGCCCGTGAAGTTTAGAGAAGGCAATCTTTGGAGAGTTTTTTTACTAAAGAGGAGATTGAGTTTGAAACATGAGTATAAATTTTTAGTAAACCAAATTTGTGAGAGCAACAGTTTTTTACTTCTCCCAAAGAACTGAATATTGCTCTCAGTATTTAAGAAAGATGCCAGCAACTGACAGTTTCCAGAAGTTTATTACTTGTTCATTATTGGCACTACATGGAATACACTGTTTGTGATTAAACAATCTATACCTCCGTTCTAATATAAGAAATGTGGTAGAGTGGAAACATCAACTTGATGTCAGAAGACCTGAATTTAGTGTCTTATTTCACCATTAACTTCAACGACTTTTGACCAATTATCTGATTAAACCAATCAGATAATCAGACTTCAATGTAAGGGAAGAGTTGCAATATTTTACTTTTGTGTCAGTCTTGCTCTGTTACCCAGGCTGGAGTGCAGTAATGCTATCATGGTTCAATGCAGCCTCAAGCTCCAGGGCTCAAGCTATCCACCCTCTTCAACCTTGTGAATAGCTGGAGCTACAGATGTGTACCTCCACACCCAGCCTCTGGAAAATTTTTTAAGATTTTAAAAACTGTTCTGATAGTGATTTAACATAAAGGGCTTAGTATTTACTAGACTAGGATGTGTATGTATGTAAATTTTTTAAACTTTAGAATTCTTCCAGAGCTAATCCTAACTCTTCTAAATATATTAACTGTATAATTGACATGGATTTGTTAAGTTTTTATCATGACAGTGACTTTTTATTGTAGAGTGTTAGATTATTACAGATGTATATAACGATATTCAAGTAGATTTCCAAAGTTATATGCATTATTTTAATCATTCAGAATAGAGGAAAGCACATGAAATTACTGAACTATTATTCTTTTTTTTAAAGAGTTAGTGTTAAACTTTAAAAATTATTTTATAGTTTCTTGTCAATATTTTGTATGAATTTTAAAGTCATAGCCCAGTTTTGTGCAGCCTACAGTTACTCCAGCAAACCCATTCTAAATTGGCAGTACATATTTAGGGAAAAGTGGGAAAGTTTATTTTAACTGTTCATTTTCTTCAGTTTTCTAGATCGTGAAGTTCCTCATAAGTCATATTGTGTGATATCGTATGAAAAATGAGCCAATCGAACACTGAAAAAGCTATTTCTGGATACTTTTCTCCTTTTTAAAATCTTTCACATAAATACAATAAGTAAAACTTAAATCCGTTTTAAAATGGTTTGCTTCACTTGTATGTATTTTAAATATTAGCTAGAATTTTGGATGCAAAATCCCTTCTACTGAGTGGTATATAACTTTTTTTTACATGGAATGTGGATGATTTAATGAATTTCATATTGCAGTGAAGACACTGAGTACTTAGAGACAATGACATCAATACAATGAAAACTGATTCCACAGAACACTTACAAATGCATACATTTTCCTCCAAAGAAGCATGTTTTTCACAGATTTAAGTAACGAATGATTTACATAGGATGCTTCAGATTCCTATGTGTATTATTTTTCAGTAAGAGTGGTATATAATTTGTTTAAATCATAGTCTCAGTTGAGATTTTAAGTTTATTCCCAACAATATTATGCAAAATTATCTTATTTCAATGGAAAGTTTTTGAAATGGAGGATAGTAAGAGTTGATAAGAATAGAAAGGAAAATTCTTAAATATAAATGTAGTACATTGGCTAAAGGACTAATAATCTAGTAAATTTAGTAGTACAGTATACTGAAAGGTACATTGATATATGGGCACAAAATACTTCTTATAGTTAGTGGATTGGTCAGTTTAATATGTGGTCTCTTTACACAAAGGTTTTGGTTAAATTAACTCAAAATGTGGAGAAATTAATATTAAGACTATTTTAAAAGTATTATACAGATATAGGTGCCTTTAAAAAAAACAACAACAAAAAACAGTTACAACCAAAAGAATTGAAATGACCAATGCACTTTATTTTCCTTTTAGCTCCTGGAGCCTGTCTGCCATCAGCTGTTTGAGCTCTATCGTAGCTCAGAGGTTCGACTTAAGAGGTTCACACTGCAGTTCTTGCCAGAATTGATGTGGGTTTATTTACGGCTTACAGTTAGCCGAGACAGACAGAGTAATGGTTGCATTGAAGCACTTCTGTTAGGAATATACAATTTGGTAAGTTGAAGGTGACAGAAATTTTAAGTATTTTGTAAGGTCCTCTGAAATACTTAAGGAATGTTTAGAGAAAAATAAATCGGCCGGGCACAGTGGCTCATTCCTGTAATCCCAGCATTTTGGGAGGCCAAGGCAGGCATATCACTTGAGGTCAGGAGTTTGAGACCAGCCTGGCCAACGTGGTGAGACTCTGTCTCTACTAAATATACAAAAATTAGACAAACATGGCGGTGTGTTCTTGTAATCTCAGCTACTCGGGAGGCTGAGGCAGGAGAATCTCTGGAACTGGGGAGTTGGAGGTTGCAGTGAGCCAAGATTGTACCACTACACTCCAGCCTGGGTAAAAGGAGTGAGATTCTATCTAAAAAAAAAATTAAAAATAATAAATAAATAAATTGAGGCCAGATGTAGTGACTCATGCCTATAATTCCAGCACTTTGGGAGGTCAAGGTCTGAGGAGCACTTGAGCCCAGGAGTTTGAGACCAGCCTGGGCAGCTTAACCAAATCTTGTCTCTATAAAAAATTAGCTGGGCATGGTGGCATATATCTGTAGTCCCAGCTACTCAGGAGGCTGAGATGGGAAGATTTCTGGAGCCCAGGAAGTCAAGGCTGCAGTGAGCCATGATCGTGCCACTGTGCTCAAGCCTGGACAAGAGAGCAAGACCACGTCTCAAAAAAACAAAAAACAATTCAAATGTCTATAAATGTAACTTGTTTGAACTAATTAGGTTGAGTACAGGGGTAAATATTGATAATGCATTTTTTGATAATGTATTTTATAAAGTATGTAAAACTACTATAATTGATAGCATTATTAATATTTATTTCTTCAAATCATTTTATTCGACCAATATTTATAAATGTTTTTGGGTGTATGGCATTGAGTTGGACACTGAAAATATGGAGAATTACATGTGTGGCACCTACTTCTAGGAAACTCCTGCTGTGTTTGAAAAGACATCTTTACACATAACTAGTAATGCGGTTTGTATAATAAGAGGATTTTAGAGAGAAACTCAGATGTTAGCTGAAGTTATCATGGCAGGCTTTATTGAGGCGATGGCATCTAAGCTGGGCCTTATGAAGAGGTATAGTTTTGGCCCGTTGAGATAAGGAGCAGGTGAGATTTCAGGAAGCAGCTATCAATTGAACATAAGCAGAGAGGCAGGACAGTCAGGTCACGTCCTGGAAATAGAAAGTAATTCTGTTTGAAGCAC
The DNA here is from genome assembly GCF_000951035.1 of Colobus angolensis palliatus. NCBI lineage: Eukaryota > Metazoa > Chordata > Mammalia > Primates > Cercopithecidae > Colobus > Colobus angolensis. Next base: position 8,190,546 of record NW_012116266.1, read on the forward strand.
AGAGTACATATGCAAGCTGGAAAAGACAATTTTGTGTCAGTTTTGGAGAGTCTTTTTAAAGTGAAGAGTTTAGGTTTAGGTTCTCTTCAAAGCAATTAGAGGGTTTTGAACAGAAGAATTGTATTATATATTGGGAAAACGAATCTTGTGGTGGTATGCAGAGAGACTTTTGAATTATAAATTGAATTTAGTCACCACTTCTTATATGTTAAAGGCTATATACATAATTGAGAAGAGTGAGGCAAACGGACATGAGATTTCTGTTTCTCTGAGGGGAGGACATCAGTTTCAGGAAAAAAGTTCATATAGTATTATAGCATGGTAGGATTTTTAAAATCTTAGTAAGAACACAGTGGAAACTAGGGGGAGGAAAGAAACCATAAACACTTCTGAGATACTAGGGGCTTTACATAGAACTCGAAGATTGAGACTTGATCACTTCTGCAAGATGAGGAGGTTATGCTAGAAAGGTTACAAGGACTGTAGGAAGCAAGGTGAAAAGGTGGGGGAGAGTTTAGGAACGTGGGATCATCTGCGTAGCACTTTTCTGAAGACTTGGGCAGCACAAGGCACCTTTTCTTGTGCAATTCAGGGAAACAAAATAGCACAGCATCATAATTCCATTCCCATGTGCCTCTACAAAATTGGGCAGTTACCTGAACTCATCAATAAAGAATCGTGAATTTTATGAATGTATCTTGGAGTCATTGAGTGGGGTAGCAATTGAGAAACCAAAGTGTTATTTGTCATAAAAGTTGTAAATTTGTTAATAGTTATTTGATAATATATCATGTATTTGATAGTACATTGTTTATGAAACTCTTTTCTTCTAAGGAATTCAGTACCATAAACATTATTATTCTATTTTTTTCTCATGATGTCCATTTAAGGACCATTGGTATTGAAATTTCTGTGCCTTGAAGTCTTATATTTTGTGTATTTAGTATACATTGTAAACAGACACTCCACATAATAAAGTTTAGTTTTATAACTGAAAGGTAATAAAGTACAAGAAAATTGAATCTCATGGTAAATATTCTTCTGTACCAGTGCTCACTCCTCTAAGTATTAGTTACTTTAAAAAATCATTAGCAAACATTTCCATCGCTAGAAGTCTGAAGGAAGGAGCAAGGGCTTTAGAATGACTTGTATTCGGTTCAGAACCATGCTCTGCCACTTATTGGCTGTTTTAAATTGGGACAAGTTTCTTAATATCTTGACTTCAGTTGCCTCATCTGTAAAAAAGAAAATATTGTTAGTAGGATTAAAAACAACTTGAAGAATTCATTATGTTGCCTAAGGTGTTTATAAATGTTCATTATTATTACCATCAAAATTAAAATTTAAAAACAATGAAAATTGATCTAGGAATAAAATTCTCTACTTTCCTAACTTGCCTGATTGTTTTTTCTTTTCAAGTAGGAAATCTGTTTTATTTACCACTGTGTTTCCTATAGTGCTTACCATCAGATACTTAGTAAATGTTTGTTGATTTAATGATGGAACTTGGTGTTTTAGACTATGCTTAGCATTAAGCTATCATTTTAATTAATGTGTTTAGTGTAATAAAATTCAATAATGAGACACATGAAACATTTTGCAAAGTGTCATGTTGGACAAATTGTTGACATAACTTGTTGGTGCTGTTTGACAATGCAAAATTAGTATACTATAGAAAAATGCTCAGTTATATGTCAGAAGTGTAACCCTAGGCTTTGGACTCCTTTTAATTCGCTTAATGTCTGTGTTCTTCCTTTTCTGTGGTTCTCACTTTTTCTTAATCACACTGAGAGTCGTCCATATATTCTTTTCTGTTTTTCCTTCTTTCCCTCCCCAGCACTTCTTTGTTTCAAATAGCCCCAGGGGAAGTTTTATATTTCCCTTAAACAAAATTTAGCATATCCTTTTCACAAATACCTGCAAAGATAAATCAAAAGTATTGGGCTTAATTTGAAATTTGAGAATAAAATTAAAACATTTTTGTCTAACTTAAATCAGGCCCATTCATCTTAGCATAGACTTTCTCTAAAGCACAGTGGCCCAAATGTGGTGGGACCTGGTTTGACTACAAAGAAGTTATATCCTCAAGGGACTTTTCAGACCTATTTTCCTACCATAATTAGAGGTATGGTCATTATTCACATGTAATTGGTACTCTTCTGTGACATCATAAACTCAGAAATGAGCCCTGTTCAGAAGTTCTTTGGGGTTTGTGTTTGGTGATGAGGATTATTGCTGCTGTTATTGTTTCTTCTTTGTTTTTTGAAAAGGAGTGCAGTGGCACAGTCTCAGCTGTCGCCTAGGCTAAAGTGCAGTGGCAGGCTCAGCTCTCTGCAACATTTGCCTCTGTGGTTCAAGTGATTCTCCTGCCTCAGCCTCCCAGGTAGCTGGGATTATAGGCATGTGCCACCATGCCCAGCTAATTTTTGTATTTTTAGTAGAGATTGGGTTTTGCTTTGTTGGCTAGGCTAGTCTCGAACTCCTGACCTCAAGTGATACTGCCTGCCTTGGCCTCCCAAAGTGCTGGGATTACAGGCATGAGCCACTGTGCCCAGCCTGATGTTTCTTCTTTTTAGGCAATGCAACTACTCAGTCTCTGACTACTGCCGTGTAGGTCTAGTAAGGGCAGTCTTCTCTCTATGTATTTTATGCCAGTGATGTATGCTAATATGAGTTGTAAGGGAAATAGACAAAAATAAGACAGTGGGGAAAAGGATTGCTGTAGTTTTCACTCCTCTGATTGTTGTCGTCTGTAGGCGTATGTGTGTGTGTGTGTGTATATATATATAGATATTTTTTTTGAGACAACATCTCACTCTTGTCCCCCAGGCTAGAGTGCAATGACGTGATCTCGGCTCACTGCAACCTCCGCCTCCCGGGTTCAAGCGATTCTCCTGCCTCAGCCTCCTGAGTACCTGGGATTACAGGTGCCTGCCACTGTGCCTGGCTAATTTTTGTATTTTTAGTAGAGATGGGGTTTCACCACGTTGGCCAGGCTGGTCTTCAACTCCTGACCTTAGGTGATCCGCCCGCCTCTGCCTCCTAAAGTGCTGGGATCACAGGCGTGAGCCACTGCGCCTGGCCACACATATTTATTTATAACAGGAATATTGGAGGTGCCGGAGATGGAGAAATGAAGGATACCATTGTCCATTGTCTTTTTTATGAAAAGAAAGTGTTTTTAATAAAATCACAAGAACTTTCTTGTAGCTTAGTAAAAATTACCTAAATATGAATTTATTTTTAATGACTTAGACTAATAATCCTTTTGTTTGTTTGTTTTTGAGACAGGGTGTCATGCTGTCACCCATGCTGGAGTGCATTGGGTGATCTCAGCTCACTGCAACCTCCACCTCCCAGGCTCAAGGGATCCTCCCACTTCAGCCTCCTGAGTAGCTGGGACTACTCAGGCCTGCAATACCATGCCCAGCTAATTTTTGTATTTTTTTGTAGAGACGGGGTTTTGCCGTGTTGCCTAGGCTGGTCTCGAACTCCTGAGCTCAAGCGATCCGACTGCCTTGGCCTCCCAAAGTGATGGGATTACAGGCCTGAGCCACCACACCTGGCCCAATAATTATTAATTGTGGCTTATTTCAGGTCATTCGTTTATTGCTGAATGATTGTAAGAATCTTTTATTCGCCGGGCACGGGGGCTCACGCCTGTAATCCCAGCACTTTGGGAGGTCGAGACGGGTGGATCACGAGGTCAGGAGATCGAGACCATCCTGGCCAACACGGTGAAACCGTCTCTACTAAAAATACAAAAAATTAGCCGGGCTTGGTGGCGGCACCTGTAGTCCCAGTTACTCAGGAGGCTGAGGCAGAAGAATGGCGTGAACCCGGGAGGCGGAGCTTGCAGTGAGCTGAGATCCGGCCACTGCACTCCAGCCTGGGCAACGGAGCCAGACTCCATCTCAAAAAAAAAAAAAAGAAAGAATCTTTTATTCAAGATTCATTCATAAATGTTCTCACCATTTTTTTAAAAAAGGATAACTGAGGTGTTGTGTTTGTTAATTAGCTTGATTATTTTAACCATTTCACAGTGTATACATATATCAAAACATCATGTTTTATGCCATAAATATATAATGTTCATTTGTCAATTATACCTCAGTAAAGCTGGAAAAAATTCATTCTGTATTAAATTAATGTGTTTTTCTTGTTTTCGTAAGTGTGGATCTCTTGGATAAGACTTTTCATTTCAATCTGTTTAGCATAGCCGTGTTTTTACTAAAAGATTTAATCACTTGTAATCTTCCCATCCTGTGTGTAAATTTAACATCAAATTCATTTGTTTGCCTGCCTCATGTCTTTGCTGCCATATTATATTTGATTTAGTATAGAATTGTACTCAATATCTATCTCTCTGTGGATTTTGTGGATTATAACTCTACTACCAAAGTGTACAAATTTGCTAATAAGTTAGAAAATATAAACTAGGGTGGTAATATTTTTATCCATTACTGTTTCTGAAATCTTCCTACTGCCAATCATATAGTCTGTAAATTAAGAAAGTAATTATTATTTCTTATAAATCTGTGATTATTTCATTATCTATTTTTTTAATATAGGAAATTGCTGATAAAGATGGGAACAATAAGGTTCTGTCTTTCACTATCCCCTCCTTATCCAAGCCTTCAATATACCATGAAGTAAGTAACATTGGAAAGGTGGAATTATTTTAAATTATATTGAATAACAAATCAAGAAATCAGTTTCTTACCAGAGATAAATATTCCTAAAATATCTTTACTGATTTACTTCTTAAAAGTGGATGTGCTGGGTGCAGTGGCTCACGCCTGTAATCCCAGCACTTTGGGAGGCTGAGGCGGGAGGATCACGAGGTCAGGAGATTGAGACCATCCTGGCTAACACGGTGAAACCCCGTCTCTACTAAAAACACAAAAAATTAGCCGGGCATAGTGGGGGGGCCTGTAGTCCCAGCTACTCGGGAGGCTGAGGCAGGAGAATGGCATGAACCCGGGAGACGGAGCTTGCAGTGAGCCAAGA
>NW_012116266.1:8197021-8202649 GCF_000951035.1 Colobus angolensis palliatus
AGCCTTGATGGTCTCGATCTCCTGACCTCTTGATCCGCCTGCCTCGGCCTCCCAGAGTGCTGCGATTACAGGCGTGAGCCACCATGCCCAGCCTGGATCGTTCTTCTAACTTAGAAACACGAACTCAATGATGTTAGTATTAAAGAGACATCTGGGCTGAGTATGGTGGCTCATGCTTGTAATCCCAGCACTTTGGGAGGCTGAGGTGGGTGGATCACTTGAGGTCAGAAGTTTGAGACCAGTCTGGCCAACAACATGGCGAAACCCTGTCTCTACTGAAAGTACAAAAATTAGCTGGACGTGGTAGTGGGTACCTGTAATCCCAGCTACTTGGGTGTCTGAGGCACAGGAATCGCTCGAACCTAAAAGGCGGAGGTTTCAGTGAGCCATGATTGTGTTACTACACTCCAACCTGGGCAACAGAGTGAGACTGTGTTTCAAAAGAAAAGAGAGATATTTGATTATAGTATTTAATATTGTTTATATAATTATAAGCAACTGTGCTCTGTTCTGGAATATAGACATCAAAATGTATGTATTTTTAACCTTTAGTTTTTTCAGCAACTTTTCTTATTCCTTTAAATATAGATTTAGTACATAACCTTTTAAAAATATTTTTAGTTTTATATTTTACAGACAATTTCCAAAAGAAGCTATAGAATTTATATAATTGAGAATTGAAAGATTCTGAATGTTTTCTGTGAAGAATGAGAAGAATAAATGATTTAAAACTGCCTTTTGTGGAAAAGAAAATTAAATATTATTACATGATACAGATTTTTACTTCATGGTAGAGACATTGTCTCATAGTATACCTTATTTTTGTAGCCTTCAACAATTGGATCCATGGCTTTGACAGAAGGGGCATTGTGTCAGCATGATCTCATCAGAGTTGTTTATAGTGATCTTCATCCTCAGAGGGAAACATTCACTGCACAGAACCGGTAATGGTCAAAACTGTATATAGTACCAACTTGTATGTATGTATGCATGAATATGTGAATGAATGAATGAATGAATGAATGAATGACAGAGTCTCACTCTGTCACCCAGGCAGGAGTGTAGTGGCACAAACATGGCTAACTGCAGCCTGGACCTCCCAGGCTTAAGTGATCTTCCCACCTTAGCTTTCCAAGTAGCTAGGACTATGGGTATGCACCACCAAGCCTGGCCAATTATTTTTTTTTTTTATTTTTTGTAGAGAAATGTCTGCTATGTTGCCCAGGCCGGTCTCGAACTCCTAGCCTCAAGCACTTCTCCTGCCTCAGCCTCACAAAGTGCTGAGATTATAGGCATGAGCCACTGCACCTGGCCCATTTATTTATATATTTAGAGACAGAGTCTAGTTATGTTGCCCAGGCTGGTCTTGATCTCCTGGCCTCAACATGATCCTCCCACCTTAGATTCGTGAGTAGCTGGGATTACAGGCATGCACCACTGCACTCAGCTAACAATTGTTAACTTATGCTTAGTAGTTAATTATAATTACTTCAGTTCTAGTTTCGTATGAGAAGAATCCAAAAGGTAAATACATCATAGTCATGAAATACCCATTTTCTAATCTTTGGTATTATGTTATGGTCATCTTGTATAAAGCAGTTTAAAAAGTGAATGTGCAGTCAGTCAAATCAGGATTCATATTCTAGTACTGCAATTTAGAAATTTTTCCCTCAGACAGTTTATCTACTCTGTATACCTTGCTTTCTTGGTTGTAGAATGGGATTCGTTCCTGAAGTTAGACAGAGTTTGAGGGACAGGTTCCAAAATTGCCCTCACTTCTGACTAAATTGAAAGTTTTGGGAGTTCCCAAAACCAAACTCTTGTTTGATAATTTGCTAGAAGGACTCACAGAATTCACTGAAAGCCATTATACTCACAGTTATGGTTTATTACAAGGAAAGAATACAGATTAAAATCAGCCAAAAGAGACACATATAGTAGAATATGAAGTGTTTAAAACACAAAGCATCTGTTGTCCTTTCCCCTGAAGTCAGGATACATTACAACCTCCTGGCATCAGTGTATCACAGTAAACACAAAGTACTGGTAATAGGGTAGGCTCATTTAAGCTCTGGTTTCCAGAGTTTTTTTATTGAGGCATCATTATGTAGGCGTGATTGATTAGGTTGATTGCCCACTGTTGATCTCAGCCTCCATGTGGACTGATGCAGTGTGACCCAGAGCTACCACCTTAAATCGACATGGTAGTTCTTTCTGGCATGGCCAACTCCTACCTAAGAAAGTCAGATGTGGTCAGTCCAGCCCTAAGTTCTGGTGTTACCAGTCCCTGCCCTAAACAAAGACTCTTTATCAGATATGACACAGATTAACCTCTTAGGAGCAAATGCCAGACCTCTCTTTGGGGAAGGCCAGTTTATAGATGGCCCATGAATTATTATGGTTCAACTTAAAGTTTTTCAACTTTACAATGGTATGAAAGCAATATGCATTCAGTAGAAACTGTACTTCAAGTACCTATGCAACCCTTCTCATTTTTACTTTCAGTACAGTGGTCGGTAAATTACATGAGATACTCAATTTTATGATAAATATAAAATAGTCTTTGTGTTAGATGATTTTTGCCCAACTGTAATGTAAGTGTTCTAATGTAAGGGCTAATGTAAGTGTTCTGAGCACATTTAAGGTAGGCTGGACTATACTATGATGTTCAGTAGGGTAGATGTATTACATGCATTTTTTACTTATGATATTCTCGATTTACAATGAGTTTGTTGGTATGCAATTCCATCATAGGTCGAGAAACACCTATATTTATTATACAGGCTGTCTCCTGGTCTTTGGCCAAGGCTCAAAAATGATCATGTTTATCTGGGCATCTACATTTAGTATAGCATTTATATGACAGATACTATCATTATGAACATGCCTAACATTTGGAGGAACCAGTGTAGGTTACAGATAGATTTAAATGAGTAACTAATTCATCCTTTAATGTTTGCATATATTTTCATATTTTTGCACAAATGTGATTACCTCACCTCTCTTCTTGACCTACCTCATGGTAAACTTGTGCAGAACTATTTGTCATAGAAATTAGCTATTGATTAGCTAAATCTACTTCCTCCTCAGGCAAGTCATGTTCCATTAGTATTCATTCGAAGGAGGCTTCCATTCAATTTCCAATACGTATGACTAGTATTATAACCTTACCAACAATGCCAGTATTATACCATGTCACAGGATGGCAGTAAACGAAACCTGAAAAATAAGAGCCAAAGATACTGGCACATTCACAGAGTACCAGTCAGTCATTAACAGTTATCCCAGTTCATCATCATATATGACCAGAATATCTCCCAGAGAGAAGTCACCCAAGTTTACAGACTTCTGTTCAACCTTATTAAGTTCTAAAAGCAGGAGTGGTCTCCCAAACTTATGACTTTTACTCTTTCAGGCAGCTAGTATAATTGAGCTAATAGTATCATCTCTTGCTCTGAGCCTCTTCCAGGGTGCTGATGTATTTCCCACATTGCACAACTCATTTATTCATTTTAAAAAATCTCGGCTGGGCACAGTGGCTCATGCCTGTAATCCCAGCACTTTGGGAGGCCGAGGTGGGTGGATCACCTGAGGTCAGGAGTTCAAAACCAGCCTGGCCAACAGGGTGAAACCCGATCTCTACTAAAAGTACCAAAAAAAAAAAAAAAAAAAAACATTAACCAGGTGTGGTGGTGGGCGCCTGTAATCCCAGCTACTCAAGAGGCTGAGGCAGGGAGAATCGCCTGAACCTAGGAGGTAGAGGTTGCAGTGAGCTGAGATCATGCCATTGCACTCCAACCTGGGTGACAGAGTGGGACTCCATCTCAAAAAAAAAAAAAAAATAGTCGAGCGCGGTGGCTCACGCCTGTAATCCCAGCACTTTGGGAGGCTGAGGCAGGTGGATCACGAGGTCAGGAGTTTGAGACCAGCCTGGCCAACATGGTGAAACCCTGTCTCTACTGAAATTACAAAAGTTAGCCGGGCATGGTGGCGCGTGCCTGTAATCCCAGCTACTCAGGCGACTGAGGCAGGAGAATCGCTCGAACCTGGGAGGCAGAGGTTGCAGTGAGCCGAGATCACGCCATTGCACTCCAGCCTTGGCGACAGAGTGAAACTCTGTCTCAGAAAAAATAAATAAATAAATAAAAATAATAAAAAATAAAAAATCTCAGCTACTATTTATCTCTCTCTTCATTTATACTCAAACTTTCTCCCTTGGAGAGAGGTTAGGTTTGGCCATCGTGTTGGTCTCTATTTCTGGCAGCAAAACTGACTAGCAAGTGCCTCCCCATCAATTCACTCCCAAGGATGTAGGGTAGATTTATATAAAGAACTAATATGCTATCACAACTAGGTGATAAATATACATTCTCTGTCAATCCTAATTTTGCCAGATGGAATGAAGGTACAGCCTAGCCCATCAGGCCTTTAGGAATTCTGACATAAAGATTTGAAGGTATAGTTCCAGTTTTTTTTGCTTAGGAAGCATCTCTGCTCCTTGCACCCACAGTTGCAGCACTGGTACTGCAACCACTGCTTTAGGTGAGGAAAAAAAAAATGTTGAGGTGATGTGGAAAAGAAGGGAAAAATGTATAGCAACACCACCACCTTCTGTCACTATGAGAAGAACAGAATACTGATGATGACTATCCCAGCATCATCTCTCCACTGCCTCCTCCCAAATCCCCCAGAAAAACAGAGGAATCTCTCCAGTGATAATTGGCCCTCCCTTGGCCCTGCTCAGGTTAAGTACACAGTCATGAAGGCCCATAAGCCAGCACTTCATGCCTGTATCTCACCCCCGCCTTTTAGACCAAAAATACCTCATTTGATTGTTCCAATTATTTTCTTTTTCAATTGCTTTCATTCCACACAATTGCTTGTTCCATTACCCTGAGAATATCTCTTTGCCCATTGTTGGACTTTTGGTCTTTAAAGTGTGTTTCTTGCTCCAAAAATGTAACTAAGCAGTCCATATGGGTACAGTATCTTCTGGTCCTCTTACAGTACTCTGAGCATTTGATCCACAGTCTGATAAGCAAAACCTAATGCAGCCTGTCAGGACCCATTTGTGGTCTCCAGAGACTGCTGGCATCTGTTCAGCTTGCCAGCTATGTGCAGGGCCTTCCCCCAGAGGAATGTGCCCCATAGCCATCTGCAGTCTTTGTCTGTGTTATTGGCATTTTATGCCTCAGAAGGTACAAAAAGAGTATGTCTAAATTCAACCCATCTCTGCATTGCTGCAGTACCACCATGTCCACTCATTTCATGGACCCAAGTGATCACTCCAGGTGACGACACAGGGATATTTGCCCATAGGTGCCAGTCACCTGATTCTAGAAGGAGGTTCTCCTGATGTGCATTGACATATCCTACTTATGCACTCTTCAAATTCCCATAGTGATTTCCATATGTCTGTTTTTTCCCATACAGACACCCCTTTAATAGGCCAGTTTTATATTATGTTTCTGCCTGATCACATGGCCAGACCACTGGCCACCACTCATGAGCTGATAAAAACCCAAACAGGTCAGGCATGGTGGCTCATGCCTATAATCCCAGCACTTTGGGAGGCTGAGGCGGGTGGATCACCTGAGGTGAGGAGTTTGAGACCAGCCTGACCAACAT
>NW_012116266.1:8203219-8204941 GCF_000951035.1 Colobus angolensis palliatus
AAAGTGCTCGGATTACAGGCGTACATGCCCAGCCTTTTTTTTTTTTTTGAGATGGAGTCTTGCTCTGTCACCCAGGCTGGAGTGTAGTGGCGCGATCTCAGCTCACTGCAACCTTCACCTCCCTAGTTCAAGCGATTTTCCTGCCTCAGCTTCCCAGCCTAGCTTTTTAAAGAATAAATCTTGGGCTGGACACAGTGGCTCATGCCTATAATCCTAGTGCATGGATTGAGGTCGGAGGATCACTTGAGGCCAGGACTTCAAGAACAGCCTGGACAGTATAGCAAGACCTAATCTCTTAAAAAAAAAAAAAAACAGTATGGTGGTACATGCCTATGGTCCTAGGTACTCTGGAGGCTGAGGTTGAAGGATCAAGCCCAGGAGTTTGAGGCTGCAGTAAGCTATGATTGCACCATTGCACTCCAACCTGGGCAACAAAGCGAGACCCCATCTCCTAAAAAAAAAAATTGTATTTCTTTCTCTAGTAGCACATAGATATCTTATTCTTTTTAATGATGAGTTATTATTCCATTTTATTTATGTACCATCAATTTTTAGCCAATCTCTTATTGAGTAAATTTAGAGTGTTTTCAGTTTTTTGCTATTATAAATAATATTGCTGGGAACACATTTTTTGTACATATATTTGTGTGAGAGCACAAGAAGTATCTGTAGGATAAATTCCTAGCAGTGAAATTGTTATACTAAAGAATATCTGTGGCCAGGCACAGTGGCTCATGCTTGTAATCCCAGCACTTTGGGTGGATCATGAGGTCAGGTGTTCGAGACCAGCCTGGCCAACATGGTGGAACCCGTCTCTACTAAAAATACAAAAATTAGCTGGGCGTGGTGGTGGGTGCCTGTAATCTCAGCTACTCGGGAGACTGAGGCAGGAGAATCGCTTGAACCCGGGAGGCGGAGGTTGCAGTGAGCCGAGATCACGCCACTGCACTCCAGCCTGGGTGACAGAGCAAGACTCCATCTCTTAATAAAAAAAAAAAGAATGTCTGCTTTTTTTAGTTTGAGTAGATATTGTCAAATTACCCTTTCCAAAACAACTATACCAATTGAATGTCCTACTAGTACTTTGAGAGTTTTTCCTCCGACTAACTGCCAATACCATTTTCAAAGTTTTTAATCTTGACTAATCTGATAGTTAAAAACTGGTGTCACATTGTTATTCATTATTGTTTTTCTTTTCCTGTGAACTGTGTATTCATGTCCTGTGTCCTTTTTTGTTTTTCGCCGATTAGTGGGAGAGGTTTGTTTCACTGTTTTGCCCAGGCTGGTCTCAAACTCCTGGGCTCAAGCAGTCCTTCCACCTCGATCTCCCAAAGTGCTGGCATTATAGATGTGAGGCACTGTGCCCATCCGCATTTTTCTTATTGAGCTGTGTATTTTTTTTTTCTTAGTGACTTGCAATAGTTCTTTGAATATTGAGGAATTGACACTGGTTTTTCATGTTGCACGTTTTCAGTTAATTATTGACTTTACATTTATTTTTTAAATTGAGATATAATTCACATACCATAAAATTTACCCCTTTAGGGAGCTAGGCGCGGTGGCTCATGCCTGTAATCCCAGCGCTTTGGGAAGCTGAGGCAGGTGGATTACTGGAGGCCAGGAGTTTGAGGCCAGCTTAGCCAACATGGTGAGACCTTGTCTCTACTAAAAATACAAAAATTAGCCAGGTGTGGTGGCGCATACCTGTAATCCCAGCTACTG
>NW_012116266.1:8205916-8236582 GCF_000951035.1 Colobus angolensis palliatus
TTTTTTTTTTTTTTTTTTTTAAGAGACGGTTTCACTATGTTGGCTAGGCTGGTCTTGAACTCCTGATCTCAGGTGATCCACGTGCCTCGGCCTCCCAAAGTACTGGGATTACAGGCGTGAGCCACCTCGCCCAGCTGCAAAGGCCCCACTTGTTAATACCACCATATTGAAGATTAAGTTTCAACATGAATTTAGACCACAACAGCTGTTTTGAACATGCATTCACAAATTTTTGTGTGAATGTACATGTTCAGTTCTTTTTAGTATATACTTAGGAATAGAATTGGTAGGTCATATGGTAATTCAACACTTAACTTCTTGAGGAACTGTCATGCTCCTTTCCAGAGTGGATGTACCATGTTATGTTTCTACAACAGTGTATGAGGATACCAGTTTCTCTACATTCTCACACTTATTTTCCATCTTTTTGATTGTAGTCATCTTAATGGGTATAAAGAGTGATATGGCATTCTGGTATTTATTTGTTTTTGCTGTATGTTTTAGTTTTTTATATAGCCAACTTTATCAGGAATACACATACATTTTTTCCCCCAAAGCCAAATATGCTTTAGCTCTGCATATTTTTCTTTCTTTCTTTTTTTTTTTTCTTTTTTTGTTAAGACAGGGTCTTGCTTTGTTGCCCAGGCTGGTGTGTAGTGGCGTGATCGTGGCTTACTGCAGCCTGCTGCCTAGAACCCCTGAGCTCAGGTGCTCCTCCTGAGCTCAAGTGCTTCTCCTGCCTCAGCCTCCTGAGTAACTAGGACTACCACCATGTCCTGCTAATTAAAAAAAAGAAAAAAAATTGTAGCAACGGGGTCTCAATATGTTGCCCAGGCTGCTCTTAAACACATGAGCTCAAGCAATCCTCCCCGCCTCAGCCTCCCAAAGTGCTGGGATTTCAGGAATGACCTACTGGACCCAGCCTTCTATTTCCTTTTTTTTTTTTTTTTTCTTTGAGACAGAGTCTTGCTCTGTTGCCCAGGCTGGAGTGCAGTGGCATGATCTCAGCTCACCACAACCTCCGCTTCACAACCTCTGCCTCCCGGGTTCAAGTGATTCTCCTGCCTCGGCTTCCTGAGTAACTGAGACTACAGGCGCGTACCACCATGCCCAGCTAATTTTTGTATTTTTAGTAGAGATGGGGTTTCATTATGTTGGCCAGGCTGGTCGCGAACTCCTGACCTTATGATCCACCCACCTCGGCCTCCCAGTGTGTTGGGATTACAGATGTGAGCCACTGCGCCCAGCCCTTCTGTTTCTTTATAGTGTCTTTTTCATCCTAGTAAGTTTCTTAAATGTCTGGCAATCTTTTTTCCCTAGTGTTTAAGAATAGGGGAATAGGCTGGGTGCGGTGGCTTACGCCTTTAATCCCAGCACTTTGGGAGGCTGAGGTGGGCAGATCACCTGAGGTCAGGAGTTCGAGACCAGCCTGGCCAAAATGGTGAAACCCTATCTCTACTAAAAATACAAAAAAAATTGATTGAGTGTGGTGGCGGGCACCTGTAATCCCAGCTACTTGGGAGGCTGAGGCAAGAGAATGGCTTGAACACGGGAGGCAGAGGTTGCAGTGAGCTGAGATCGTGCCATTATACTTCAGCCTGGGTGAGAAGACCGAGACTCTGTCTCAAAAAAAAAAAAAGTTGGGGGGGAGGAATAAAAAATGAGAAGCTCTGACCATGTTAGTATATGGCTGATTTGAGCTAGTATTGGTACAAAAGTTATTGTGGTTTTGCCATTTAAAAAAAATTAATTTTGCACCAACCTAGTAACTGACTATAAATATAAACTTCACCATAGGATCCCACTAGGCCATTCATGTGGAAAATTTCCCAAATCCGTATCTTTAAGTCTTTCCTCTTAGAGTGGTCAAATTACCTAGAAACAACTCTGCTGATATCTTAACTAGAGATCTTGTTGCTAGTATTTTGGTGGCCAAGTGGCAATATCTAGTCAGTTATATTTCACTTCACTTAATCTTCCTATTTTCAGTTTGGCATCCACCCCCATCACCGTTGGGGCTCCCAGGTAGAAATTAGTTTTTATCCTTTCAGAGAATAAATCTCCATTGTTTTACCTAGATGTATGGAGTAAGTGAAGGGATCTGAAAGTATGGCTGCTTCCAGATCAGACTTTCAACTTGATTTTTAACTTTTCATTTTGAAATAACTTCAGACTTACAAAAAACATTGTTAAAATAGTACAAAGTGCTTCTATAAACCCTTCGCCATTCATCTGTGGGAAGCTTTTTAGAGGTACAACTTCCCTGGTTCCTACCCAAGGTTTTAAGTAGGTCAACTGGGTTAAGGCATAGAAATGTATGTTTTTAAAAAGGTCTTTAAATAACTAATGTGCATCCAGATTTAGGAGCCACTTTCTTAGACATTATAAATGTTAGGAAAGCATTTATTCATTCAACAAGTATTTATTAAACAATAATGTAGTAGACACTGTGCTGGACACTAATGATAGAGATGAATAAATCAGGGTCTCTATTCTAAAGTTGCTTATTACTAAATGGGAGAAAGAGACATAAAGGAATAAAATTACAATTCAGTGGGATAAATGCTATATTAGAGCTACACAGGTAAGGGACTGGTTTACTTTAGCAGAGAGAAATAAGAAGGGCTTTATGGCTAAGGTAAAAATTTGATCTAGGACTTGAAATATTATCAGGAATCACCCAAGTAAAAAAGTATATTCTATTAAGAAGGAGCAGCAAGCATTAAAGCAAGGAATTCTGATTGGTTACAGCATATTGTTGGAATGGTAAGAAGATTGATATAGTGTGGTATATGTGGTTGGTAATGGAGGGAAGTAAGGCTGGAGAGGAAGGATGAAGGTGGATTTTAAAGTACCTTGTAATAAGGACTTTGATTTTTAAAGGACCTTGTGATAAGTTTGGATTTTATTATGAAGTCAGTAGGAGGATGGTGGACTTATTTATAGGGGAGTCATCTGTTCAAGCATGATTGATTTTTTGAGATGGAGTCTCACTCTGTTGCGCAGGCTGGAGTGCAGTGGCGCGATCTCGGCTCACTGTAAGCTCTGCCTCCCGGGTTCAAGCAATTCTCCTGCCTCAGCCTCCTGAGTAGCTGAAAAACAGGCTTGTGCCACCATGCTTGCCTAATTTTTGTATTTTTAGTAGAGACAGGGTTTCACCATGTTAGCCAGAATGGTCTCGATCTCCTGACTTTGTGATCCACCCACCTCGGCCTCCCAAAGTGCTGGGATTACAGGCATGAGCCACCGTGCCTGGCCTGATTTATTTTTTAAAAACAGAAATATAGATGACAAGATGACAGCAAGGGATATGACTTGTAATAAGGATAATATAAACAGGGAAACCTTTGAGAAAGATGCTATGTTGATCTGATTAGGAAATCAGAAAGGTCAATATTAAGACATTATCATAACCAGTTGCTAGTAGAAGTAATTATTTGTAATCCTTTTAACCTTGCATTTGTTGTTTTTAGGTTTGAAGTCCTGAGTTTTCTCATGCTGTGTTATAATTCTGCTATTGTATATATGCCTGCCTCATCTTACCAATCTCTTTGTCGGATGGGTTCCAGGTGAGAAGAGTGATTATTACTAATCTTCATATTTATTTGACAGATATTTATTGAACACATTCTTTAAGCCAGGCACTGTTCTAACTTCTGGTAATACAGCAGTAAACAAAACTCAGGGAGCTTACATTCCTGTAGGAGTCCTTATCCTCATTAGGCTGTTTTTTTTGGTTGTTTTTTTACGAGATAGGATTTCTCTCTGTCACCCAGGCTGGAGTACAGTGGCTCAATCATAGCTCACTGTGCCCTCGGCCTCCTTGGCTCAAGGGATCCTCCCGCGTGGGTCTCCCAAGTAGCTGGGACCACAGGTGTACACCATAACACTCAGCTAATTTTTGTAGAGACAGGGTCTTGCTATGTTGCCCGGGTTTGTTTTGAAGTTCTGGCCTCAAGCATTCTTGCCACATCAGCCTCCCAAAGTGCTGCGAGTACAGGTGTGAGCCACCATGCCTGGCTTCGTGCATTCTTGAAAATGTTTTCAGCGTTAAAGAAATATTTTCTAGCTGAACACAGAGTTGTACCAAGACATCCGAATCTAGGGTTGTTTAGTGACATATCTTATCATTCCCTGGTTGCCAGTTTTGGTAAATCACTTTGAGATCTTTGAAAAGAATAGTGCTATATATATGGGAAAGTCTTAAGGAATGCGAACCTCTTCCCATACATTTCATAAATAACTGTCTCTGTGTTGGAGAAAGTGATTAGCAATAGTACCAATGATGTGTGCGTCTCATTTGTATGTTGGGGGTGGATATTCTGTATCTCATGGATTATAATCTTCACTAAATCAGAATTTCTAATAATTTGGACAGACCTAGGCTGAAATCTTGTTCTGTCAGCCAGGCTGGAGTGCAGTGGTGCCATATCAGCTCATTCAATCTTTGCCTCTCAGGTTTAAGTGATCTTCTCACCTCAGTCTCCTGAGTAGCTGGGTCTACAGGTGCCCACCACTGTGCTGGGCTTTTTTTTTTTTTTTTTTAAATAGAGACCGGGTTTCACCGTGTTGCATAGGCAGGTCACAAACTGCTAGGATTAAGTGATCTGCCTGCCCTGGCCTCCCAACGTGCTAGGATTACAGGTGTGAGACACTGCACCTGGCCTTGAATTTCTACTATGGAAAAAATGTAGGCCAGGTGCAGTGGCTCATGCCTGTAATCCCAACACGTTGGGAGGCCAAGGCGGGCAGATCACCTGAGGTCAGGAGTTTGAGACCAGCCTGGCCAACATGGTGAAACCCCGTCTCTACTAAAAATACAAAAATTAGCTGGGCGTGGTAGCGCATGCCTATAATCCCAGCTCCTTGGGAGGCTGAGGCATGTGGATCGCTTGAACCTGGGAGGCAGGGTTACAGTGATCCGAGATCGCACCACTATACTACAGCCTGGGCGACAGAGTGAGACCTTGTCTCAAAAAAAAAAAAAAAAAGAAAAGAAAAAAAATTTAAGTGATATAAATTAGTTTGGAGACCATGGATGTTTAGAGTCACAGAAGTTCAGTTATAGAAGGAATTCTGAATTCAGCCTTTCAAAATGATTTTTACTTGAGGATATCAATCCCCCAAAAAGGTTAAATGTTGTGTTAGTTTTCTATTACTGCGTAATAAATTGCCACAAATTGAGCAGGTTAAAACATCACACATTTATTATTTCACAACTTTTGTGGGTCAGGAATCCAGATGACTTAGCTGGGGTACTCTGCTTAGTGTCTTACAAGGCTGCAGTTAAGATGTTAGCTGGAGTTGCAGCCTCATCTAAGGCTCAAAAGTTTTGTTGGCAGAATTGAGTTCCTGTGGCTGTAGGACTGAGGGCTTCAGTTTTTTGTGGCTGTGTGCTGGAGGCCATCCTTTGCTCCTTGCCACATTGGCCTTCCAACACAGGCAGCCTACAACATGGCAGCTTACTTCTTCAAGATAGGAGTAAGACTCCAGCAAGACCTGTTACCCTATGTAACGTACTCATGTACACATAATCATGGAATCCCATCACCTTTGCCTTATTCTATTGGTTAGAAGCAAGCTGTAGATCCTACCCTTGCTGAAGGGGAAGGGCATGACACAGTGTGAATACCAGAAAGATCATAGGGATCATGGCTCTCCAAGAGTCTGTCCACCACAAGTGCTTTGCTCAAGGTCACATGCTATTGTGTTACTGGGAAGAGATCCTGCTTAAACAAAACTTATTAATTTTTCCCATCTAAATTAGCTGTTACTTTGATTTTACAGATTACTTAAAAATATTTGTTTCTCTTAACTGTAATAACATGATTAGTGTCTAACAAAATTCTTGTCTCTAATTTAGATGTTGCTTAAGCACTTACTGCCTATCTGCAGATAAATTTATTTATAATTCATTACTTTAGGTTCATTAAAAGAAAACTACCTGCTCTCTCATCGACAACATTATTGTGGCCTTCAATAGAATTTTTTTCTTTTTTTTTTTTTTTTGAGATAGAGTCTTCCTCTGTCACCCAGGCTAAAGTGCAGTGGCACAATCATTATACATGGCTCACTGCAGCCTCGAACTCGTAGGCTCAAGCAATCCTTCCACCTCAGTGTCTTCTTTAGTAGCTATGACTATAGGGATGTGCCACCATATTTGGCTAATTTTTAAATTTGTTATAGAGATGGGGTCTCACTGTGTTGTCCAAGCTGGTCTTGAACTCCTGGCCTCAAGTGATCTTCCTACCTTGGTCTCCCAAAGTACTGGAATTATAGGCATGAGTTACCACACCCAGCCTAATAGAATTTCTTAATAACAAAAATGATGGCGGAGTTTAGTGGTCCTCAAACTTTTGTTCCTTTGTTCATATATCCTCTACAGAATTTTGAAAAACTATGTACTCCTTGTATGTTGTTGACATTAAAAATTTTTCATCCTATCTTAAGTAGGTAAAAATTATATAATTTCTAGGCCAGGCGCGGTGGCTCATGTCTGTAATTCCAGCACTTCAGGAGGCTGAGGTGGGCAAATCACCTGAGGTCAGGAGTTTGAGACCAGCCTGGCCAACATAATGAAACCCCGTCTCTACTAAAAATACAAAAATTAGCCGGGACTGGTGGCACATGCCTATAGTTCCAGCTACTTGGGAGGCTGAGGCAGGTGAATCGCTTGAACCTGGGAGGCAGAGGTTGCAGTGAGCCGAGATCAGGCCACTGTACTCCAGCCTGGGCGGCAGAGCGAGACTCCATCTCAAAAAAAAAAAAAAAGAAAAAAAGGAAATGATATAATTTCTAGTATGTAAGTATCAACATAATTAAAAAAAACTGTTGGGTCACTGTTTTAAATGTATGTAATATAAATACCATAATGATGTGATACCATCATCCATTTGAGGAATAAATGAAGAAACTTTTCTTTAATGGTCTAATATTACATTTATTCCTTTTTCTCCTTGAAATTGACAGAGAAATTTCCATTCCCCTTTCGTGACATAGTTTTATCTTAATATAATGCTATTTTTATTTTATTTTATTTTTTATTTTTATTTTTTTTAGACGGTGTCTTACTCTGTTGCCCAGGCTGGAGTGAAGTGGCGCGATCTTGGCTCACTGCAAGCTCCACCTCCCAGGTTCACGCCATTCTCCTGCCTCAGCCTCCTGAGTAGCTGGGACTACAGGCGCCCGCCACCATGCCCGGCTAATTTTTTTTTTATATTTTTAGTAGAGATGGAGTTTCACCGTATTAGCCAGGATGGTCTCGATCTCCTGACCTCATGATCCACCTGGCTCGGCCTCCCAAAGTGCAGGGATTACAGGCATGAGCCACCGTGCCTGGCCGTATAATGCTGTTTTTAAATAGCAGGTCTTTTACTGTATATCTCTGCTACAAAAAATTTATAAACAGAATTTTAAAAAAATTTCCCAAGACCATAAGGCACTAAACACTAAAAAATGTCTTCTGGACTTATTATTACAATTATTTTACTAAATCGATCGATTAAATAATGTAGTATATTACAACTGTTGATCATTATCAAGCATAACTTTTTTGGAAGCATCACTTAATGAGATGGAATGGATGTTAGGGAGTTGTTTATAGTTCTTTGTTTAAAAATGGCCTCACAGACAACAGTATTTTGAAATGTCCTTTTGTTTTGAGATTTCTATACTTCCCATTAATTCACCCTGATACAATTTTGGTTGAGTGAAAGTTAGACATTTGTGTGTGTATGTGTGTGAAGAGAAAGAAGGATGATTGTGAAAGAGAGGGTTAGCTATTTTAGAAAAGTTGCTTTTATGGGCAGTCCACTAGAATGAGTGCTTTATGAGAGCACAGATTTCATTTTTATTTTTTATCTTTCATCTGTTCACAACTGTATGCCTAAGCCCAGAACAATGACTGGTATATAACAGGCACTCAATAAATACTTGAGGAATGAATAAATTGAATAAATGAACTTAGGAAAACAAAAACTATTTTATTTAAGGAATCTGGAAATCACATGTTTTAAATAGTGTATTTTCCTAGGGTTTGTGTGAGTGGGTTTCCACGGCAACATGAAAAACATTGGAAAGAACTCTGTGGTCGAATAGTATTGGATCCTGAATTTATGGTGCAGCTTCTCACAGGGGTGTATTATGCCATGTAAGTAGGTGGAATATAAAATTGTATGAATTCTTCCTAATGTTTAGAAACTTTGAAAATTTCTCTTTCTTCCTTATCAGACACAGTACTGAATCTTTTGTTCCATGATGGGCTTATCTTCTTTTTCTAATATAGTTTCCTTTTAGTACTTTTAAAATAGCCAAAATATAACATAACTAGTCATTAAAATTGGAGTCTAGAAATTGTCAGATTTTCTGTATGAAAAACTATCTGTACATAGTTCATAACCCAGGTTTTCATGAATGCATTAAACAGATTACTCTAAATATCAGCATGTAATAAAAACTAATTTCTGTGAAGAAACATTTGTAAACATAGTATTTAAAATCTGTTTTGTTTTTATAACCAAAAGTGGGATAGTTCACAAATGAAATGACATAACACTTGGTATGAAAGTTTTGCTTCACAACCAAAATAGCAGGACTTGGAACAATTTAAAAAGTTGTGCTGAAGATTAGATATTTGCTCAGGAGAGTAAATGATCTTCTTCTTCATAGGTATAATGGACAGTGGGACCTTGGCCAGGAAGTTCTTGATGATATCATTTATAGAGCCCAGCTAGAGCTTTTTTCTCAACCACTATTGGTAAGTTATTATCTTTACTCTTTATTAAATATACTTGTGCCTTAAAAAGGTACTAGTTTAAAAATGTAAGACAATCCAAATAATTAGGGGAAAAATTTTATTCCATGGTAACAGTTGGTTAACTGTTAGAGAAAAAACAAAATAGGTTTAGGTCCTTTCCACCTTCCAGTACCAAAATAAAGTTCAGATAAAGTGAATAATTAAATGTTTTGAAATCCTTTAAGAGAGAAGAAAAGGTTCTAAATATTCAGATTTCTAGAGAAGGGAAGACTTTCTAAGCATAAATAATAGGACAAGTCACTAAAATAAGTTTGATTCCCACCTTCCAGCCCCCACATAAACACCTGAATTCTAAGCCATTAGGTTTTTGGGGTTTTTTTGTTTCTTGTTTTATATTTTTTTGTAGAGACAGGGTCTTTCTGTGTGGCCAAGGCTGGCCCCAGCCTCCCAGAGTGCTGGGATTAAAGATGTGTGACACCACACCCAGCCTATTCCATCAGTTTTTTAAAATTTATTTTCTATTTTTATTTTGTTTTTGATATGAAGTCTGTCTCTGCCACCCAGACTGGAGTGCAGTGGCGCGATCTTGGCTTACTGCAACCTCTGCCTTATGGGTTCAAGCGATCCTTCCATCTCAGCCTCCCAAGTAGCTGGGATTGTAGGCACCACCATGCCCAGGTGATTTTTTTTTTTTTTTTTTGAGACAGAGTCTCACTCTGTCACCTATGCTGGAGTGCATTTGCGTGATCTCAGCTCACTGCAACCTCCGCCTCCTGGATTCAAGTGATTCTCCTATCTCAGCCTCCCGAGTAGCTGGGACTACAGGTGTGTGCAACCACACCTGGCTAATTTTTTATATTTTTAGTAGAGATAGGGTTTCACTGTATTAGCCAGGATGGTCTCAATCTCTTGACCTCGTGATCCACTCACCTTGGCCTCCCAAAGTGAATTTTTGTATTTTTAGTAGAGACAGAGTTTCACTATGTTGGCCAGGCTGGTCTTGAAAAATCCTGATCTCAAGTGATCTGCCTACCTCGGCCTCCCAGAATGCTGGGATTACAGGCGCGAGCCACCACGCCTGGCCTCCATCAGGTTTTTTAAAAGGAAAATTAATATATGCAGGGTACAAACTGAGAAACATATTTTCAGCAGTCATGATACGAATAAGCAAATTAATATTTCATTCTATGTAAAAAGATCTTGTACTCTCCCACAAAATAAACAAATCTCCAAATGGTAAGTGATCAATTAAAAAACTAATGTAAGGCTGGGTGCGGCGGCTCACACCTGTAATCGCAGCACTTTGGGAGGCTGAGGCGGGTGGATCACCTGAGGCCACAAGTTCAAGACCAGCCTGGCCAGCATGGCAAAACCCCGTCTCTACAAAAAAATACAAAATTTAAGGCCAGGCGCTGTGGCCCACACCTGTAATCCCAGCACTTTGGGGAGGCCAAGGTGGATGGATGACGAGGTCAGCAGTTCAAGACCAGACTGTCCAAGATGGTAAAACCCCATCTCTACAAAAAATAAAAAAAATTAGCCAGGTGTGGTGGTGGGCACCTGGTAATCCCAGCTAATCGGGAGGCTGAGGCAGAGAATTGCTTAAACCCGGGAGGTGGAGGTTGCAGTGAGCCAAGATTGTGCCACTGCTCTTCAGCCTGGGTGACAGAGTGAGACCCCATCTGAAAAAAAAAAAAAAAAATTAGCTGGGTGTGGTGGCGCATGCCTGTAATTCCAGCTGCTTGGGAGGCTGAGGCATGAGAATTGCTTGAACCTGGGAGGCAGAGGTTGCAATGGGCTGAGATCGTGCTGCTGCACTCTAGCCTGGCTGACAGAGCAAGACCTTGTTTCAAAAACAAAACAAAACAACAAATGTAAATATCCAGTAGTGGAGTGAGGAAGGCATTCTTTATGTTATAGTGGTAGTATGAAACAACTCTGAATATCCCCTGAAGAAGCAGTTTGGTAATGTGTGTTTATTTCTTTGGCCCTCTATCCCATGTCTAGCAATGTATTCCAGGAAACTAAACTTAAATTTAATACCGAAATTATAAATACCAAAGACAATGTATTATAAGCACAACATTGCAGTTTTATTTCTAATTGCAAAGGAATAAAAACAGTCTAAATGTCCCACAGCAGAAAATGATTTAAGTTACATAATATTTACTTGATGAGATTATATATATGAGGTTTTATATTAAAGGGAAGTGCTAGCTTGTATGAGGTAGAAAAACAGTATACAACCATTTTTTAGATCTAGACAGGACAGAGGAAACATATAAAATGCTATAATAGTTGTCTAGGTGATTTGACTGTGAATTTTTATTCCTTTCCAATTTCCTAAGCTTTTTGTAGTATTTTGATAACAGTATTCTTAAAATACTATTTTCTACTTGCAGTATTGTAAGAATACAGCTTTTTATTTCATTGTTTCAAAAAATCACTATTATTTTTTGAGACAGGGTCTCACTCTGTCACCTATGCTGGAGTGCAGTGGTGTGATGACAGTTCACTGTAACCTCCACCTTCTGGGCTCAAGTGGTCCTCCTGCCTCAGCCTCCTGAGTAGGTGGGACTACAGGTGCATACCAGCACACATGGCAAATTTTCATATTTTTTTGTGGAGACGAGGTCTCACTTTGTTGCCCAGGCTGGTTTCAAATTCCTGGACTCAAGTGATCTGCCTGCTTCAGCCTCTCAAAGTGGTGGGATTACAGGCATGAGCCACCTTGCCTGGCTTAGCTTTTTAAAAGCCATTTTATTTATATCATTTTAAAAATATTTTAAGCTAAATATAAATTTATCGAGGTAGCATTTGCAGTAATTCTCCATTTGAATTCCCATTTGTTTCCTAATCTTACCCTAAGAGTTATATTAAAACAAATGGATAAAAAGATTTAAAAATTACATCATCATAGTAGTACCTTGAACTTATGAAACTCTTTAATAGTTGATCCTTTCAACAATCTTGTAAATTAAGTAGAGGTGGCATTTCCAAGGCAATACAGGTAAAGAGATTAGTAACTCTAGTTACAGTATTCCTTTATTGTCCATGGTCTCTGAGGGACACAATAATAATACCCTCTTTCCCTATTCAAATCTAGAGCCATATGATAAACAGAAAAATAGTTGGTATATGGGGAACAAGTATTTTCATTACTGTTAAAAGCTAAATTGAAAGACTTTCCTCCACATCTAGACCTTGGAAACAGCCCACTGGCAAGAATGTTTGAGTGAGCAGCTCAGGCACACCCATCCAGGCTGCTTAATTCCACGTGGGCTTGTCCAAGTAGAGAGGGAAGGAGCAAGACAATCCTTCAGCTCAAGATTTTTGCTAGATTAGTACAACCCAGTTAGGAAACATGGATCAGTCAAATGGCAATTACCAGTTATGTCACTTTCCTCTTCAGGGAGCAGAAAATGGTAGGACAAAATGTCAGAAGTATTTAGGGAACAGTTCTCCTCATGTAAACAGAAGAGTGGAGAACATCCTAGTGTTTTATCAGAGATTAAATTTTGCATGTTATTTATCTGAAGAATCAGACAATTCTAAATTGTCTCATAATCAGAGTTCACATGTTAATTCTTTCTTTGGCATGCTTTTTCTCTTTGAAAGTCAATAATTTTAAGGCATCATTGGGGTATGTGACTCATATTTTAGAAATTCTCATTTGAAAAGCCTGCTTAAAAGAATACAGAACAACAAAGATACATTTATTAAACATTATAATGCAAATTTTAAATACATATTCAAAAGTTATGGACACATGTAGTATAAACAAAAACTGCATATTGATTGTAAACTTGTATAGACTTATATTATCATTTTAGGTTGCCAATGCCATGAAAAACTCATTACCATTTGATGCTCCTGATTCTACACAAGAAGGCCAGAAAGTCCTTAAAGTTGAAGTCACTCCAACAGTGCCGAGGATTTCTCGGACTGCAATTACAACAGCTTCAATCCGTCGTCATAGATGGAGAAGAGAAGGTGAGTACAAAATCCCCATAGTCCACACATGGAGTCAAGTAAATTTGTCACTGTTTTTACAGACTGTCTTAGCACATGATATTAAAAGACCCTGTGTAAAGTACATTTTTTTGTTAAAAATATCACCAGAAATGTGACTAAATGTCTCAAGTTATTTTAATATGTATTTATAAAATAGATGTTTAGATTGCTGTATGAAGATTAAAACAAAATAAGATGAGGTTAATTTTTGTCTTTTTTTGAACTAAGTAAGAAAAATAGGAAAGAAGTTGCTTTAATCTTGTTACCATACCGGAAAAAAAAGGTGCACGTATGAGCACTGTGGGAAAAAGTATATAACTGGCCAAACTAACAGTATAATGCAAGCTATTCATAAAATGATTTATTCTTGATTTTGGATTTTTATCTTTGCCTTTCCTTTTTTTGTAAGTGCTGAATCCAGCAGTATTTCATACACATGGTACTTGAATAGTCAAGCTGTCTTGCCTAAGAGATATTGCCATTTTAATGATCCTGATTTTTCTGTCTTAATTCATTTGCAAACCTCACATTGTTCATCTGCTGCCTTATGTGTGTGCATGCTGTGCACACACATGTAACTATATAAATAGTGTTTGTGTTTATATCATATCCATATATACATTTTCTTATCTGCCTGGGTCAAAATGCTCAGAAAATAATAGAGCAGCATAAAAGCACTAAAATTTTATATGTTGAATCCCAGATGGCTTTGACTTCTCAAACGAGGCTGACTCGAGTATTCCTGGCTCCCCGATCCAACACGGCTCCACTGACCTAGGGATCAAACGTGTGCAAGAGGGGGAGGTGCTGGTGCGCAGGACCCCTGAGCATGGCTCACCCGAGCCCAACTCAGCAACAGCCACAACAGAGGGTAGGACAGAGATGAGGAGGCAGAAGTCAGTGAGGCAGTTGCTGGAGAAGGATCCTGGCTCTCTATCCCCAAGCAGAGCATCTTTCCATTCTAATGTGTGTTTCTAGTACCCCAGGGTGTATTAGCTTCTCCTTGCAAAGCACCCTCCCTCCTCATATGCATAGCACCAGATCAGGTGCAATCTTTAGTTACCATTTGTGCTGGTCTGAAGTCTGCATCCTGTGTAATCAAGGAACAGCTTGGCATGGCTACTAACAAGGCAGGGTCCTGTCTCCAAAAGGTCTGCAAATGCTTGGAATTTTTTTTATTACTGAGCATGTTTATTCTAACATTAGGAAAGAAAAATGCACCCAGTGGACATGAGCCTTATTCATCAATATGAATGATTTTAATTATACAATAATTTATTCTTTAAAATTTTTGAAGAGAGTTTTAAAACATTAGCATATTATCTTTAAGATATTGAAGTGGAGCCAGCTGGTTTATGTGTAATTCTGTGGTGTTCAATGAAGAATTTCTTAGCTCTTTGACCAAGTATGCTGATGTTCATTGGCTTTATCATCTGTAGATTAAGTTGCTTAGGTCTAACTAGTAAACTACTGACACCTTCTATAAATGTGCTATCCTGATGCACAGTACGTTTTACAATTTATTGTAAATAATGGTAGTATTAAATTCAATGGAATTAAAATGTATTATTATATTTAGAGGTCAGATATCCTAGTAGAGCCTTATTTCTATAATGTAGGTATCACAGCATGGAGGGGTTTTTAAATACCCTTCCCTCGAACCCCCATCTGCAAAAGAATGCTTCTCTTTGTTGGGAAAGTATTTACTTGCTGTTTTGCATGTAATGCCATAGGAATTAGCTTTGTAAAGGAGGGAACTGTAGCCAGTTTTTAAAAAGTTATTTAATGTATTGCTACTGTGGATCCTTTATACTTATTTATTAAATCAAGCAAGTAGCTTTAAATGAGGTTATATATTTTTACTTAAAGACCAAACATACATAAAGCAGTTAATTTCCACCATAGGGAACTAGGGAACTCTCTTGCTCTTTGGTGCATTAGAAATTTGAGCATGCTCAGTAAGAATCTAAATCTACCCTCTGTTCCCTTGCCCATTTACCCAGATTGACCTTATTTCATTTAACAGTGTTGCATGTGCATGACCCAGGGACCCAAAAAAGTTGGTGCTGTTTGAGAGATCCTTTAAATGGCTCTGAAAGATGCAGCCTTCCCTTTATTCCCTGTATCTTATTACGTTATCCCTAGGAGTAAGTTTTATCTTGTATAAACATGTAACAATAAGATAATGAATAGATGTGGAACCTAGAGTTGGCCTAAACTGAACATTGTTGAATGACTGAGCCACTTGATATTTATCTACTGCTACTGCTAGAATATTGGAAGTATTTATGCTAAATATAGTACCATGTTAATCAACAGTTGCTCATATTCCAGAAAGTGTAGGATTAGGTTGAAGCATTCCTTCAAATACATCAAGTCATATACTTTGAAACAAATGAACCAAAATAGTAGTTCCTTTTTAGTATCCTATAAAATATTAAAATATCCTATTTTAATATCTATCACTGGTAAAATTTCAATTTGGGGGAGGGAGGGAGAAGGTGTAGCCACAAGGAAAGAGGAATGTTTCCTTTTTTTTTTTTTTGAGACAGAGTCTCGCTCTGTCGCCCAAACTGGAGTGCAGTGGCTGGATCTCAGCTCACTGCAAGCTCCGCCTTTCGGGTTCACGCCATTCTCCTGCCTCAGCCTCCCGAGTAGCTGGGACTATAGGCGCCCGCCACCTCGCCCGGCTAGTTTTTTGTATTTTTTAGTAGAGACGGGGTTTCACCGGGTTAGCCAGGATGGTCTCGATCTCCTGACCTTGTGATCTACCCGTCTCGGCCTCCCAAAGTGCTGGGATTACAGGCATTAGCCACCGCACCTGGCCGAATATTTCCTTATTTTACCTTTTAATCCAGATTGTTTGTAGTTTTATTTATTTATTTTTTTGAGGCAGGATCTCATTCACATCACCCAGGCAGGAGTACAGTGGCACAATCAAGGCTCACTGTAGCCTCAACTTCCTGGGCTCAAGTGATCCTCCCTCCTCAGCCTCTGGAATAGCTAGGACTACAGGCATGCCACCACAGCCGGCTAGTTTTTTGTATTTTTAGTAGAGATGTGGTTTTGCCATGTTGCCTAGGCTGGTCTCAAACTCCTGGGCTCAAGCAATCTGCCCACCTCAGCCTCCCAGGGTGCTGCGATTACAGGCATGAGCCACCACCCTGGCCTATTTGTAGTTTTAAATCAATATTAACAGAAGCCAAATGTATAGGTAAAGTCAGCCATGAATAGAAATGTTCATTAAAAATCCATTTCATAGCTTCTTGGGGTTCAATGTAAATACAAAAAGGAATAAAAAAAAAAAGAAAAAAAATCAATTTCAGATGTCTCCTCTTCGGACCAGGAATGTATTGTTATCACCTTTGGAGAAAATTACAAAGGAAAAATGTTTTGAGACACAGTTGCCTTTTTCTTTCTTGAGGGTTTCTTCTCGACCCCCAGATGGTCTCACTCTGTTGCCCAGGCTGGAGTGTAGTCGCACAGTCATAGCTCACTGTAACCTCAAACTCCTGGGCTCCAGCAAACCTCTGGCCTCACCCTTCTCAGTAGCTAGGACAACAGGCATGTCACCATGCCCAGTTAATTTTTAAATTGTTTGTAGAGATGGGGTCTTGCTATGTTGTCCGGACTAGTCTTGAACTCCCAGGCTCAAGCACTCCTCCCGTCTTGGCCTCCCCAGGTGTGATGCACTGCACCCAGCCTCCTTAAGATTCATAGCTTACTACCACCTTGAATTCCTGGACTTAAGTGATCCTCCCACCTCTGCCTTCTCAGTAGCTGGGACTATAGGTGGGTGCCATCACATCTGGCTAATTTTTTAACTTTTTATGGAGATAGGATCTTGCTATTTGCCCAGGCTGGTCTCAAACTCCTCGACTCAAGGGATCTGCCTGTTTTGGCTTCCCAAAATGTTGGGATTACAGGTGTGAGCCACCATACCCCACCAAACAGAAGAAAGGAAATTACTAAAACCTATGAAAAGTTTTGGTAATTCTGAACTCTGCTGAAGCTTTTGGATTAACATGGATTATTGACTAGATTTCTGCTATGATGGTTTTAAATAATTTACAATTAAAATTGGGTTTATTACATGTTGAAATTGAAGAGACAATATAAGCCCATCACCTACTTTTCTCCTGATGTCGAGTACATTCTATTTGTGACTTTTAAAGCTGGAGTTAAGATTATTACTAAACTGGCCAGGCACTATGGCTCGTGCCTATAATCCCAGCACTTTGGGAGGCCCAGGCAGGTGGACTGCTTGAGCCCAAGGGTTCGAGACCAGCCTGGGCAACATGGCAAAACCCCGTCTCTACAAAATATACAAAAATTTGCCAAGCATGGTGGCACATGCCTGTAGTCCCAGCTACTTGAGAGGCTGAGGTGGGAGGATCACTTGAGCCTGGGAGGTTGAGGCTACAGTGGGCTGTGATCGTGCCACTGCACTCCAGCCTGTGCAACAGAGTGAGACCTTGTCTCAAAAAATATATAATAAAAATAAATAATGTTTTTTAAAATTATTACTAAACTGAAGACAATACCTGTGATTAAAGTATAATCAGTATTCCATTATATATACTAAGCATTTCTTAGTATATAAAATATCAATAGATTCTCTTGCATGGTGGCTTTTATGTTATCATCTTTTTTATGGCCATATTGCTTGGGCATCAGATCTGCATGTAGCAAGATTCAGAAGCTAGCACTAAGTCTCTCAATCTCCTTTCCTAATAAATATACCTAATGATACATTTCTGTTCACTCCCAGTTTTATATCACTAATATTAATTCTGACCCAATAACTATCCTTCCTTGGGCATTTTGAAGTTCTTTATACTAATTGTAAGTAAATTACTAAAATGTGTCATATGAATATAAAGTTTTTATTTTGAGGTATATTATAAAAGTACATTATATACAGTTCTTTTGAAGAGGTTGAGAGAACTGGTGTCAGCTGCTACTGTTCTTAGCAAATGCATTTTCATATGGCTTTGCATGATGATTAAAGATTATTAAACTGCTGGATATAATAAGGTGCCTTTTGCTTTAAGGATAGCTTATTTCATTCTTTAGAAGGAAGAAAATAATCCATATGAGTAAATGTAGCTAAGTAAATAGTTTATTTTTCCAGGTACTATGTTAAATAAAAGATTGTGTTTAAATATTTTGTATATATTTTGCTTAGGTAACCTATATCTCTAATATTTGTTTAGATTCTTTCCTAACATTTTTACCTTGCCTGTAATGTTGATATCTGTTTTGTAGATTCAGATTAAACTTTATGGCAGTCTGGAAAATGTATTTAATGAGGTAGCAAGCCAATACGAGTTACTGAAAGAAGCAAATGTATTACTTTCTAAGAGAATGTTGATCATACTCTCAGTAAGAGAAGTGGCTTTCTGTAAACTGCAAGCTCAATATATTATATATTCTTCTCTTCTTCCCACAAAAACCCAAGATAAGAATTCTGTTGTTGGCTGGGAGAGGTGGCTCACGCCTGTAATCCCAGCACTTTGGGAGGCTGAAGTGGGCAGATCACTTGAGGTCAGGAGTTGGAGACCAGCCTGGCCAACATGGTGAAACCCCATCTCTACTAAAAATACAAAAATTAGCTGGGCGTGGTGGTGCACGCCTGTAATCCTAGCTACTCGGGAGGGTGAGGCAGGAGAATTACTTGAACCAGGGAGGCAGAGGTTGCAGTGAGCTGAAGATCGTGCCACTGCACTCCAGTCTGGGTGACAGAGTGAGACTCTGTCTCAAAAAAAAAAAAAAAAAAAAAAATTATTTTGTTAACTGCAGTTTCTGCATGAAACGAAATGTGATGGGACACTATAGTATTTTGTGATTATGATATCTCAATACTAAGAATCTAAAATATTACAGAAATAATTACATAAAATATTATCAAAACATATGATATAGAAAATATAAATCCTTCTTAAATACCTCTGCTGGTTCCCTACCACTGCTCTCTGATAATATTTTCTTCACATTAATTGATCAAAATATGGAAACCAGTGAGTAGAAAAGGCCATAAGATAAAATATGACTGTGAAGTTACAGAAGCAATATAGTTTTGAGTTATTTTTAAAAATTGCTAGTTCCATGTTAAAGGTTCTAAAGCCATATAGAAGCAGTTAACCAACCACTGAGTAAATATAAATTTTATTATAGTTAAAAAGAGTTTGGCCTGTAAGCATACATGAGTTTTTGGTATAATTCTGGGTAACCGGAATTAGAAGAGGGTCTCTTGCACATCTTATGGTGGGTTAAAGAAGGTATGAGGGGCAAAGTTGTTTGTTTTTTTTTTTTTTTTCCAGTAGGTAGATATGGTCATTTCAGAAGAAGAATGATAGAGTGCATTATAAAAATTTATGTTAACTGTTGTATTTTACCTAGTTGTTTTACATGCCTAAATATTGACAATATACTAGATATGTTTGTGGATAGTTTTACAAAAACTGGACTAAATAAAGCTAAATTAACATGTTTGAGCATAGTAGAATTCTGTGTAGATTAAGATTTCCCCTAAATTATTTAGGGGAAATGTTGATAGTAGGGCCATTGACAACCTATAGCAAGTATTACCCAAGAGATAAGGTCAGTATTGTTATTCACAGCTGCTTCTTACTTAATTTAGCTATTGCTGAGTCTGTCTGATTTGTTTTCTTAGGTGCTGAGGGTGTAAATGGAGGAGAGGAGTCTGTAAACCTGAATGATGCAGATGAAGGATTTTCATCAGGGGCTTCCCTCAGCAGTCAGCCAATTGGGACCAAACCATCCTCCTCTTCTCAGAGGGGAAGCTTAAGGAAAGTAGCAACTGGGCGTTCAGCCAAGGATAAAGAAACAGCCTCTGCCATCAAATCCAGTGAGAGCCCTCGAGATTCAGTAGTTCGCAAGCAGTATGTACAGCAACCAACTGATCTTAGTGTAGATTCAGTTGAGCTGACACCAATGAAGAAACACCTGAGCCTGCCTGCTGGCCAGGTGGTGCCAAAAACCAATAGCTTAAGTCTAATCCGGACAGCCAGTGCTACTTCAAGTAAATCATTTGACTATGTAAATGGCAGTCAAGCAAGTACCAGCATTGGGGTTGGCACTGAGGGAGGTACTAATTTAGCAGCTAACAATGCTAATCGATACTCAACTGTCAGTCTGCAGGAAGACCGGCTAGGTCAAGCTGGCGAAGGTAAAGAGCTTCTCAGCCCAGGAGCCCCCTTAACCAAGCAGTCTCGATCCCCAAGTTTCAATATGCAGCTAATATCCCAGGTGTAGTTTTGACATCCTCCCTCATCTTTCTGCTTACCTTTTAAACTGAACATTTCATTGTGCAAGAAGACACTTCATCCCACATTGTGAAAATATTGGTCACTGTTATCAGATTTCATTTAGTTTAGGTATCTTCATACTGTATTTTGTATCAAAACAGCAATAAGGTTTTCTTTATCCCTCTTTCCTACATCTTCACGTATTCCTTGTAAATGTGTTTGTGAAGCAGTATAAAATGTTTGCCTTTTCCATGCCTTCCTTTCTCCTTGGGTGATGTGCAATCCATCGTAGGCTGATCGGTCCCATTTCAACACTGTGAGACTGAGGATACGTTAGAGGAAATGGTGTATATGATCCCTATGAAACGATTCTTTGGCTTTTGTTTAAAAACAAAACAAAACGGGTTTGTTCTCATAATCTAGAGAACTATGAAGATTACTGGATCATAT
The DNA here is from genome assembly GCF_000951035.1 of Colobus angolensis palliatus. NCBI lineage: Eukaryota > Metazoa > Chordata > Mammalia > Primates > Cercopithecidae > Colobus > Colobus angolensis. Next base: position 8,226,407 of record NW_012116266.1, read on the forward strand.
TTTTTTCTCTTAACCAGGAGTGCCTCAGAGATTCTGCTATGACTTTGGACTTCTCTGAGTCTGTGCAATCATTTTCTGGAGAAGCATGGGGAAAGGTGGTAGACTGCTGCACTTTTTCATTAAAATGAGGGTAGCTCTTTCTCCACCCCCCCATCTCCTTTATCCCGAAGACATAAATGTTCAATTACGGAGGCATTTAAATCAAGTTGTGACCACCTCCATTGGAGGACAGGGCTCTAAGTTGATTGTGTAATTGATAATGCACTTTCTCAATGGCTCTATAGTCATTATTAACATGTCTTCCCTCTTCCCCACAAGGACATATAAGGTCATTTCTGTCCTTCAAGTTTGGCCAACTAACAAATCAGAATCTGAGGGGCATGTTCTATTTCCCAGGAATGATTGACACTTTGGTGCTGGGGTTTTGTGGGGGGAGGGGTGGTTTTTGTTTAGCTTGTGTGGAGATTGTGTGTGTGAGAGGAGATTTTGATTCTTTTTTTTCTTTTCCTTTGTGAGCTGATGGCTGAAGTATAACAGTACATCTTCAGGTAAAGAGAGGGATTTCTCAATCTACTTTGTTATGTCAGACTATAAGAGAAACCCTTTCAGCTGCTTTCTAGATGTACCTAAATTCAGTCAGATATTTTGGATTAAGAAACCTAAAGTCCTGATACATTACATACTCCAAGGAAATATATCAGGGACAGACAATTGGCTGAAAACACTGATACTTCAATGTGACACATTTTTATAGAACATTTCTACCGGGGGTACTGACCTTGATTTCTCCTATAAGGACCACACTGCCTTTGTGTTTAATGTAATGCAATTTGTGTACCTTCTAATCATATATCTGCAGTTTCTCATTTTTATAAAACTTTGAAATCATGCCAGTAAGCTAGATGTTGAATGTATGTAAGTAGCATTGGGTAACTGCTAAGAGGTTACAAAAACATTATTGGTAAAAAAAATTTTTTTAGTTCTGATCTGGTTGGATAAGATTTTATCATAACCTCTTCTGGGTCTCAGGCTCTGATGTTTGAAAAAGAAGGGAATATATTGGGTTTTAAAAAATCAGTGTATTGTGACTTAAACTGTTATAAGTTATCCTTCCACAGAATACATCAGAGCTATTAGTGCTTTGTACATTTAGATGTTTTTACTTGATTATTGTTTAAGAAAAATATACTGAATTTATAGAAAGCAAGTATTCTCCTAATTAACAAAAGTTAAAATTTTATCCCTACCATTAAAATTACAATAGATTTTGATAAATAACAGAAAAAAATGCCTTTTTTTCACACCTAGCAATGCTCCCATTTTTATTGTAAGAACGTTCTTTTTTCCCTAAGAGACTTTCTGTTAGACTCTTTATATATGAGATGCTTGTTTGAATTTGGTAGTCTGTAACATTTTCCAGCTCATGTGAAAATGGAAAACTAGAACCTGAACTAGTATCTACAACGTTGCCAAAGTCCGGGGTAAAGCTAAAAGTTGATAAATAGACAATTTATTGATTTGTGTGTGTGTGTGTGTGTATATATATATATATATATATATGGTGTGTATATGTATATATCACAAAGTTGTATTTTAAATATCCTTTCTTTTAATTTAAGGGATGTCAAATAAATGAAAGGAGTTTAAAAATAGCCAAAATACATGAGCTGTAAAGGTCTATATAACATACTAAAAAAGGCAGTTTCAGGTATGTAAGGAAAGGAGCATTATACTTACCTAGAAAGTGAAATCTTGGCTATGGCTGGAGGTCAGTCACTTTATGGCATAAATTATGGTTTTATCCAAGAGGTAAAAAGACTGTTTTCAATTCAAATTGTGCATTTATTGGCATCTAAATCTAGCATGATTTTACTTAAAGCACAAAAGAAATACCACACAATATCAAATTACAGCAAAAGTTACAATAAATACAACAAAATTTTCCTTTGGCTAGAAATCTTATGTTATACCTGAAAAATTGGTTTTAAAAAATGTTCATCATGGCCGGGCGCGGTGGCTCATGCCTGTAATCCCAGCACTCTGGGACGCTGAGGTGGGCGAATCACAAGGTCAGGAGTTCGAGACCAGCCTGGTGAAACCATGTCTCTACTAAAAATACAAAAAATGAGCAGGGCATGGTGGCAGGCGCCTATAATCCCAGCTACTCGGGAGGCTGAGGCAGGAGAATCGCTTGAACCCAGGAGGTGGAGGTTGCAGTGAGCTGAGAACGTGACACTGCATTTCAGCCTGGGCGACAGTGCAAGACTCTGTCTCCAAAAAAAAAAAAAAAGTTCATCTTAGAGGATTTTATTTATCTGTATGTATATACATATATGCTTGTATGTATACATACACACATTAACATTTTATGACCCTGTAACATTTGTTTTCTATTCTTTTAGGTGATATGAGTTGACCTCAGTGAAGAAACATTCCGTTTAGTCTAAACCTTGCATTCAGGGTCTTACAGCAGATTTCTTGTGCAAGAATTATTATTAGTTAAAATGGAAGGCGTTAGTTTAACAAACTGAGAGTCAAATTTTCTAAGTTTTCAACTATGCATTTTAACATGCATTATTTTTGGCATTTAATTTAAAATAGTTTCAGATATACAACAGCTGTTACAGATATATGCCAGCAATATTCATACTTTTTAAACAAGCTTTTGTTGTATATTTCCTAATTTCCGTAAGTCTAACCATCTATGAAAAAGATATTTAGGGAGAAAATACTTGTTTTCTGTAATAAAACAAATAGGTTGGTGCCATGTATGCCAAGTTGGATAAAAGAATACAAAGAAATAGCTGAAGGCTTGGGAGCTCTGCTCTGACGCTAATTACTGGAACGCAAACTAAAATGCAAAGTGAATAGTTAACTCAGAAGATTTGATTTTTTGAGACAAGGTCTCACTCTGTCCTCCAGGCTGGAGTGTAGTGGCATTATCATGGCTCACTGCAGCCTCGACCTCCCTGGGCTCAGGTGATCCTCCCACCTCAGCCTCTGGAGTAGCTGGAACTCCAGGCATGCCCCACCATGCTGGCTAATTTTTGTATTTTTAGTAGAGACAAGGTTTTGCCATGTTGCCCAGGCTGGTCTTGAACTCCTGGGTTTAAGAGATCCACCCACCTGGCGTCCCAGAAGTGCTAGAATTACAGACATAACTACTACCACACCTGGCCTGAAGACTTTTTTTTTTTTTTTTTGAGACGGAGTCTCGCTTTGTTGCCCAGGCTGGAGTGCAGTGGCCGGATCTCAGCTCACTGCAAGCTCCGCCTCCCGGGTTTACGCCATTCTCCTGCCTCAGCCTCCGGAGTAGCTGGGACTACAGGCGCCCGCCACCTCGCCCGGCTAGTTTTTTGTATTTTTTAGTAGAGACAGGGTTTCACCGTGTTAGCCAGGATGGTCTCGATCTACTGACCTCGTGATCCGCCCGTCTCGGCCTCCCAAAGTGCTGGGATTACAGGCTTGAGCCACCGCGCCCGGCCCTGAAGACTTTTAAATGTTAAAATACTTTAAGAAGCTAAGGGGAATATCGTTACCTTAAAATCCTGATCCCCTTACCTTTACCCCTTACCATTCCCATTCCTTTCCAATTCACTTTTCTTTGTCTGCTTATGATAGAATCAGAACTGTGCTAAGAAGAAACCCTAGAGATAATCTAGTTAGTCTCCCACTCCCTCACCCCAACATTCATCCTCAAGAAACGGAAGCTCAGAGGTTGTGGTGTGATCAAGGTCATATAACTAAAGCAGAGCCAGAATCAAACCCAGTCTCCCGTGGGTTTGGGGAGGCAGTGGGTTGTTAACTCCATTTTTGCAGTTTCTTTATAGTTCTGGTCTAGTAGTTGGTGAATACAGCACATTAAGAAAAGTGTTAAATCCAAATGTACAGTAATCTAGATGGGGAAGTGTTGGAAATGTTAAGTATATCTACAGATGTAAGGATCAATACATTATTCTAATTTATGCATATTTTCTGCCACATAACAGTTGTATGCTGCCATTTTATAGTTGAATACATTTGTTGGGATTTATTTAAATGTAAAATAAACCCAATGAAATGGCTTTGATCAGTGTTTTCTAGTTATTTTAAAGTAATTTTTGAGTCAGCCAGCTTTCAGTCACCAGTGTGGCAAGCTAATTATATTGCACAATAGAGTATTGCAAAGTAAAGATTAAATAAACTTGATTCCATTAATTTTTAATGTAGAAAGAGACTGAATCTTACTTATGCTTAGAGCAAATGCAAGCAATATTTCCTTCTATGATTGAAAAAGGTTTTATAGTGTGAAGCTTATGATTCCATAATGGAACAGTGACCATGATGTCATTTAAAGTGTGTATATACCGTATAAAATGTCTTAAATGCGGTAGTCTCAGCTATATAAGCTCAGTATTTCCAGTCTGTATCCTCAAATTCCACATAGTAGCTTTAAATTAATTAAAATTGTTTATTAGACACTGGAATACTGAGAATAACTTCAGATTGTTTTGTTTGCACTACTTTTGTGAATATTTTAATGAAATGGAGTCAGTTTTTTAGTACTTCAGTTGTTGACAATCAGTTGTCTCGTTTAAATCTCTGCATGTTCATTTGTAAATAAAAAATGTAGTACCTGTCTTGAGGGGTAGTCCTCTATTTATTACAAACACTGGCAAGGAATATCTCTCCGTTTCTGACCTTGGATTACAAAGTATGTTTTGGGTTTTTCTTTTTTAATCAGTATTTCAGTTACACATTTGTTTTCAGCTTTAAAAAGTTTAACAGGTCATGCCAATGATCAGAAAATCTGTAAGAATTTTAGAGCAATTTTTCTATGTACGGCCATGTTAAACAGTCTGAACATGAGACTTTTTATCTTTCAAGTTGAATGATTATTGTCGTCGTTTTACCACTAAGTTGGTTGAGACACTTACTTGTAATACTTTAATTTTTTTAAAGTGTTTTTAGAAACAAGTTGTTTGAAAACTAATTAGAAATTAGAATATTTGCCTGGTTATGAGAAGATGGAATGCAGTGTAAAACTGTTAACAATGCTAATAAAATTATGAGTCATCACATTGGTACAGTTTTCCATGCCAAGGTGGTCATATTGATAATGTAAGACAAATTTTAGTATTACTGGCATTATGTGTACCTCATAGGTATATCATACTGGTACTGAGCATATATAGAAAATACTATTCATGGAGGAGTCATCACCACCCAACCTCCTTGCCCATGTGGGCATATTTCTTCTGACTCTGACCACACAAGTACAACATTTTAGTAACTTCAGTCTTTTCAGTATTTTTGTAATCTTAGCCATAGTCCTATGAGAAATATATGTTAAGAGTAAACAATTCAGAATAGAAATTAGCAGAAAGCTGGGAATGATGTGAAATAACTGGCAGCATAGTACAGAAATGTAGGGTATATGTTTTGCTTCTGGATTTTTAGAAATTGTGTTAATCATGTTTACAAATTAAGGCATATTCAGATGTCTCCTATTATGTTTAATATTGATTTTATAAAAAACAGAATTAGGTGTAGCTTAAAGTATAAAAGTCTCTTTAAAAATGTGTATCTAGAAGTAGGTCTAATAAAGAAATCCTTTTATTTTCAAAGAAATGAACTTAATTGGACAACTCATCCCCAGTTACAGAATTGATACCAATATGGTTTGCTGTATTTGAGTATAAACAGCTCAGTGTTAATTACATCAAAGGAAGTTCTTTACATCTTCATTGATTACAAAATTTACCAAAGAAAATGTATCTACCAAATATAATTTTTTAAAGTACTTGTTAAGGAATGAAGCCTCTTTAACATATAAAGTATCTTAAAAATATTCTCTGACCTGGAAAATAGATTTACAGTAGCTACAAGATTCCATTTTAGGTTTTCTTATGTCAATAAATGTCAGTATTTCACACTTCCAGCAAAAGTACCCGTTAAAGACTAAGTCTAAACAATATTCCTCATAGCACAGTTTCTTGTCTCCTTAAATTAAGAATCCTACTCATCAGGATTGAATAAAAAGGGGGATACTCCTAAAATTGGTATATTGTATAATATTGTGGGTCGTTTAGGTAAAATTTAGGGGGACATTATGGACATTAAAGGGCAGTGGCAATTATTGTAAGTATAATATTGGTTAAACTGGTAAAGTTTGTTAAATATGTCCATGATCATTCTGAGTGTTTTTTTCTTTGCAGAAAAACAGATTGGATTAATTAAGAAAAGCTAAAACACTCATTTTTTAAAATGTATAGCCCAATAAGAACTGAATAATTTATTTTAAAAGTTAAATAATTTTTTTTTGGAAATCATGAAATGTATTTGCATATTAATATTCCAAACAGGTTTTATGTATTGTTTTTTATAGCAGGGAGTAGTTAAAAAGTAATGAATATACTGATTAGCTGTCTTGGAAAGAGAGGATTAGCTTTCTAACAATCACTGATACAGGTTTGGGTTTGGCGGGGGGGGGGGTTTGTTTGTAAGTTTTATCATCCATACTGAATAGAGAGAGATGCTCCATGTATAAAAATATTTGTAATAAGTTCATCTACTTGACATTGAATCTTTTTTATTCTTATTCTAAAATTATTCTGGCCTTACATTCAGTTTAACTGGTTAAGTGAAACAGTTTTTAGGGTGCAAAAATTATTTTCCCACTGTTTTTCTCGTGATAATTTGGGTCTCCTGAGCTATAATTTCTGAAGGATTTTTACTACTTTGGCATTATGTAATCTGATCTCTTTCACACTGGACAAGTAAATAAGAAATATCTCTCTTTCATATGTTTGCTTCTCAAAACGATATGGAATGTACACATCAGCTTATTTTTATTTTTATTTTTTTACCAGCATCAACCTATAACTTGGTATAAACTTTCCAAGTATTTAGAGAATAGTGCTGGTGAAAATTTAAATAGGATAGGTATATAGAAATTACAACTTGTACTGAGTGATGTCCTTTCAACCTAGGACTAGTGACAACCTTCATTTTTTCAGAGCTGAAGAAAAAACCGTGAATTTAAGATCATATTTATTGGTGCATGTAAGCCATTATCCTGTCTTACTGAACCGATTAATGCTGTTGATGTTGAAATGTGAAATGTAGTCACTGTTGACCTTGTAAATATCTGCCAGAGATGAAAAAATATTTTAAGTTATTGTAAATAAAGATGTATAAAATTCAGTATCAGTCTGCAATGCAGAAACATATCTTAGATGTTAAAATACTGTGTTTGAGAGATGTGTAATTTACCCTTAGATGTATCTAGTTACATTAAGAGTGTAAATTTTTTTGTACAGTATAAAAATACAGCTCTATTTGGCTTTTAACTGGATTTCCCTGAGTTGATTTTATGTTACCTAAATGTTATACCTTAAAAGGGTCTTTTCATATTTTTTCAAAGTGTACCATTTTAATTATGTATATCTGAACCCTTATATCATACCCTACTACATTAAGGCAGTATATAAAATTATATATAACACCACAAAATGAGAAACAAGACAAAGGCAGGTGTGAAATTAATGCATAAAACATGTGCCATATATTTCTGTAGTTAATTGTAGGGGTACAGATTTAGCACTGAACGTTAAAGCAGCCAAATGTAAAGACAGAAGTAAGATTAATTACATAATTTTCAGATATCCTTAAGATTCAACAAGTTTCTCAGGTAAGCACAACTATTTCTAATGTTAAAATATTTTCTTTCCTGGGTCCTTGTAAAGAGGAACCAACATTATTACGATACAATTAACAATACAATTTATGAAGGTGCTTGTTTCTTCACACCCTTACCTGCAGTTAGTTCTCTCATCATTAAACTTTTTGGCCTTTCCCACATTGTCTTTCCTAAAGATACTTTAGCCTTTGTTTGGAACATGGGTTTAATCAAGGGTTAAGCCCTAGGCCCTTTTTCCTTTCCCTTTCTTTACATGCATTTTCTGGGAAAATCTCTTTTGTGCCTTTTTTCTTTATGATTGTTATTCCTTGCTGAGTCAAAGCTTTATTTGCCATTTTATTTCAGATTCAAGCAAACAAAGTACATTATCTTTTTGATATTTATTATCCCTTAATCCAAAGATTGGCAGATCCAGAACCAAGACTGTGTTTTTCTCTTTTGACTCTGGATCTGCATTAGTAAGGATGAGATTCACAAGCTGACAGTTACAATTTTTTCCCTTTATTAGAAATGTAATGGTTGTTCATTTACAAAATACAGAAAAAGGGCCGGGTGTGGTGGCTCACGCCTGTAATCCCAACACTTTGGGAGGCCGAGGTGGGTGGATCACCTGAGGTCAGGAGTTCGAAATCAGCCTGGCCAACATGGTGAAACCCCGTCTCTACTAAAAGTACAAAAATTAGCCGGGCAGGGTGGTAGGCGCCTGTAATCGCAGCTACTAGGAAAGTTGAGGCAGGAGAATCACTTGAACCTGGGGGCGAAGGTTGCAGTGAGCCGAGATCACGCCATTGCACTCCAGCTTGGGTGACAAGAGCAAAACTCCATCTCAAAAACAAAACAAGAAAATACAGAAAAAGTACAATGGGAAAAGTAATATTTTCCTTTACGGTATTGTAATATAATTGTGATATTAATAGAATAGTGGAGGCACTAATGCACACACATACACACTATCCCTACACATACAACTCTTGTCCAGGTAAGTCACAGTGTTTTATGGTACAAAGATTCTTCCTATGTGAATTAAACAATAACTAACATTATTGGGTGCTTAGGATGTGCCAGGCACTATTCTAAACACTTTAAAGAAAATGCAATAATTCATTTAATACTCAATACAATAGCATTAGATAAGTACTATTCTTCTTTTATGAGAAAAGTAAAGTATAGCTGTCCAAAGTCACAGAGCTAGTAAGTGGAAGAGGTAACACTGAACAGACACTTAGGCGAATGTACTTGTGAACTTAAACATCGTAATATACTGCTTAATTGCATTGATTGTTCTCAACTATTAGTACACTTGCCAAACACCTACCCCAGAAAGCCAGCCCCCCTGTGAGGGATGGGAAGAAAGGGAGGGGCTGGAGCTCAACAGAGCTAGATTGCTAATAGGCAAACTAAATCCATGAAAGAAGCCCTAACATCCTAAGTATCCATAGTTGTAAGTTGACTTCTCTCCTATGTATATACAATGGTTCTTGTGAACCATCGTGAGGGAAAATGAGAAAATAGTCTTTTTGTGGTTCATGTAAGGAAGCTCAGTTGAGAAAAGCTATTTTACAGCATAATAAAGCAGAATAGACTGCCAAAATAGAAAACTTAAAAATATATGACAGTTTTTTCTATGACCCTTCCCATCCACACAAAAAAGCTGCCAGGTAGCATGGGAGGAAAACAGAACTTTGTTAGGCTGATGACTATGTTATGATTTAATGTTAAATTTTTAAGTACTTGAGAGAGGGGAGAATAGTCTTTTGTGTTTAGGATACGTAAAGGTCTTTATCTGGCCCTGGGTGATAATCCAAATGGGATAGATACAATCTGTGATAATAGGCTGGGCGCAGTGGTTCATGTCTGTAATCCCAGCACTTTGGGAGGCCAAGGCAGGCAGATCATCTGAAGTCAGGAGTTTGAGACCAGCCTGGCCAACATGGTGAAACCCTGTCTCTACTAAAATTAGCTGGGTGTGGTATTGCACCCTTGTGATCCTACCTATGCTGAGGCACGAGAATCGCTCGAACCTGGGAGGCGAAGGTTGCAGTGAGCCAAGATCGCACCACTGTACTCCAGCCTGGGTGACAGAGTGAGACCTTCTCTCAAAAAAAAAAAAAAAAAAAAACTGAAACAATGCTAATAGTCTCAAAACAAAACATTCTTATACTCTTATATTCAATAAGCTTTTTATTTTATTCTCTCCAATATTCAGTAGGGAATTCCCCAAACATACTCCCCAAACATAGGCTTTCTTCACTTCCAAGTAAAATAACAGAATGTTAAGAAATCTATATATATTTCCTTTATTCACAAATGTTATATTGACTTTATACACACTGTAAAACTCAGAATTGTTTTTTGTGTTTTTTTTTTTTGAGACGGAGCCTCGCTCTGTTGCCTAGGCTGGAGTGCAGTGGCGCAATCTCAGCTCACTGCAAGCTCCGCCTCCCGGGTTCACGCCATTCTCCTGCCTCAGCCTCCCAAGTAGCTGGGACTACAGG
>NW_012116266.1:8237327-8240468 GCF_000951035.1 Colobus angolensis palliatus
CAGGATGGTCTCGATCTCCTGACCTCGTGATCCGCCCGTCTCGGCCTCCCAAAGTGCTGGGATTACAGGCGTGAGCCACCGCGCCCGGCCCATCTGTGTACCTTTTTAAGGATTACTGTGTCAAATCTTTCACTACTTACTTGATGATGTCATCTCATGTGTCCTCACTGACTGCTTCACCATCCCGGGTACAAAAAAAAATATCTTGGAGGTTTTGGCTGCCATATTCTCTTTTATTCCTAGATACTCAGATATAATCACTTTTCCCGAGCATGACTGAAATCAAATTGACATATAAAAAAATTTCAGGGTAGAAGTTATTTGCTGAGGCATATGTCACTGACAGATCTATTGAACCTTTATCAAGTGTGTGTTTAACATACAGGATCTAGGCCACTGCATATCTCACAAAAATTTTTATTGCCAATTTTTAATTCTCTCTAGCTCACTGGTTCTCAGCCCTGGCTTCACATTAAAATCATCTGGCCGACTGGGCGCAGTGTCTCACGCCTGTAATCCCTGCAGTTTGGGAGGCCGAGGTGGGTGATCACCTGAAGTCAAGAGTTTGAGACCAGCCTGGTCAACATGGTGAAACCCCATCTCTATTAAAAATACAAAAGAATTAGCTGGGTGTGGTGGTGGGCGCCTATAGTCCCAGCTACTCTGGAGGCTGAGGCAAGAGAATCACTTGAACCCAGGAAGCGGAGGCTGCAGTGAGCCGAGATCGCGCCACTGCACTCCAGCCTGGGCAGCAGAGTGAAAGTCTGTCTCGAAAAAAATAAATAAAATCATCTGGGTAATTTTTTAAAACAATTCTGATGACCAGGCCCCACTCAGACTCTCAGGGAGTAGGATCTGGTATCACATAGTTTTCAAAGATCCCCAGCTAATTCTCATGTGCAATCAGGATTGAAAATTCTCTTTAATGCTATACCAATCTTTGGCATAGGTAAGCTTTCTCTCTTCTGTCCAGAACCTGACTCAATAATAAAATTTTCCTAGAGAAATACCTAGTATAGTAACTGACAATATAAGAAAGAAGTATCATTAACCCATTCCATAAATATACCTCCACCCCAAAGAATAGATCCATCCCTATCAATGCTTTAGTCTGCCTTCTCTATTCCCTAACTCAGGCCACTGAACACTGTAGGTGTTAATACATCTTCATTGGCCCCTTGCACTTCTTGGCCTGTCCCCTTTCTCATTCCCTTTAGTTTCTTTTTTTTTTTTTTTTGAGACGGAGTCTCGCTCGGTCGCCCAAACTGGAGTGCAGTGGCCGGATCTCAGCTCACTGCAAGCTCCGCCTCCTGGGTTTACGCCATTCTTCTGCCTCAGCCTCCCGAGTAGGTGGGACTACAGGCGCCCGCCACCTCGCCCGGCTAGTTTTTTGAATTTCTTAGTAGAGACGGGGTTTCACCATGTTAGCCAGGATGGTCTTGATCTTGTGACCTCGTGATCTGCCCGTCTCGTCCTCCCAAAGTGCTGGGATTACAGGCTTGAGCCACCGCGCCCGGCCTCATTCCCTTTAGTTTCTATTCCGCAGCTTCAGCCCATAAAGTATCACTTTCTCAGCAGCCTCAACTCTTTTTCTATGAAATAGAGGCCATGATGCTAGAATGAATGTTCTTTATTTCCTGTTTCCCGCTACCACTTCAAAGTTCTGAACTATGTCTGCAATCCTCATCCCCTTGCTGCCTGTCTCAGATGAGAGATATCTCACATCATTTCTTATTTTTCTCACAGTCCCTGCACAGTTCTCATTTTTACCACTTGGCTTAAATCTATATACAGATGACCCTAGATCTGTATCTCTAGGTCTAGACCTCTTGAATGTTAGACTTTTAAATCCAACTGGCTGCTGGATAGCTGGATACCTCTCGGGCACTTCAAAGTTAAGATGCCTCAAGCTAAACTCATCTACCTTTTTCCTCTATCAGTAATCTATCTCTCACATCACACCAATGAACTAATACCCAGGCAACCAAGCCAGAAACCTGAGAATTATATCTCCTCTCTCCCTCACCTCTATTATCCAGTCCCCAAATCCTGCTGACTGCCCCCCCTTTTTTTCCCCCAAATTAATCCTTCCCACCTTTACTACTAAAGCACAAACTCATATCCTCTTCATATTGACTGCTTCAATAGCCTCCTAACTAGACTCCTTGTCCGTAAATTTATCCTCCTTAGTGATAGATATTAAATGCTTATCAGTACCCTGGTTAAAATTATCCAGTGGTTCCAATATAGGGGATAAATTCCATGTTATTTAGCCTGCATACAAGGCCCTGTGGCCTACTTCTACCCCATCTCCTATCATTCTTAAGTAACAACAAAGTGCTTTGTACTACCAAACTCATTTGTACAATCACACCCTTTGTCCTTTGTACTACCACACCCAGTTTGTACTTACTGAAATGTCTTCTCTAGTACTTTCTCTTTTGCTTAAGTCTACTTGTCTTTTGAAATTGGACTGGCCGTTCCTCTGCTATCCCCCAACCCAACCCCCAGATTAAGCTAAATGGCCGTTGTCCTTGTAGTTCTCAGTACACCTTTTTGAATTTTTTTTTTTTTGGTACAGATGGGGTCTCTCTATGTGCTCAGAGTGACCTCGAACTCCTGGGCTCCAATGATCCTCTCACCTCGGCTTCCCAAGGTGTTGGGACTACAGGTGTCAGCCACTGGGCCCAGCCTACACCCTTTTGTGTCGAAATTATCTGATTCTTTCTACTGAACTAAAATCTAAATTCCTTAAGGGTAAGGGCCATACCTAGGCATTATGCCCCTGGTAGAGTTAGGGGCTCAAAAATTTTATTAAGTAAACTATTCACAGACCCAGGGAGAAAATGGACTTTTTCAAGGAGCAATAGCATCAATAGAATGCTTTTCACAATACTGGCAAAGACAAAAGTTAACTGAGTTTCCCAAACTTAGGGACCAATATAAATGTATCTTAACTTGTTCATAAGACCTACTTGGTTCTGGTTGCTTAATCTAGATCTCTCACTGATACCTATACAGCTATTTAGATTATATTTCAATTTGGAAGATATGAACTGAGATCATATTCTTGAATTTGATCAAGTAAAGTATGGTTTGGGTAAAAAACCTTGTTTGAATATAAAAATGAACTTAAAAAAA
>NW_012116266.1:8241753-8242834 GCF_000951035.1 Colobus angolensis palliatus
CCATGTTGGTCGGGTTGGTTTTGCACTCCTGACCTCAAGTGATCCACCTGCCTTGGCCTCCTAAAGTGCTGGGATTACAGGCATGAGCCACCGAACCAGACCCATGCTGTTGAGACTACCACCTGGAGTTCTGTGACAGGAATAGGCTTATTACTGGCTTCCTCCTCTGCAGGCCTGGATTCCAGCTAACCAACTTATGTTAACCTGTTTTTCTAGTTTGTTAATTTTATGTTTATACTTCAATAAAAAATTCTGATTGTTATTTTAGTGGTATTTAAAAGGTCTTCAATTCACCCTGTTTCATAGATTAGATTTTTTCTTTTTTTTTTTTTTTTTTTTTTTTAGAAGAGACGGGGTTTCACCGTGTTAGCCAGGATGGTCTCAATCTCCGGACCTCGTGATCCGCCCACCTCGGCCTCCCAAAGTGCTGGGATTACAGGCTTGAGCCACTGCGCCTGGCCAGATTAGAGATTTTTTAAAGCCAGTCCCTAAATTTCAAACTATTACCCAATTACTGCTTGTGCCTCTACCCCTTACAATATTGAGCTTCTATTTCCCCCTTTGGAATAGTCTACTGCCCTACGCAAAATTTCCATGAATACATGGGGAGTTGCCATTTTATGGTCCCCTCTGACTTCAACTTCCTGCTGCTCCTAAATCCTGTGTCTCTATTCTGAAGATATGGCTCTTTGTTTTTATCTTAGTATCAATCTAAATGCAAAACTCAGCTCCTTCCCTCTATTTTCACACATATACCATTAAAAACTACGTCCAAACCCACCACTCACACCACGGCCTCTGTAGTCTGTAGAAGCCTTTTTTCAAGATGTGGAAAGGAGGAATGAAGGGGAGTTTACTGACATCATAGAAATATAAAAAAACAGCCAGGTGCAGTGGCTTACTCCTATAATCCCAAAACTTTGGGAAGCCCAGGAGGGTGGATCACTTGAGCTCTGGAGTTGGAGACCAACCAGGGCAATATGGTGAAAGCCCCCTCTCTACAAAAAATACAAAAATTAGCTGGACATGGTGGCGTGCGCCTGCAGTCACAGCTACTCAGGAAGCTGAAGTGGGAGGTCTG
>NW_012116266.1:8244749-8256005 GCF_000951035.1 Colobus angolensis palliatus
CGCCCCCTGAACAGGGCGGGAGATTCGGTGTGTCGCACGCAGGCTTCCCATCCCCCAGCTGGCCTGCAGGGCTCCTTACCTCCGTCGTCGTCGGGCGCGAATTACTAGAAATTGGCTTCTCCCATTGGGGCCGAAGGTGCTTTCCCTGCGGCGGCGACTCAGCGGGGTGTCGTTCGGCCGGCTTGAGGCGGCCGGACTGGCGCCAGGCGGAAACCTAGCGGTGAGTAGTGGGATGTCGGGGCAGCCTGCCTCCCTTTTCTGCTTAGCTCGCGGCTTGTGAGGTGCGTCCAGGTGCACACAGCCCCGCCTCGGAGCTTGGCCCCCAGCGTCCCACGTCGCGCATGTCAGGGCTTTCCCTCGGCACTCGGGGCATGGTCTCTGCGCCTCGCTGCCCCCCACAAGCTGCCCGGGGGCTCGAGAACCCCTTGCGGGTGGAGCGCAGCCAACTGGCCAGAGATTGGAGGCGCAGGCCAAAGTCCTTTAATACTTGAGGTGAGAGGCTCGCTCTGGGAGGACCTTTCGTTAGTCTGCCCAGCAGTTAAAAACCTTTTATGAAAGGGACGACTAATATTAACATACCTGATTCCCAGCTTACGAAGCCCTCTGGTTGGAAAAGGAGAACTGTGAAGATCTGTAACGAAAGTGGTAAAGTGCCCTGTGAGGTATGAAGAGGAAGAGATCGCGTCCCAGAACCAGTGTAGCTAGAACCTTTGATGTCATCCGAGCCTGGAGGCACCAATGTGTCCTGCTAACTAACTGATCGGTCACCTTGGAGCCACGCTTGGCTGTAAAATGTTGATAAGCCAGGCCCTTTTGGTAGAGCTTTTTAATCAAAAAGATGTTGAGACGTTACTTTTCATTTTACAATTGAAATCCTAATAGAATCGTTACACTTTCCCCCAGTTAAATTGCAATCTGAAGAAAAATAGCACGGCCCTACACTGTTATATAAGGGCACTGCACGTTAAACGGCATCATCACTTATTGAGCAGTTTTTCTGTTAGATGTTGAATGAGTTAGAGATGTACAAGAGATCTGCATGGTGAAGTTGAAGTTTAAAGTAAAAATATCTCAGTGTGTACTGCATTAAGGAGCTAAAAAAGAAAAATGTTAAAGAAAAAAATACCGATAATTGGGAGCATTCAGGGATGCTCTTTTATACATCAGGCACATGATTTCATTTAATCGTCAGGACTTTGGACAAAGTCACACAGTTATAAAGTATGGAGTGGAGATTGGAACTCACGTTTCTCTGATATTAAAATTGGTGCTTAACCACTAATCTATCCAACCTTCTTTTTCAAAGGATTATGTTTTTAAAAATTGCAGCAGATCTTTCATTTGCTTTCAAAGGAGAGTGTGTTGCTAACACTTGGTGCTGCTGAATTGCCTTGAAGTTAACTCCTTGAAAGGGGTTGACCGATAAGCACCAAGGCAGTGCCTTGAAGGGTCATAATGGTCACTAAATATTGCATTTTATTGTGTGATTGTTAGGTTTTTTGTTTGTTTTTCAGGAACTGTTAGAAAGGAAAGAAGGAAACGTTTCTCATGAGGTCTTTGTAGACATTTTCTTTAATTTGGTGATTTTGTACTATTTAGTAAGATGCTCCAAAATTAGAAAAGGAAATGTTTGTATAAATGTACTTGGCTACAAACAAGACTGAGGCTGCCTCTGTCCAGGCAATTCTTATATAGAATACCATAGGGAAGTTGCCTAGGACAATACTAAGTTGCCTAGAATATTTGTTTTTAAATTTTCCTAGAAAATCTCATCCTCCTGTCCCCAAGAACAACTAAACTTTGGCCAATAAGAATTATGTAACAGACCTTTACTTGCTTTTTGCTTTGATTACCAGGAAGCTCAGAGCCAAAAATTCATTGTGTGATTTTATTTTCTGCTTTCCTTTGTATTTTTTCTGATGCAGACTCCCTATTAGCATTTATAATTTATAATTTGTTTTATTGCATTTGCTCCTTGTCATTGCTTCAAATCCTTTGTAGTACACAGCAGCATATAATTAAGTAAAATAATGTAGATTATGCTGACTCTGGCCATGCTCTTTGAAGTATGCTTGATAGAACTAGTAATGTTGGCCGGGCGCGGTGGCTCAAGCCTGTAATCCCAGCACTTTGGGAGGCCAAGACGGGCGGATCACGAGGTCAGGAGATCGAGACCATCCTGGCTAATACGGTGAAACCCCGTCTCTACTGAAAAATACAAAAAACTAGCCAGGCGAGGTGGCGGGCGCCTGTAGTCCCAGCTACTTGGGAGGCTGAGGCAGGAGAATGGTGTAAACCCGCGGGGCGGAGCTCGCAGTGAGCTGAGATCCGGCCACTGCACTCCAGCCTGGGCGGCAGAGCGAGACTCCGTCTCAAAAAAAAAAAAAAAAAAAAAAAAAAACTAGTAATGTTTCACCCAATGAACTGGAAAGTTAGAGAAACTATAGAATTCTTTCGACATTCTATAGTTAGGGGCTATAGAATACCCTAACCCTAACTGACATGTAGAGAAATAACTAGACCTATTATGAATGGTTTTCAGAGGTCAAAACAAGCATTTAGCATTCAGCCCAGTAGTTCACACCTGCAGTCCCAGCACTTGGGGAGGCTGAGGTGGGCAGATCGCTTGAGCTCAGGCCAGCCTGGGCAACATGGTGAAACCCCATCTCGACAAAAAAATACAAAAATTAGCGAGGCTTGGCATTGCACACCTGTAGTCCCACCTACTCAGGAGGCTGAGGTGAGGTGTTGCAGATCACACCACTGCACTCCAGCCTGGGTGACAGAGATGAATGACCCTGTTTCAAAAAACAAACAAAAAAAACCCCACAAAAACAACCCAGAACAACAACAAAAAAACAAGCATTTAGGATAACATTTTTATTTGATGGCAGGAGAGGTATGTGGTGTAATAGAGTGGTCAGGAAGTTAGTAATCTGCCAGGTACAGTGGCTTACACCTGTAATCCCAACACTTTGGGAGGCCAAGGCGGGCCGATCATGAGGTCAAGAGATCGAGACCATCCTGGCCAACATGGTGAAACCCCGTCTCAAGTGCAAAAATTAGCTGGGTGTGGTGGTGCACACCTGTAGTCCCAGCTACTTGGGAGGCTAAGGCAGGAGAATCTCTTGAACCCGGGAGCTGGAGGTTGCAGTGAGCTGAGATTGAGCCTCTGCACTCCAGCCTGGGACACAGCAAGATTCTGTCTTAAAAAAAAAAAAAAGAAGGAAAAAAAGAGAAGAAGTTAGGATCAGTCAGACCTGGATTTCAACCCTAATAGACTTTATAATTGTGTGTATTGGCATTAATAATTTAATGACTTATTAATATTTAATGAGTTAGCCTCAGTCTACTCATTTGTAAATTGGGGACATTATATATATAAAGAGAGAGATGCAAAATACCTATGTGAGAGAATCTGAGGATTTAATGAGCTGGTGTACATAAATGTGCCTAATACAGTGCCTCACAAACAGTGCCCTCAAAAAACCTGTTTCTTTATTTTATACAAATATGTAAATGGATTAAACTTTTTCTCTAATATACCCAGATTCCCCATAATAGGAAGCAGTATCATGACTAGAAAGAAGGCCCAAGAGGACATGTTTTACAAGCAGTGGTCATAAGTTATAGATGAAGTATTTATTATCTTTATTTTTTATTTTTATTTTTAAAAATTTTCCTTCATATCATAGCTAAGTCCACAACTTTTTATTTTTTGTTTAAACAAATTTTTTTGACCTGGTGTGGTGGCTCGCTCCTATAATCCCAGCACTTTGGGAGGTAGAGGTGGGTAGATCGCTTAAGCCCAGAGATTTGAGACAAGCCTAGGCAACATGGTGAAACCTCATTTCTACAACAAACACAGAAGTTAGCCAGGGGTATGGTGGCACAAGCCGGCAGTCCCAGCTATATGGGAGGCTGAGGTGCGCAGATCACCTGAGCCCAGGAGGTCAGAGTTGTGGTGAGCCAAGAGCGTACCACTGCTCTAGGCGGCAGAGCCCAGACCCTGTCTCAAAAAAAAGAAAAAAAAAAAATTAGAGACAGGGTCTCACTCTGTCGCCTAAGCTAGAGTGCAGCAATGTGATCATAGCTCAGTGTAATCTCGAACTCTGGGGCTCAAGGAATCCTCCCACTTCAGCCTCCAAGTAGACTATAGGCACATGCCACCACTCCCAGCTGATTTTTTTTTTTTTTTGATAGAGGCAGGGCCTTGCTATGTTGCCAGGCTTGTCTTCAACTCCTGGCCTCAAGGGATCCCCCTGCCTCAGCCTCCCAAAGCACTGAGATTATAGGCATGAGCCACTGCACCCAGCCCAGTATTTATTATCTTTATACACAAAGTATGAACCTCATAGAGTTGTGCAGATTAAATGAGAATACATACAGAGTACTCAAAACTATGTCTAGCACGTTGTAAGTATTCAAATTTTGTCCTCCTATCTTCCCACTCCATCCAGATGTTCTCAGTATCTAGGGCTTCCTGGCCAAATCGATAATGGTCTTTTTGTCCTTTACTATACCATTATAACTTTAGCTTTGTAAGGTCTACATGTTATCTATTTATCATGCTTGTCAAAACTTGTGAAACTTGTTTTTGCCCCATTGCTTTCATTTTTCTGTTAGCTGACCCTGACTGAGTTCTTTTTCCAATTACAGGTGACTCTATCTGAATTTTGCAGCTGCAGAATGTGTAGTACCTTAAAAGGTAAATGAAAAGTGAAACAAGTCATTTAAGCATGTTGCTTGTCAAAATAAAACTTGGTAACATTGAATTAGTTCTCTTCCTGCAGATAATGAACTCAGAAGAGATAAATGGCTGGTGGTGGTGGCCCCTGCCTGTAATCCCAGCAGTTTGGGAGGGTGAGGTGGGAAGATTGCTTAATTCCAAGAGCTCAAAACCAGCCTGGGCAACATAGTGAGACCCTGTCTCTACAAAAAGAGGAAAACCTGCCAAGCATGGTGGCATGTGCCTGTAATCGCAGCTACTTCAGAGGTTGAGATAGGAGGATTGCATGAGCCCAAGTGGGTGAGACTGAGGCAACACAGTGAGACCCTGTCTCAAAAAAAAAAAAAAAAATGTCCAAAAAAAAAAAAAAAAAAAGGGAGGGAGGAAAGAAAGAGAGACACAGTCAGTATTTTCTCTTGCCAAAAGAAAAGGTGAAAACAAGATTGTAAGAAAGAGAGAAGAGAAAAGAAATCACCAAGACACCAAGAACACTGAATCTTAGTTTACATATTTTGGGTAAACTGATTAGCTGGCAACAGTTAAAATCATCATTAGTTATTTTCAGGCCAGTAGCATAATAAGTTCTGAAAGTACATTTTGTCAGACTAGCCACAGTTGATCAAACTTTTGCTTGCCAAACTCTGGAGGTTTGTTCAGTGAGGAACTGAGTGTTGAGTGTTCGAAAGATTTGTGTTTACTGTTTAGTTACCAAGATACCTAGAAAGCCATATTCATATTTGTAAAGTTGTTTGGTAAGCATTCCATAAAAGTAAAGGGAGGTGCTTGAGGGTTTTTTATACAGGTTTGGGACACAAATGAAGTTTTAACAGACTCCCCACAATTGACTATAGCTTTCTAGTGAACAGATAATATAATCCACCAAACCGTTATTCTTTGTTTGGCTGTCACTTTTCTAAACACTCATATATTAACCACCCCATTTCTGTTAATGTGCTTATCTAGATTGGTTGGAGCATTCATTAAAACTTGAATTGTTTTTCTGAGTATATTTTATTTTTTTCTGAGTATATTTTAGCTACCTTGATAGGATTTAGCTCTTCTCAAATCTCAGACATCTCTTCCCCTCTCCAATTTTTTAGATAAAGAATTGAGTTACCTACAGTCGAATATATAGTAACTTAGTAATGCATAATATATTTTTTATACTTAAAAAGACTTTAAAAATATTAGATAAAGACATGTATTCATTATGTGAATGTTTAATTTGGTGGTTGATATGAATTCTTCATCACTTTTGAGTAACTTACTGTTTTTGTTTAGGTTGGCAACAATGAGTAAACTAGAATTAAAGGAAGACAAGATGCTGGAGGTTCATTTTGTGGGAGATGATGATGTTCTTAATCACATTCTTGATAGAGAAGGAGGTACTAAGTGATTGTACAATTTGAAGAGATGCTTATTATATGTTTAAGGATTATTTCACTTTTAAAACTTTTAACATTTTATTTTGAAAATGTAGCACAAAGGATTGATCTAGTTAGTAAAACTAAATAAAAACTGCTTTAATTTTTAGTTTAATTCTTTCAAACTTTAATTGAAAATGTTCAATAAAGCCTAATCTAAAATGAAATGCTCAGTAGTGGTAGTCACTGATAACTACCCATTGTAATTTAAAATATGTGCTTATTTTGAACCCTAAAAATACACACTTTTGAGATTGTGGGGTTTTTTTTGTTTTTTAACTATTTATATAAACTGTGGAAGAGTGGTCAGTTTTAATCAAAGAGAAAACTTTTTTCCCAGCTTTTAAGTAATGACAATATAAATATTATAATTTCTTTACTTATTTAAATGTAATGTTTAGAAAGAATTTATACCTGTCATGCTCTAATTCTTTGGATGTTCTTATAGGAGCTAAATTAAAGAAGGAGCGAGCTCAGCTTTTGGTCAACCCCAAAAAAATAATGAAGAAGCCAGAATATGATTTGGAGGAAGATGACCAGGAGGTCTTAAAAGATCAGAACTATGTGGAAATTATGGGAAGAGATGTTCAAGGTATTTGAGGGGGTGAAATATGCACTCATGTTTCTGCTAGTAGCAAAATTGCTTTATAAGATACACAGAAGTAGTCTGGTAGGTTAAACAGTGGTGTTCTATATTATCGTGTTTCTCATTTAAAAAGCATTTGCTTCAATTTCTCTACAGTTCTTTTTTTTTTAACAACCAGTCCTGCACATAGTTTTCAGTAAGAAGGAATCTATAGACCAACCATTCTAAAGTTATTTTCTTTTTATTTTATTTTTAAAATTTTGCCAGGATACATGTGCAGAATGTGCAGATTTGTTACATAGGTATACATGTGCCATGGTGGTTTGCTGCACCTTTCAACCCGTCATCTAGGTTTTAAGCCCTACATGCATTAGCTGTCTGTCCTGATGCTCTCCCTCCCTCCACCCATTCACAGGCCGTGGCGTGTGTTGTTCCCCTCCTGTGTCCATGTGTTCTCATTTTTCAATTCCCACTTACGAGTGAGAACATGCAGTGTTTGGTTTTCTGTTCCTGTGTTAGTTTGCTGAGGATGATGGCTTCCAGCTTCATCCATGTCCCTGCAAAGGATATGATCTCATTCCTTTTTATGGCTGCATAGTACTCCTAAAGTGATTTTCAGTATATTTGTTTATTTATTTATTTACTTATTTTAGAGACAGGGTCTCTGTCGGGATGCCATGGCAAAAACAGCTCACTGTAGCCTCCAACTTCTGGGTTCAAGAGATCTCCCAACTTAGCCACCTGAGTAGCTAGTACTATTTTTAAGATATTTATTTATTTATGGCCCAGCTTGGTGGCTCACGCCTGTAATCCCAGCACATTGGGAGACTGTGGCAGGAGGACTGCTTGGGCCCCAGGAGTTTGTAACCATCCTGGGCAACATAGTAAGATCCCGTTTCTACAAAAAAAAAAAAAAAGTTTTTAGTTAGCTGGAAGCTGGGTATGTGGTGGCTCATGCCTGTAATCTCAGCACATTGGGAGGCCAAAGCAGACTGATCGCTTGAGTACAGGGGTTTGAGACTAGCCTGGTGTGGTGGCACACACCTGTGGTCCCAGCTACCAGGGAGGCTGAGGTGGGTGGATCACTTGAGCCTGGGAGGTTGAGGCAGCAGTGAGCCGTGATCATGCCACTGCACTCCAGCGTGGGCAAGTAAGACCCTGTCTCAAAAAAAAAAAAAAATTATCTGAGCATGGTGATGAGTACCTATATATTGCCTCCCAGTTACTTGGGAGGCTAAGGCACAGGATTGCTTGAGCCCAGGAGGTTGAGGCTACAGTGAGCTATGATTGCACCACTATACTCAGCCTGGGTGACAAATCAAGACCCTAGGTCAAAACAAAACAAAAAAATATGTTTCTAACTTATTTAAAATAACTTTCTAAAGCAAGTTACTTTATTTTTACCTTGATCTTTACAGAACTAGGAGGAGCATTTCAAGAAGTAGTGTTCTAACCCAGGGATGCTGGTATTGTGTGTGTGGCTTTAATTTTTATATCAAAGCCAGATTCCTGCAAGATTATTCTTAACATAAAACATTTTTTAGGCTTGAATTATATTTTAGTTAGGTTTTTCCTGGGTACAAGGAACACAGATCCCCACAACCTAGCTTAAAAAAATAATAACAAGGAAAGAAATCTATATTGTTGGGCACTAGGAGAGTTGGAACTGGGACAGTGTAAAAAACTGAGGAACTGTGCTTTCATGAGTCTCTGGGTCTCCCTGTGTCATCTCTGTGTGTCTGTTCTGATTTCTTTATGCCACTTACTTTCTTCACGTACATGGGCTTGATTCTCGCATACTTATAAATGTCCATCAAGTTCCCAGTGTTGAATAATTTGGTTTTTCAGTTCTCCCATTCTAGATTCTCAAGAGTCGATTTAGCTCAATTCATTTTTAAAATCTCGACATAGAAATAGCATATAATTGGAATACCCACAGATGAATCACAGTTGAGTTATCTGTGCCTATTACTTAGTTCATTAACTATGGGGGTAGAATCATATCCTCCCTGCATAGAGTTATACAAAAAATGACCACTGCTCCTCAATAGATTTAGTGGGCTGGGTAGGGTCTCCTATCAACTATCTACAGCTAGACAGTTGACATTTTTTGAGGATATTCTAAATAAAACTTGGTGTTCTTGACTCCCTATTATGCCAGGCCTAAGAAGAGATTGAAAACAGTATTCCAAAAATGAAACTTTTATCATAAGAATCGTTTCTTTAAAAAGTGGTATGTTTGTTGTAGAAATTCAGTGCTTACCAACCTTTCTCACATAACAGCACTCACAGCAAATGATATTTAGAGGCACAATGGAGTAAATAGAGGAGGATGCTGCAGACCAAGGACAAATACCCCAGGGCCCTACCCCTGCTACTGGCCTTGACTGGCATCCTCAAAGGCCTGAGAGAATCAGTACTCAGCACATGTGAAACCCATACCTTTTATTTATTTATTTATTTGTTTATTTATTTATTCATTCATTCATTCTTCACACTGATTGGGGAGCTTTGCCTTATTTTTTTGCATCATGCCCTGTGGTTTTCAACCTTTTTAAAATTATTGTCCCTTGATTAGACTTTTTAGACATTTTCTCCTAATCACTTTTTCCCACCTGTAAAATTTCAGTACTATATATATGCTGTATATCTGTTTATCTACTGTGACCCTTTGAAGGGCCACAGACTATTATATTAATAATGTCAAAGTCTTTTTTCCACACTCCCCCCTGTACCAAGATCCAGTTTTACCCAATTGGGAGAAGTATTGTACCTGTCAAGAATGCCTGCTTTACAGAACATAGAACCGTTAACATTTCAGTGTGTATCTTCTGTCTGTTCATACATGCGTGGGCACACATAAGCTTGCAACATTATGGTTATTTATAAATAGGCTTTTTGCAATTAATAATGTATCATATATACATTACTCTGTCATTAGACATTCTTCCACAATAAGAGTTTTGAAATATATTGCCAAATATCCTCCTAAAGTTTATACAGATTACACTATTTGATCATAGTTACATCTTCCTAAAGACTTGGTTTTGGCCAGGCGCAGTGGCTCACGCCTGTAATCCCAGCACTTTGGGAGCCCAAGGCAGGTGGATCGCCTGAGGATGGGAGTTTAAAACCAGCCTGGCCAACAGGGTGAAACCCCGTCTTTACTAAAAATACAAAAAATTAGCTGGGCGTGGTGGTGGGCACCTGTAATCTCATTTACTCGGGAGGCTGAGGCAGGAGAATCGCTTGAACCCAGGAGGCGGAGGTTGCAATGAGCCAAGATGACACCATTGCACTCCAGCCTGGGCAAAAAGAGTGAAAATCTGTCTCAAAAAAAGAAAAAAAAAGAAATCCCAAATCCCATCTCTACAAAAAAATACAAAAATTAGCTGGGTGTGGTGGTGTGCACCTGTAGTCCTAGCTGCTCAGAAGACTGAAGTGGGAGGATGACTTGAGCCCAGGAGGGTGAGGCTGCAGTGAGCCACAGTCACACCATTGCACTCTAGCATGGGTGACAGCAAGAATTTATCTCATACACACACAAAAAAATTTAGCATCTGAACCATTTTAAGTGTATGGTTCAGTGGCATTAGGTACATTCACACTGTTTGTAACCAGTCTCCCAAATTTTTCTCATTGTACAAAAGTGAAATGTATTCATCTGTAGATGGACAGTTGGGTTGCTTCCACCTTTTGGGTATTGCGAATAATGCTAGCTGTGAACATGGGTGTACAAATACCTCTTTGGGACCCTGCATTCAATTCTTTTGGGTATATACCCGTAAGTGGAAATGCTGGATTGTGTGCTAATTCTATTTTTAATTTTTTAAAGAACCACCATACTTTTTGCACAGTGGCTGCACCATTTTACATATCAACCTACAGTGTACAAGGGTTGCAGTTTCTCCAGATTCTTACCAACACCTATTTCCTTTTTAAAAAAAAAAAAAAAGTAGCCCTTTTAATGGATATGAGGTGATGGTTTTATTTTCTTTTAAATTTAACATATCATGAAATTTCTCAGAGATAAGTCTTCGGACAAAAAGAACTGTAATAGCTAGTGGTATTGCATTCTAATATATAAATAATGTATGGTTTTCTATATGACACTTTTGGATTGTTTCTAACTTTTTATTAGTGTGACTAATGCAGTAGTGATTGATTTTGATGTAAGACTTGAGTCTTTGAATGTAAGTTTGCTGGAGATCACCTGGTTGAACAGTATTGCCTTTTTTTTTTTTTTTTTTTTTTGAGACAGGGTCTCACTCTGTCACTTAGGCTGGAGTCCAGTGGCACAATCAAGGCTCACTACAACCTTAGTCTCCCTGGGCTTAGGTGATCCTCCCACCTAAGCCTCCTGAGTAGCTGCAACTACAGGTGCACACCACCATGCCCGGCTAGTTTTTGTATATTTTGTAGAGGTGAGGTCTCACCATGTTGACCAGGCTGGTCTCAAACTCCTGGGCTCAAGTGATCTCCCAGCCTTGGCCTATCCAGAGTGCTTAGATTGCAGG
>NW_012116266.1:8256556-8257968 GCF_000951035.1 Colobus angolensis palliatus
TGAATCTGGGAGGCGGAGCTTGCAATGAGCCTAGATCGTGCCATTGCACTCCAGCCTGGGTGACAGAGTGAGACTCTGTCTCAAAAATAATAAGGAAGGTGGCATTTCCAACTGAGGTACCGGGTTCATCTCATTGGGGCATGTTGAACAGTCGGTGCAGAACAGTGGGTGCAGTCCACCAAGAGCTGAAGTTCACCAAGAGCTGAAGCCAGGTGAGGCATCGCCTCACCCAGGAAGTGCAAGGGGGAAGGGAATTCCCTTTCCTAGCCGAGTGAAACTGACACAACTCCTGGAAAATCGGGTCACTCCCACCCTAATACTGCACTTTACCAAACAACACACCAGGAGATTATATCCCACGCCTGGCTCTGAGGGTCACACGCCCACAGAGCCTCCCTCGTTGCTAGCGCAGCAGTCTGAGATCTAACTGCAAGGCGGCAGCGAGGCTGGGGGAGGGGCACCTGCCATTGCTGAGGCTTGAGTAGGTAAACAAAGCAGCTGGGAAGCTCAGACTGGGTAGAGCCCACCGCAGCTCAAGGAGGCCTGTCCACCTCTGGGGACGAGGTATAGCCAAACAACAGGCAGCAGAAACCTCTGCAGATTTAAATGTCCCTGTCTGTCAGCTTTGAAGAGAGTAGTAGTACTCCCAGCATGGAGTTTGAGATCTGAGAACGGACAGACTGCCTGCTCAAGTGGGTCCCTGACCCCTGAATAGCCTAACTGGGAGACACTCCCTACTAGGGGCAGACTGACACCTCACACCTCATATGGCCGGGTACCCCTCTGAGATGAAGCTTCCAGAGGAACGACCAGGCAGCAACATTTGCTATTCAGCAATATTCACTCTTCTGCAGCCTCCACTGCGGATACCAAGGCAAACAGGATCTGGAGTCGACCTCCAGCAAACTCCAACCCTCCAGCTGAGGGTCCTGACTGTTAGAAGGAAAACTAACAAACAGAAAGGACATCCACACCAAAGCCCCATCTGTACGTCACCATCATCAAAGACCAAGGGTAGATAAAACCACAAAGATGGGGAAAAAACAGAGCAGAAAAGCTGAAAATTCAAAAAATCAGAGCGCCTCTCCCCCTCCAAAGAAATGCAGCTCCTTGCCAGCAACAGAACAAAGCTGGAACAAAGCTGGATGGAGAATGACTTTAACGAGTTGAGAGAAGAAGGCTTCAGACGATCAAACTTCTCCAAGCTAAAGGAGGAAGTTTGAACCTGTCGCAAAGAAGCTGAAAACCTTGAAAAAAGATTAGACGAATGGCTAACTAGAATAACCAATGTAGAGAAGTCCTTAAATGACCTGATAGAGCTGAAAACCATGGCATGAGAACTACATGACAAATGCACAAGCTTCAGTAACCGATTTGATCAACTGGAAGAAAGGGTATCAGTGATTGAAGAT
>NW_012116266.1:8260854-8261187 GCF_000951035.1 Colobus angolensis palliatus
AGGGCAATCAGGCAAGAGAAAGAAATAAAGGATATTCAGTTAGGAAAAGATGAAGTCAAACTGTCCCTGTTTGCAGATGACATGACTGTATATTTAGAAAACCCCATTGTCTCAGACCAAAAGCTCCTTAAGCTGATAAGCAGCTTCAGCGAAGTCTCAGGATACAAAATCAGTGTGCAAAAATCAGAAGCATTCTTATACACCAATAACAGACAAACAGCCAAATCATGAGCGAACTCTCATTCACAATTGCTTCAAAGAAAATAAAATACCTAGGAATCCAACTTACAAGGGATGTGAAGGACCTCTTCAAGGAGAACTACAAACCACTGC
>NW_012116266.1:8262517-8265510 GCF_000951035.1 Colobus angolensis palliatus
TCTAGAACTAGAAATACCATTTGACCCAGCCATCCCATTACTGGGTATATACCCAAAGGATTATAAATCATGCTGCTATAAAGACACATGCACACTTATATTTATTGAGGCACTATTCACAATAGCAAAGACTTGGAACCAACCCAGATGTCCCTCAATGACAGACTGGATTAAGAAAATGTGGCACATATATACCATGGAATACTATGTAGGCATAAAAAAGGATGAGTTCATGTCCTTTGTAGGGACATGGATGCAGCTGGAAACCATCATTCTCAAAAACTATCACAAAAACAGAAAACCAAGCACTGCATGTTCTCACTCTAGGTGGGAACTGAACAATGAGAACACTTGGACACAGGAAGGGGTCTGTTGTGGGGTGCGGGGAGTGGGGAGGGATAACATTAGGAGATTCACCTAATGTAAATGATGAGTTAATGGGTGCAGCATACCAACATGGCACATGTATACATGTGTAACCTGCACATTGTATACATGTACCCTAGAACATAAAGTATAATAAATAAAAAATAAATAAATAATATAAATATATAGTTATACATTCTGTATTCTAATTATATATTCTAGTGGTAGTTCTATAATTGCAGTAACAAGTTCTCCTTAAATAGACTTGTGCATATATGAAAACTAGATATAGGAGTAGCATTGCAGATCACTGGGGTAGCAATGAACTGGTCAGTAAATGGTGATGGGACAATTGTATATTCCCATTTAAAAAAAAGACCCTCTATCTCCCTTTATAAACAGATTATTACCTTAATTATTTAAACATGAAAAGCAAATTGTAAACGCTTTTAGATGAAAATAGAATATGGTTTTGGTCTTGATTATAGAAAGTTTTCTTACAAAATATGTAATCAAAAGACAAGATTGACAAATTCAACTAATTACCATTCATTGTTTCTCAAGAAAATGAGAAGACTACAGACTAGAACAAAATGTTGCAGAAGACATGTCTGATAAAGGACTTTTAATCCAAAATATACAAAGAGTTCTTAAAGTTCAGCAATAAGAAAACAATTAAAAATAGGCAAATAGGTATTTGAACAGATACCATATGTGTATTTGCCATCTATTTTTATTCTTTATTACCAAGGAAAATAAACAGATGGCCAATAAGCATATGAAAATATGCTCAATATCATATCATTAGGGAATTGCAAATTTAAACAAAATGAGATACCACTATACACCTATTAGAATAGCCAAAGTCCAAAGCCCCAATACCACCAAATACTGGTTAGGATGTAGAGCAACAAGAACTCATTTATCTCTAATTAATGCAAAATGGTGAAGCCCCGTGAAAAACAGCTGTGCTGCTGCTTACAAAACTCAACATACTCTAACCATATAATCCAGCAGTTATGCTCCTTAGTATTTACCCAAATGAGTTGAAAACTTATGTCCACACAAAAACCTGCAGGTGAACCTTTATAGCAATTTCATTCATAATGGCCAAAACTTGGAAGCAACAAAGAGGTTGTTCAGTAGATGAATGGATGAACAAACTGGCACATCCTGAGCATGGAGTATTCAGCACTTAAATAAAAAAGCTATCAAGCCATGAACAAGACATGAAAGGACCTTAAAAGTATGTTACTAAGTGAAAGAAGCCAATCTGAAAAGGCTACATGCTGTATGATTCCAACGATATGACATTCTGGAAAATGCAAAACTATGGCGACAGTAAAAAGACTAGTGTAAAGTCTATTTTATAAGAAACCAGCACTTTCCTTCAAATGACAACATAAAAAGAGTGTAAAGACAAGCCACAGTGTAAAGAAGGTTATTTTTCTGAGAAGATACCTGTAAAAAAAATGTTCTGTGTCAGTAATGATTAAGGAAACACAAATTAAGACACCTCTCTTCATGAGATTCAGTTTATACCCATTGTTTGACAAAGATTAAGGAATTTGGATAAAACCAAGTGTTAGTGGAAATACAGATCACTAGGAAAGCTTAAGCAATAAGGAGGATGAGCACACATTTTGGAAAGTTTGACATTATTTTCTAATAAATTCGTTAAGTATTGACAATACATCACATATATTTAAATGAAAAACAACGGTTTCAAAAATGTAATGAGGAGGGCATTGTTTTATATTTTTAATTTCTGGCTTCATTGAAGGCAACTGGATTTTCTTACCTGCTTCACACATTCCATTAGTTAATATGATAACTTGTTATCACATCATGTTGTCTCTGGCATACCTCACTGTACACTCTAGATTGAGAATCAAAAGGTAATTAATGTCTTAGTATTATTAAGAAGTAATTTTGACCTCAGGGATCCTAGCAACCCTCAGGCCACATGTTGGAAATTGCTGTGTTGGGGAGTAGGATACTAGAAATGAATGTTCGCTGTGTTGTAGGTAGCAGTTGATATTTAAAGAGGAGACTGAAGAATGTCAGTTAAGTCAGCATCTGTTAAGAAAGCTTTTTTTTCTTTTTTTGAGTTGGAGTCTTGCTGTATTACCCAGGCTGGAGTGCAGTGGCACAATCTCTGCTCACTGCAACCTCCGCCTCCTGGGTTCAAGCAGTTCTCCTGCCTCAGCCTCCTGAGGAGCTGGGACTGCAGGTGTGTGCCCCCATGCCCGGCTGATTTTTTTGTATTTTTAGTAGAGACTGGGTTTCACCGTGTTAGCCAGGATGCTCTCGATCTCCTGACCTCGTGGTCATCTGGCTCAGCCTCCCAAAGTGCTGGGATTATAGGTGTGAGCCACTGCGCCCGGCCAAGAAAGCTTCTACAATAAAACAGCTGTTTAAATCTCAACCTCAACAATTGTACTTTTCATCTTTGCTTCAGAAAATAAATATAACCAATAAAGTCCCTTTAGTCCTCCCTCCCCAGGGGCAACTGTTGTTATGAATTGAATGCATATCCCTCTAATCTGGGTTGTTGCCATGTTTTTGTATTTTTACATAGATGTCTGTGTATCTTTGAATAGCATGTTAAAACCTATAAAAACGCC
>NW_012116266.1:8266390-8273253 GCF_000951035.1 Colobus angolensis palliatus
GTAGCTGAGACTACAGGTGTGTGCCACCACACCTGGCTAATTTTTTTGTTTTTTGTTTTTTTTAATTATGTTCTAGGGTACATGTGCACAACATGCAAGTTTGTTACATATGTGTACATGTGCCATGTTGGTGTGCTGCACCTATTAACTCGGCATTTACATTAGGTATATCTCCTAATGCTTTTGGTCTTTTCACATAATCCATATTTCTTGGAGGCTTTGTTCATTTCTTTTTATTCTTTTTTCTCTAAACTTCTCTTCTCACTTCATTTCATTCATTTGATCTTCAATCACTGATACCCTTTCTTCCAGTTGATCGAGTTGGTTACTGAAGCTTGTGCATTTGTCACGTAGTTCTCGTGTCATGGTTTTCATCTCTATCAGGTCATTTGTGGACTTCTCTGCATTGGTTATTCCAGTTATCCATTTGTCATATCTTTTTTCAAGGTTTTTAGTTTCTTTGTGCTGGGTTCATAGTTCCTCATTTAGCTCTGAGAAGTTTGATCGTCTGAAGCCTTCATCTCTCAACTCGTCAAAGTCATTCTCCGTCCAGCTTTGTTCCGTTGCTGGCAAGTAGCTGCGTTCCTTTGGAGGGGGAGAGGCGCTCTGATTTTTTGAATTTTCAGCTTTTCTGCACTGCTTTTTCCCCATCTTTGTGGTTTTATCTACCTTTGGTCTTTGATGATGGTGACGTACAGATGGGGTTTTGGTGTGGATGTCCTTTCTGCCTGTTAGTTTTCCTTCTATCAGTCAGGACCCTCAGCTGCAGGTCTGTTGGAGTTTGCTTGGGGTCCACTCCAGACCCTGTTTGCCTGGGTATCAGCAGCGGAGGCTGCAGAAGAGTGAACATTGCTAAACAGCAAGTGTTGCTGTCTGATTGTTCCTCTGGATGCTTCGTCTCAGAGGTGTACCCAGCCGTGTGAGGTGTCAGTCTGCCCCTAGTAGGGGGTGTCTCCCAGTTAGGCTACTTGGGGGTCAGGGACCCACTTGAGCAGGCAGTCTGTCCGTTCTCAGATCTCAAACTCCACGCAGGGAGAATCACTACTCTCTTCAAAGCTATCAGACAGGGACATTTACATCTGCAGAGGTTTCTGCTGCTTTTTGTTTGGCTATGCCCTGAACCCAGAGGTGGAGTGTATAGAGTCAGGCAGGCCTCCTTGAGCTGTGGTGGGCTCCACCGAGTTCCAGCTTCCAGGCCCCTTTGTTTACCTACTTAAGCCTCAGCAATGGCAGGCGCCCCTCCCCAGGCCTCGCTGCCACCTTACAGTTAGATCTCAGACTGCTGCGCTAGCAATGAGGGAGGCTCTGTGGGCATGCGACCCTCGGAGCCAGGCACAGGATACAATCTCCTGGTGTGCCATTTGCTAATACCCTTGGTAAAGCGCAGTATTAGGGTGGGGGTGACCTGATTTTCCAGGTGTTGTGTGTCACAGTTTCCTTTGGCTAGGGAAAGGAATTCCCTTCCCCCTTGTGCTTCCCGGGTAAGGCGATGCCTCCCCCTGCTTCTGCTCTCACTCACTGGGCTGCACCCACTGTCCTGCACCGACTGTCCGACACGCCCCAGTGAGATGAACCCGGTACCTCAGTTGGAAATGCAGAAATCACCCGTCTTCAGTGTCACTCACGCTGGGAGCTGAAGGCTGGAGCTGTTCCTATTCGGCCATCTTGGCACCCAATCCCAATTTTTTTGTATTTTTAGTAGAGAAGGGGTTTTACCATGTTGACCAAGTTGGTTTCAAACTCCCAACCTCAAGTGATCCACCCGCCTCGACCTCCCAAAATACTGGGATTACAGGCATGAGCCACCGTGCCCAGCCATAGCTTAGTCTCTTCACAAACTTTTTTGAAGTAACAAGTGAGAGTCACATAGAGCTATTCTGAATTAATGATTAAATAAGAGTTTTACTGGACAATCCCAGCACTTTGGGAGGCTGAGGCAGGAAGCAGGCAGATCCCTTGAGGTCAAGAGTTTGAGACCAGCCTGGCCAACATAGTAAAACCCCATCTCTACTAAAGGTACAAAAAATTAGCCAGGCATGGTGGTGCGTGCCTGTAGTCCCAGCTATCCAGGCAGCTGAGGCAGGAGAATCACTTGAACCTGGGAGGCAGAGCTTGCAGTGAGCCGAGATTGTGCTACTACATGCCAGCCTGGGTGACAGAGCAAGACTCCATCTCAAAAAAAAACAACAACAAAAAAAAAAAAACAGAGTTTTACCCTGTATATGGAAAAATGTTGTTTATATTACAGAAAAATGCTTACATAAAATTATTAGGAATGGTCTTCTCACATTTTTCTTACTTGAGTTACCAACTATACCAATTACACTTCAACTGCTGATTTTCAGAGAACTAAGCTGTAATAAATTACTATAACCTTAAAATTAAACTGTCATTTTAAAATTCAGGCCAGGCATGATAGCTCACACCTGTAATCACAGCACTTTGGGTGGCCAAGCCAGGAGGATAGCTTGAGGTCAATAGTTCAATACCAGCCTGGGCAACATAGCGAAACCCTGTCTCTACAGAAAATTTAAAAATTAGCCAGGCATGGTGGTGCATTCCTGTAATCCCAGCTTCTTGGGAGGCTGAAGCAGGAGGATCGCTTGAGCATAGGGGTTCAAGGTTACAGTGAGCCACGATCACACCACTACACTCCAGCCTGGGTGACAGAGTGAAACCCTGTCTCAAAAAAACAAAAACAAACAAAAAAATCAGATGGCACTATATATCGATCTTGTGGTATGAGGGGGTCATCATTTTTGAAAGCAGTAAGGAAGGAAAATAATATATGTGAAAGTACTTTGAAAATTATAAAGGTATATAAATATAAGGTTTGGAAATACCAAAAAGTCAGGAACAAGAGAATAATTATCCACCTGGTAAATCTAATAGTTGAAAAAGAGGGCTTACAATGTATAAGTATAAAACGCCTATGGATATTTCTTCAGTGGTTTGTTTTTATTCAATCACTGTAGCCAATAACACATGTAAACATTCAGGGTCAAGTAAAAATGAAATATGTTAAATGTTGACACTGATGAGGAATATATGAGAAGTAATTATAAAACCTGTATTTCTGAATATAAGTTAATCAATTGCCAAAATCAGTTTAGTTTTTCTAAAAGGTGTAACATTAAATACATTTCTGATTTTGAACATAACATGGTACATACAATAATTTACATTAATTGATGTGTTTCTTAGTATATATTTATCTACTTCAAGAAATTAAGTTTTTTTGGTTGGGCGCAGTGGCTCACTCCTATAATCCCAGCACTTTGGGAGGCCGAGGTAGGTGGATCACTTGAGATCAGGAGTTCAAGACCAGCCTGGCCCACATGGTGAAACCCATCTCTACTAAAAATACAAAAATTAGCTGGATGTGGTGGTACACACCTGTAATTCTGGCTACCTGGGAGGCTGAGGCAGGAGAATCACTTGAACCCAGAACGTGAAGGTTGTTTAAATCTATAAAAATGACTGAATCCTGTATAGGAGCACTGAGAAACCAGAGAAATGCTGATGTAATTATTAGAAGAAAGATAAAATAGACACCAAGACCAAAATGAAACCCTAGGACAATGGTGCAGGACAAAGAAATACCACTGGAGAAAGAGGAGAATTATTATTGTGAAGTGAAATAGAACTCACAGGAGTAATCAAGTAGTAGTTCTCCATTTGGAGAATCAGCATGCTCATAACTTAAAGATGATAATGTGTTGTATTTGTAAGCGCTGCACAAAACTGGAATATTGTCTTCATTCTGTGCATTTCTGTCATCACAGCTGAGACAAATACACATTTTAAAGTCATGAGAAGATAGTTTTATAGATATTTAGTTTTTATTATTATGACCATGAAATTTCCGGAACACAATTTGACAGACTGATCAGACTTCTAAAATCTTTGTTTAGTTACAACCCATGTTTAGTTATGATGTTCTTTAATGAATTTCATTGACTCATTAAGTATTGTTGCTAATTGTGTTTACATCTAAATATATCAGTAAAATAGAATGCCTTAATATTTAATAAATAACATGATCTGCCAGAAAATCATATGTTATTCTGAGTATAAATGATTATTTTGATCAGGTATAGTGGCTCACGCCTATAATCCCAACACTTTGAGAGGACAAGGCAGGAGGATTGCTTAAGCCCAGGAGTTTGAGACTAGCCTGCGCAACATAGTGAGACCTTATCTCTATAAAAAAAATTTAAAAAAAGAAAAAGATTTTCATATAATTGGGCTAACCAAGATATAGGGCTAGAAATAGACTATAGGTTAGATAGGAAGGCTTTGTAAAATACAGAGAATGTATCTAGGGTAAGAAAATAAATGTAAACAAAAGAGCAAAAGTAGAATTACCAGGTAGAGAAGAAAGTGAGGAGTTCAATCAGGCTGGAGAAATAAATGGGAAAATTAAAAATAGTTTTAGATCCAGCAATCCCACTACTGGATATATACCCAAAGGGTATGAAATCAGTATGTCGAAGAGATATCTGCACTCCCGTGTTCATTGCAGTATTATTTCACAGTACCCAGGATATGGAACCAACCTATGTTCATCAACAGATGAGCAGATAAATATAAACGAGGTAAAAGAAAATAAGTATCTTTTTTAAAAAAAGAAGAAAATAGATTGGTTAGATAGGACCAGATAACAGACTGATCTAAAGCTATCATTAGAGACCAGTTTATTGTGTAAAATACAATATAGATGAATTATTAGAATAATGAATATAAAGATACAAAATGTATGCCCTATTTTCTTTTTTACAAACCTACAAGTAACATCATTTTTTTTTAAGGATCTCTCTGTATTGCCCAGGCTGGAATGTGTGGTGTAATCTTGGCTCGCTGCAACTTCCATGTCCTGGGCTCAAGCGATCTTCCTACCTCAGCTTCCCAAGTAGCTTGGACTAAAGTCACACGCCACCACACCTGGCTAATTTTTCTGTTCTTTTGTAGAGACAGGGTTTCTTCATGTTGCCCAGTCTGGTCTCGAACTCCTAGACTCAAGCGATCCACCCACCTCCTTCTCCCAAAGTACGGGGATTATAGTCTTGAGCCACCATGTCCAGGCCTAATTTTGTATTAATAGAGTCAACAGCCATGCCATTACATTTCATTTAATATCATCGAAAACAGATATGACACAGGAGCAAGAAAAGAATGATAAAAACTGTACACATGCATTGAAAGTGTGCATGTAGATGATTAATACAGAGCAAAAGTCAGCTAGCTTTTTCTGTAAAGGGCCAGACAGTAAATATTTTCAGCTCTGTGAGCTAGACAGTCTCTGTTGTGACTACTGAACTTGGCTGTTGTAGCTGAAAAGCAGCCACAAACAATACATATGGATGGTGTGGCTGTGTTCCAATAAAACTGTACTTAAAACAAGTGGAAAGTCTGGGTTTGGCCCATAGACTTATAGCTTGCTGACCCCTGATGTAAAGAAACACTGTAACTTTTTGCCATTCAGAGTCATAACTAAACAAAAAGTTGTGTGTTAAATAGTGGTTCACCGCTGGGCGTGATGACTCATGCTTGCTTGTAATCTTAACACTTTGAGAGGCCGAGGTGGGAGGAGCACTTGAGGCCAGGAATTTGAGACCAGCCTGAGCAACATAGGAAGACCCCATCTCTACAAAAATTTAAAAATTAGATAGGCATGGTGGTGCACCCCTGTAGTCCCAGCTATTTGGGAGTTTGAGGTGGGAGGATGGCTTGGGCCCAGGAGGTCAAGGCTGCAGTGAGCCATGATCACACCACTGCACTCCTGGGTGATAGGTAGTTGTACTAGGCATCGTGCCTGGTGCTTATTAGACATGTTGAGTCATCCAAGAGGTGTTGGAATGTCTGCCTATCTCTGTGTGCTCACAAAAATGACTATCTTGGCCGGGCATGGTGGCTCACACCTGTTATCCTAGCACTTTGTGAGGCCAAGGCAGGCAGATCATGAGGTCAGGAGTTTGAGACTAGCCTGGCCAGCATGGTGAAAACCTGTTTGTACTAAAAATACAAGAAATTAGCTGGGCATGATGGTGCACACCTGTAATCCCAGCTACTTGGGAGGCTGAGGCTGGAGAATTGCTTGAATCTGGGAGGCAGAGGTTGCAGTGAACTGAGATCGCACCACTGCACTCCAGCCTGGGCGACAGAGCGAGACTCTGCCTCAAAAAAAAAAAAAAAAAACCTATAAAAACAGTTCCATAGCCTGTTTTCTTTACAATGTATTTCTAAATATTTTATATATAAATATAGTTAAACCTTTATGCAAGGCTGTGAGGGGTACAAATCTTTAGTTTTTTGTCAAAATTTTTTTTTCTGTTAATTTTGTTCTTTTTTCCTAAATGTATGTTGCATTTTTTCTTTCAGAATCATTGAAAAATGGCTCTGCTACAGGTGGTGGAAATAAAGTTTATTCTTTTCAGAATAGAAAACACTCTGAAAAGATGGCTAAATTAGGTATGTTGCTTTTCTGATTTCTGTAACTATTATTCATCTTTCCTAAGGTAGATTTAACCACATACCCCGTGATTATCATACTACTGCATTTCCTATAGGAATGAAGACAGATTCCCTATGGTTTAGGGAATAATGAGACATTCCCTAAAAGAAGGATGTTATATTAAGCACAATTAAGTTCATTTGGTTTTTTACATGCTCAGATGTCTTCTGTTTTCAGCTAGATTATAAGCTTCTTGTAGTATAAGCACAGTCTGTTTTTCTTTAGTTCTCTCCAAAATATGTAGCTTAGTGTCTTTTTCTTTCTTTCTTTTTTTTTTTTTAAAGGTGGAGTCTCACTCTGTTGCCCAAGCTGGAGTGCAGTGGTGCAGTCTCGGCTCACTGCAACCTCC
>NW_012116266.1:8273303-8290540 GCF_000951035.1 Colobus angolensis palliatus
GGTTGCAGTGAACTGAGATCGCACCACTGCACTCCAGCCTGGGCAACAGAGCAAGACTCTATCTCAAAAAAAAAAAAAAGACTATCTTGTTCTTATTCCTCTTCAATTCTTTCTTTTTCTTCTTTTCTCCCTGGCTCCTTGTAGTTTTATAGTTATTTAAAATCAGGTGGAGCATTTTTATGTTTCAGTATAAAACCAGAATGATCTCAGCTAAGTTGCTTTTGTTGCTTCTTTTCATATGAAGTTTTTTCCCTATCCTGTGAATCAGCCTTTAATCCAAAAATGACATAAAGAGAAGAGCAAGGACTGAGCCTTAAGAAATACCTAGAATGTTGAGGAGGCTGAGGACAGTGAAGAAGAGATGGACTAACCACCACCGGTAGCTTGGGAACCAGGATAATGTCATAAGATTCAAATGGAGGAATAATATTAAGGGAGATTTAAAAAAAAACAAAAGCAAAACAACAACAACAAAAAAACCTAGTGAATCATATAGAATGCCAAAGAGATTAAGAAAAAAGAAGCAGCCAATTCATTTGTAGAGATTGTTATGAGTATCTTGGGTTGGTTTCAAGACTGGAGGATAAAAATGGGGGCAGGTTAGAAAGGTTTAGGAGCCAGTAAAATGGCTTTCACTTGTACAAATTTAACTACACCTTCTCAATTTAGAGAAAAAAGAAAAAAAGCAGTTAATTTGGTATGTGCCCTTTTTCTCAGTGAACAGTGTCCCAGTGTGAGAGTTAACTTGGAAAATGTAAATCTATTTCTTTATTTGGGTTCATTTTCCACATGCCTCTCATAGTGTGAGTGTGAGAGCATCATTAAAGATAACAATTATTTTTTTTATTTTAAATGGCCCCTATTATAAGTGATTTGGTCTTTGGTCTTTAGAAAAAAAAAAAAAATGAGAGAAAGAAAATTGTTAAAGTAAAAATAAAATGGCCCCTAAACAAAAGACCACTATTTCATTTATTCTCAGTTGAAGAAATGGCCATCTGTTCAACACTCTATTTTATGCATTATTTATATGTATTATAGAATTTTTGGCTCAAAATAAACTGTTCCACATTTTATGGAAGATTTAAAAGATTTTAAAGTGTAATTTTAACTCTGCACAGTTTTCACTTGAGTTTAGATCTCACTTTCTGGCCTTTCTTTCTCACCCCCCATCAAAGATGTGCCTCAACTATATATGGTAAGAAGTGAAAGGAACATAAGTGGTTGATGGAGAGGAGAGTATGGTAATTAGAGAAAGCAGCAAGGTCAAAGTTATTTGTTTTTTTTTTTTTTTTAAAGAAATCTGTGGGTAATATGAAGGAAAATTTGAAGATGCTGGGAAGCCAGCTAATAAAGGTGAAAGTAGTACTACTCCTAATATGGACAGGATTATTTTTCTGATAAAAGTAGCAAAGGTATTTAAAGAACTTTTGTTAAGCGAAATAAGGTTATTTCCCTCTTTATCTACGGTTGTTCTTTAAAAGGTTTTTATATATTTCTTTGTTTACAGCTTCAGAACTAGCAAAAACACCAAAAAAAAGTGTTTCATTCAGTTTGAAGAATGATCCTGAGATTATGATAAATGTTCCTCAAAGTAGCAAGGGTAAGACATTACATTGGTTCTTTGAAAAGAGTTTTCATAGTTGCTTCAAGATAGAGCATGTTACTTTTTCCCTTGTTTGTGAATTTTTATATATTTTCTTCTTTTCTATTGTGAAAATTCATTCAACAAAATGCAATTAATATTTCAACTCATGTAGCTTAGTATACTCGTGTTTAGCAGTCAATAAGAGGGAAAAATATCTGTGCTAACTGAAGTTGTGCAAATTGACAGGGCTAACCAGAAATAGTCTTTAAGTCCTGTTGTCATTTGCTTGAGTTAGCCAATTATTTATAGAAGATTTGACTATGGGAAGTACTACATGAAATAAGGCGTTTGGAGTTTGGAAGTCTTACAGATTGTGGAGCAGCTATTTTTGAATGATCCCTTCTAACTAGATTAAAAAGTGTACATTGTGTTTCTCTTTATTTATATTTTTCTTTTGGATTTTGAACACTAATGTCACTTGCCGATATTTCTAGTTTTTCATTTTTTAGAGATGGAATCTCGCTATGTTGCCCAGGCTGAAGTGCATTGGCTATTCACGGGCACAATTACAGCACACTATTAAAGCCTTGAACTCCTGGGCTCAAGTGATCCTCTAGCCTCAGCCTCTCATGTAACAGGGCCTATAAGCACCATTGTATCTGGCTCTATTGTACTTTTTTTTTTTTTTTTGAGGAGTCTCACTCTGTCACCTAGGCTGGAGTGCAGTGGTGTGATCATGGCTCATTGCAGCCTCTGCCTTCTGGGTTCAAGCAATTCTCCTGCCTCATACTCCCGAGTAGCTGGGATTACAGGCCCCTGCCTCCACACCCAGCTAATTTTTGTATTTTTAGTAGAAATGAGGTTTCACCCTGTAGGTCAGGCTGTTTTCTAACTCCTGACCTCAAGCGATCCTCCTGCCTTGGCCTCCCAAAGTGCTGGGATTACAGGCGTGAGCCACTGCTCCTGGACAGTTGTATCTTTCAATAATCAAAATTTAAAAGGGCTCCATTTTTTTTGTTAGAATGCTACAGAAATGCAGGAAGTAGCTGTTAATAATATGAGTGATCATGAAATGAAGAGTGATAATCCTCCGGTGGAGAAGGAATTAATTTATAATTCAGTAATAATGTGGTAGCTTCTATGTAGAAGCTGCAGCTTTGCTTTTTTTTTTTTTTAATTTTTAATTTTTTGAATAGACACAGGATCACGCTATGTTGCCCAGGCTGGTTTTGAACTCCTAGCCTCAAGCAATCTTCCTGCCTTGCCTCCCAAAGTGCTGGGATTACAGGTGTGAGCCACCATGCCTGGAAACTTTACTTTTGATGAAACTAGACCACAATGAAAAGTAAAAGTGTCCGTAGTAAGTCATGGCTTTTTGTTTCATTCTTTAGGCCATTCTGCTTCAGACAAGGTTCAGCCGAAGGTAAGTGATTGACTAAAAAGCAAAAGCCTTAGTGTTACAAAGTAAGACATGATGAAAAATCGTCAGAAATTCGATGAAAAATTGTCAGAAATTCAATGAAAAAATTGATCTCTTAATTTATATAGTGCTTTGTAATTTACAGATATTTGGCAGTTAAATATCTTAACTTACAGATGGAGAATTGGAGGTTCAGAGAGGTGAAGTGACTTGTGTGAGTTCACTTGACTGGAAGGAGAACAGCTAGAAAATGAAGCCAGGCCTCCCAGACCCAACTGTTGTGCTTTTTCTGCTGTGTGTAGCAGCCCTGAAAATTTTGGGGGTTTTGCTTTTATATGTCATGTTCTATTTCATTTGCAGGAGGAAGGGGGCAGTGTTGTGCAGTTTGATCCCAAGATGCATTAGATCCATTATTCTATCCTTTTATAATTTACATTTAAAAACTTAGGCTGGCTTAGGCAAATCCATTTCAGAGTAATTAAAAGGAATTGACAATTTTTAACTCCTCCTTTGTGGGGTTTTTTCTTTGTTTGTTTGTTTTTGAGATGGAGTCTTACTCTGTCGCCCAGGCTGGAGTACAGTGGTGGCGATCTCGGCTCACTGAAACCTCCACCTCCCAGGTTCAAGTGATTCTTATGCGTCAGCCTTCTGAGTAGCTGGGATTACAGGTGCGCACCACCACACCCGGCTAATTTTTGTATTTTTAGTAGAGGCAAGGCTTCACCATGTTGGCCAGGCTGGTCTTGAACTCCTGACCTCAAGTGATCCACCACGCCTGGCCTCCTTTGTGTTTCTGTGGTATAATTTTCTCATTATGCCTTTTCAAGTGGTGAGTGTTCCATGAAAGGGCCATATATGCAAAGCATCCCCCAAATGCCAAAGAAGCCAAGAAACCAAAGGACAAGGCAGATAAGTTTAGTTTGTCAGTAAGGGTATTTTATTAGAGACAGGAGCATGGTGTTGGGCAGCCACAAGACAGGTAGCTCTCTTCACTGTTACTCCCCAGAGCCACGGCTTACATAGCATAAGGAAAGGGTATACATGTTCCAGCAAGATAATTAAAGGCAACCCTCTTTAATTGTCAAGACAGCAAGAATGCTATATGCATTGTAGCCAGTAATTTGTGTGATAATATCAAGGTTGACATGTTCTTTCACAGAAGACAATAAATAAAGTAGGAATCAGGAGGCATTCATGAGTCTGGGGCTAATCAGAAGTTAACATGATGGATTAGCATCCAAGATGGAGTCACTTTTGCCTCCACAGTCAGTATAGAGTACAGGCTGGAGTACAGCGGTGGCGATCTCAGCTCACTGAAACCTCCACCTCCTGGGTTCAAGTGATTCTTATGCGTCATTTAAGGCCATGCTTATGGCCTGTGCAGGAATGTCCTATTTAGACAAGTCTATGTATGGGATTAGACGTGCCAGAATTTCAGTTGTCTTTAATAATGCTTTTTTCCTATATTATTTCTTGTGTGTTGTATCACTATAAAAGGAAAAAAAGCTCATTGCCATAATCCAATCAAGAATTTATTCTTTCTCAAGTTATAGATTATAACCCATTAGTAGATATTGTCAGCTCTCCCAAAAGACCAGGAAAACCTGTTGATGAAACAAAGCTACCTATTACAATAAGAGACAACATCGTTGTGACAGAATCTTAGTGTACTGCCTTAGAAAAGCAAGTTCAAGAGAAAATATGTATAGGGCTTGGGGATCCTGAGCTCAAGTGGCTTAAGGCAGGTTTTTCAAGATGGTAATTGGTATTGGGCAGAATTGGGGACATTATATTTTAGGATTGGTAGACACAATGAAGATCGTGTCTTACAGTGTAGCTTGATAACTAAACTGTTGATAAGATAAGCTGTTTGCCCTGGGAGTAATCTGTTGTCCTGATAGGAGAACAATTTGCCCAAATGAGCAAACTGTCAAGAGAGATTAGTTTGCAGAAATTTTCTATAGCAAGTAGGGAAATTATTTATTAGTCTTGTCTTTTTGAGCAGGAATTTTCTGCAGTGGTTATTTTGACACTGGTGTGAATTCTCAGACTTAAGCTGTGTAGATATATATAAGTTATCTCAATACTAAATCTTGAAATCAGTTTAATAGGACATAAACTGCATTTTTAACAAATGAAGTAGAACAGAATTTTAAATTTCTGTTTTCTAATTTTTTTGGTTTATATATATACATGTACTGGGTCAAGATGATAAAATGTAAAAATTTTTGAGGATCTTGATCAAAAAAGTTTGAGACATACTGTAATTCCATCGGTAAGGGATTAGCTCAGTTATTAGAGTACTAATCTTTTTTTTTTTTTTTTCCTGAGGCAGAGTTTCACTCTGTTGCCCAGGTTGGAGTCCAATGGTGGCATGACCTCGGCTCAACACAACCTCCACCTCCCAGGTTCAAGCAGCTGTCCTGCCTCAGCCTCCCAAGTAGCTGGGATTACAGGTATGCACCAGCATGCCCGGCTAATTTTGTATTTTTAGTAGAGACGGGATTTCTCCATGTTGGTCAGGCTGGTCTCAAACTCCCGACCTCAGGTGATCTGCCTGCCTCTGCCTCCCAAAGTGCTGGGTTGAGCCACTGCGCCTGGCCTAGAGTACTATTCTTAATATCCCAAATCAGATTTTAATGACACCAACAATCTATCACAAGACAATAAACTTAAATTTTTTTTGTCATATTTTCATGTTGACAAAATCACAGGGTACCTTAACTTTTTTATCAATACTGTTAGAAATTTACATGTATATAACAGTGCATATTTTAATGTGCTAACAACTTATGGTATTAAAGTATTCTATAAAAAAATTCTTTGTACTTCTATAAAAAGTTACAATTTTTTAATTGTAACAGAAATTTTTTTATTTCTGTTAAATTAAAAATTACAATTTTTAAATTTCTTACAGAAAGTAAGAAAGTGTAAATCTCTATTTCTCTCCTTAAAGAATGTAATACTTTAACACCAGTGAATTTCTAGCACATTAAAAGGCCCATTGCCATATACATAGGAGTGCCCATTCCCTTTCATACTTACGATTGCTACATAATACTATCTTTTAAAAAAATACTCTATTGGGCTGGGCACGGTGGCTCACGCCCATAATCCCAGTACTTTGGGAGGCTAATGTGGGCAGTTCACTTGAGTTCAGGAGTTTTGAGACCAGCCTGGCCAATATGGTGAAACCCTGTCTCTGCTAAAAATACAAAAATTAGCTGGGCGTGGTGGCACACGCCTATAATCACAGCTACTTGGGAGTCTGAGGCAGAAGAATGGTTTGAACCCGGGAGACAGAGGTTGCAGTGAGGTGGAGTGAGCCGAAATCACGCCACTACACTCCAGCTTGGGTGATACAGCGAGACTCTGTCTCAGAAAAAAAAATATATGTGTGTGTGTGTGTGTGTGTATATATATATATGTTCTACTAATCTGATAGGTGGAAGTAGTTCAAAAGGCTGATATACTCATATTTTTTCTGTACATAATAGAAGTATATACATACTTTACAAATGATACAGAA
The DNA here is from genome assembly GCF_000951035.1 of Colobus angolensis palliatus. Classification (NCBI taxonomy): domain Eukaryota; kingdom Metazoa; phylum Chordata; class Mammalia; order Primates; family Cercopithecidae; genus Colobus; species Colobus angolensis. The sequence continues at coordinate 8,279,838 of NW_012116266.1, forward strand.
TTCAGTTTCTAGAATCACTCTAGTAATCCTTTGGAATTTGTTTCTTTTGTTATACCCTTGTTTTGTTCCAAATAATTCATTTGTCATTATCTTCTAGTTCTAGGAAGTAAGCTCATCTAGCTCTAATGGAGTCTATTGAAAGCAAAATATTTTTCTTTTCTAGCCTCTTTCACTCAGATCAGTCATTAACTTCCATGTTGTTATTTAATGCTTTTCCTGTTTTTAAACAGAACAATGACAAAAGTGAATTTCTGTCAACAGCACCTCGTAGTCTAAGAAAAAGATTAATAGGTACGTATTTCTTTTTACATGACATTTTTATAAAAAGCAACATCTAAACAACAGGCAATGATGGTTAAGTATATAGGTTCTAGACTTAGAACCTATGCTTGGTGTTTTGAATCTTTGGCTTTTAGCTGCAACGCTTAGCACCATGTCTTTCACATTGTGGTCAGTGTATATTGAAGTCAGCTAAAAGGTCTTTCCAAAGAAATAACATGCCTTTTAAGATAGTTTTGAGACAGTTTGGAAATTATTCTATTGATTTATTTGGAAATTTTATAATGAAATAATATTAAATATTCGTAGTTGAATGCTAAACAAAATCAAGTAAACAGACATGGCTCCTGCCTTCTAGGAAATTAAAAATCATTTCAGAGTTTTGAATATTTAACTTTGGGGCAAATGACTGGACCTTTATATATCAGGAAAATGGCAACACCTTTCATAATGTTGACCCTTGACAAGAGTAGTATTAGCCAAAATTGTTAAATTCAGCCTAACATCAGGGCTTCATACTTCATAGCCCTTTCTTTTCAAGGTACGGATTTCATAGAATTGTTAAAACTGTATTTTTAATCACCATAAAATTGGTAATGCTAAATGATTTGGTATATTAAAGCAGTAAAAGGTCTGTATAATTGTGATTGTTATTTCATGTCAGCTATATCCCATGTCTTGTGTTTTCTCCTTATCCCAAAGATGGGTTGTTTTTTAGAGAAACGGTGAACTTCCCTCTTCCTTCTTAATCACCACAAAACATGTATACCTACATGGAGGAAGCATACATGTAAAGAAGGTAGAGACACTTTCTGGTACCTGCCACCACTTCTAAGCTGTGCATATACCATGAGCAGCAGTCAATGCACATCTGAATCTGCTAAGCTATATGTGCTTACAAAATCAAGCCTTTTTTTTTTGTTTTTTTAATATTTACGTTTGTTACATGCTGACTTGGGATAATCCTCTGCAGTATAAAGTTTTTTCACTCATATTTTGTAAGTTAGCTTTTAAAAACAGTTTTATGCCTGTTGATTGTGAAACTGGCTTTATTCTTATTTAATAAGTGTAAAATTAGCTATATTATTTCTGGGGAGTTGTACGGGTGGGGTTGTGGTTTGTCTAAAAAGATGATTCTTGAATCAACTCTGGGATGGTGTATGTGTATGTATTAGTAATAATTATAATCATAAGTACCATTTATTGAGTGCTGTATTAGTTAGAATGACATTGTCAATAGGCAGCAACAGAAAATTCTATAATGGTAGTTTAAGCCATAGACATTTAGGTATCTCACATCAAAACAAATATGGAGATGCAAGTTCCATGGTTGATGTGACTCAACAGTGTCATTAAGGACCCAGATTGTTCCTATCTTTTTACTCTGCCACCAGCATTTTTCATCTTTAGGTTTGATACTTCATGTTGCAAAATGGCTTTCATAGCTTTAAATGATGGGTATAAATAGGGGTTTTTCTTACATAATTGATGAAAATCTTTCCCAGAACTGCCAGCTATTTTCCCTTAATTCATTGGTCCGGGGTCACATAGTCAACCATAGTTGGAGCAGAGGCTGGGAAAGCAGGTACCTAGAAGAAAAAGGCAGTTACCATGAATCATCCCCTAGGATGGGGCACATTGCCATATTTTGCAAAATTGGAGTTCTGTTAGCAAGGAAGAGGGAAGGAGAACGGTGTTAGGTATGATTAACAATTTCTATCACAGTTCCTGAGTGTCAGGCATTATTAGTGGCTTTATATACATTTCAGTATAATCTTCCTAATGATTTATTAAACTATGTACTATTAATTTGATAAATAAACTGGTACTGAGAGAATTTATTAATTAGCTCTGGTGAAATCATGAGCAGGTAATGACAAAACCAGAATTCAGACTCTTACTTCAGAGCCCCCACTCTTTCCTTTACGTAACCACAATGCCTCTCTTGTCAAACCATGACATTGTCCAAATTGCAATTTTTTCCCCCACAGTTCCAAGGTCTCATTCTGACAGTGAAAGCGAATATTCTGCTTCCAACTCAGAGGATGATGAAGGAGTTGCACAGGAACATGAAGAGGACACTAATGCAGTCATATTCAGCCAAAAGATTCCAGCTCAGAATAGAGTACTTTCAGCTCCTGTTTGCAAAGAAACACCTTCTAAGAGAATGAAAAGAGATAAAACAGTAAGTGAAGAGAGAGACTTTAACCTTAAAGAAAAATTGTGTAATATCTCAAAGATAGGCTACCCGAAGAGATCCACATCTCTCAAAATAATATTTTTTCATCACTTTTCTATATTTTCTCAGCCTTCCAAATAAATTCCCACATATATCAGTTTCTACTTCTTGACTTTCTGTTCTGGCCTGTCTACATATTCATGAATTAATACCATAGTATATGCTAAATAGTACATCTTAAAAGTGACATCTCAATTCCGTTGTATAAAAATGAACCTTTTAGGCCAGGCACGGTGGCTCATGCCTGTAATCCCAGCACTTTGCGAGGCCAAGGCGGGTGGATCACCTGAGGTCAGGAGTTCGAGACCAGCCTGGCCAACATGGTGAAACCCCCATCTCTACTAAAAACACAAAAATTAGCCAGGTGTGGTGTTGTGTGCCTGTAATCCCAGCTACCTGGGAGGCTGAGGCAGAAGAATTGCTGGAACCCAGGAGGCGGAGACTGCAGTGAGCTGAGATCATGCCATTGCACTCTAGCCTGGGCAACAAGAGTGAAACTCTGTCTCAAAAATAAATAAATAAATAATTTTTAAAATATGCTGTAGGATTAGAATGAAAAATAACAAAAAGAAAAAAACTGAACTTTTAAGTAAATATTGATTGGACAGTTGGAGGCATGAGTTCTCAGTGTATCTTGTTTTTGTACCATTGTTGATGTATTTAAGTCAGTGTAATGAATGATGTGGCTAGGGACCCATGCTGAGTCATTTGGAAGAATACTGCTGGCACCCTGGTTTTAGAAAAGGCTAATTATCCTGGTGCTGTGTCTAAAGGTTCAGAGCAATTGAGGAGCCTACTGCTTAAATAGCTTTCTGTCCCTTCCTTACCACCCTAGAGTTTAGTCCTGCCCAAAATAAGAAGAACAAATAGTGTGAGAAGAAAATTCCGCTTGACTGGAATAGTAGGCAAGTTTTTTGGTTTGTTTGTGGTTCTTTTTTTTCTTTTATTACCTTGCGGTCGATTTCCTCCTCATTTTCACAGTACTTCAGCTATACTAATATTAAAGAATTTGCTAAGACTATTTGAGGCCAGGCATCATGCCTGTTATCCCAGCACTTGGGGAGAGCAAGGTGGGAGGATTGCTTGAGGCCAGGAGTTTGAAACCAGCCTGGATAACGTAAGACCCTGTCTCTGCAAAAAAAAAAAAAATTTAAAAATTAGTCAGGTGTAGTGGTGCATGCCTGCCTTCCCATCTACTTGGAAGGCTGAGGTGGGAGGATCCCTTGTGCCCAGGAGGTTGGGGGTACAGTAAGCCGTATTTGCACTGCTACACTCCAGCCTGGGTGACAGAGTGAGACCCTTCCTCAATAAAGAAAGGAAAAAAAAAAAAGATTTACTTGAGGAGAAACAAAAGATCTTGATATGTAAAATCATCTCTCTTTTTTTAGTCTAAATGGAAATTACATATTGTAACTTAGGAATCATTTTTAGGAACAGACTACTACTTCACCTAGTCATTTCTTTAACTTATATGATCCTAGTAATTACTCTGTTTTATTACTGAAATTAAATATGCTTGGCCTTAACTGGTACTGTTGCTTTAAAAAGACTACCAAGTAAAGAATTTCACATGTCCTATTTTACATTAATATTACTGTCTAATTTTGATAAAAGACAGACATCTGAAGCTACTAAGGACTGACTACTCTGTTCACTTTCAGAGTGACTTAGTAGAAGAGTATTTTGAAGCTCACAGCAGTTCAAAAGTTTTAACCTCAGATAGAACGCTGCAGAAGCTAAGGAGAGCTAAACTGGATCAGGTATGTTGCAAGGAATGTTACTTCTAAATTTTTTTTTACTCTGTCCTGAAAAATATGCTACATAAGCAACAGATTTGAAAAGTATACACAAGTAGAATTATTGTCCTGATCAAATGAAACACAAGTTAATGTGATTATTACTTCTTTTATTATACAAATAGTAAATAGGCTGGGCACATGTGGCTCACACCTGTAATCTCAGCACCTTGGGAGGCCAAGGGAGGAGGATTACGTGAACACAGGAGTTCGAGACCAGCCTGGGCAACATAGGGAGACCTCGTTGTTACTAAAATCTAAAAAAATAAATAAATAATTTACTGGATTAGTCTGTAATTATGCATTTTCCCCCTCTTATTTGTTTATTATTTCTTCAGGATCTGTGATAATCATCAGGGTCATAGTCCTTGATATCCATTTACCATTAATCTCTGTCATTCATTTATCCTATATGTATTTACTAAACCTCACACTGGTCATAAAACAGCGACTGCAACCTGACTTTCTCTCAGTTACAAACTTTGCAAAAAGTAGAGGATATTCTACTTGAGGATGTTATGGAAAACCTGCCCAGTGTGGTAACAAGATTACCATGTACTATGGTTCCAGTAGCTCATTTTACAGAAAAAAAACAAAAAAAAAACAAAAAAAAACATACAGTTATGCTTGCTGGTATTTTACTTCTCTAAGAGAGGAGACAGAACCATCTGAGTGAGAAAATCTTTGCCAGTAGTAATTTCAATTGATAATCTAAGTCCTGGCTCATTGGTATTGAGACTCGGATCAGAGAATATAAGCAACGTGGGAGAAGGACACATGAGTCTAGGACTTCACCATACTTAGAGGCAAAAAGATCTCTAGGGGGATGAAAGAAACACCTGTCAGTGAGGGAGAGGAAAGCCTTTCATTGATCGTAAACATAGCATAGCTAATCAATACAGTCTTCAGTAGCATGTGACAATAAGCATTTATTTTTCATGTCTGCAAGTCAATCAGAGGTTGGCTGATCTAGGATTTGCTCCATGTTTCTCTTCCTCATTGGACCAGCAAGCTAGCTGAGGCATGTTATCCTCATGACAACGGCAGAGGCATAAGAGAAAAAGTGGGAAAACACAGTCTGTTAAAGCCCAGGCTCAAAACTAGATTGCCAGTTCTGCCTCATTCTAGTACAGCTGGATATTGGGGTCGAAAGTGCAGCTTTGCATGAATATTAATTAAAGTTTGAAATGAGGCCGGGCACGGAGGCTCACGCCTGTAATACCAGCACTTTGGGAGGCCAAGGCGGGAGGATCACGAGGTCAGGAGTTTGAGACCAGCCTGCCCAACATGGCGAAACCCCATCTCTACTAAAACTACAAAAATTAGCCAGGCATGGTGGCATGTACCTGTAATCCCAGCTACTCAGGAGGCTGAGGCAGGAGAATCGCTTGAACCTGGGAGGTGGAGGTTGCAGTGAGCAACCTCCTGAAATGCCACTGCACTCCAGGCTAGGTGACAGAGCAAGACTCTGTCTCAAAAAAAAAAAAAAAGTTTGAAATGAAAGTACATACATGAGATAACATTCTAGAGTTCACACTCAAGTGTGAATATGATCAGATAATCCAGTGTAAATGACTGCTGGAAAAGATACTAGTGCTTTCTCTAGTTTTTCAGGGCTCTGAACTCAGAAGAGATAAGAGAGTTTTTTTTTTTTTTTTTTAGTAACCTAGTTAACAGTTTTACTTAAAGGTAGTCCTGTTTTGCTTTAACTGTGACTAAATAAACACTGTACAAGCCAGAGTACCTGAAATATTTATCGCAACTCTAATCTTCAGTATTTAAAGAATATTTTACTTGAAAGGTGGTGGAATCATGAAAACATGGTAGTGCCAGAGTGAAGACCCATGTGTAGCTTTTTGCTGGAGTTTTTATTTCAAAAAATGATCTCTGATTCATCAGCATGACTTTCCAAGTTTGGGGTACAGGGCAATGCACTTTCCTCAGTTTATTTATGTTATTGTCTTTAAAAATTTGCAATACATATCAAAGATAAAGGATTTGTTAGAAACAGCTTTTGGAAGAGGAGCAGTGATACAGATTTATTTTACTAACGATAATGGTAAGTAAATTATAAAGAACCTTTAATGTTTTCTGAGAATTAAATTAAAACCTTATTCTTGGAGTTTATAATCATTTAAATGGTTCTGGACAAAACTTACCAAATTCTTTGCTGTTATTACTAAAAAGAATGTTAACAGTTTTAAGAAAACAAATTATTTTTTAAGAATTGTGTTTATCAGTTGATACACTCATTGCCAAACCAGATTAAAGTAATATTCCAATTGGCTTCTTCTAAGCTCAACTTCTAAGGAAATTGTTTGGATTGATCTGCTATCTGTGGTTTGAGAATGACTTTTTTCCCCTCCTCCTTTTTTTTAAAGCAAACTTTGCGTAACTTATTGAGCAAGGTTTCCCCTTCCTTTTCTGCCGAACTTAAACAACTAAATCAACAGTATGAAAAATTATTTCATAAATGGATGCTGCAATTACAGTAAGTATTATCATTACAAACCCTTGTAAAATAAAGAATAATACATATTTACATGAATATGTTAAAGTAAGTTAACATTTTTCTTTTTACAATGAGTTTGATATATTTAGTCATATATAAAAATAAATGTAAAAATAGACATTATGACTCATATAGAAATGTCACTTTATTGTATGACTCTTCCCAGAAATTCTACAGTTTTTAAGAAATTTGTGTTTATCAGACTTGACAGCCATTGATAAGATAAATAGCATTTCTTAGAATTATGTTACTGGTTTAAAAAAACCTGTATATTTAATTTGTCAAGATAAATAAATATACCAATTAGATTTTAATCCAGTTTTCCACAGCATAGTTCTTTAAATGAAAGGATAATATTTACTTTAATCTTATGTATGCGTACTACAGACTTTCAGAATTTTATGAGATTTGTTCTATAAGCATTAATTTACTATTTTAACATTATTTCCTAGAATATTTTTTCACTTTTATTATTTTCACACACCTCAGATTAAATTTTAAATTTCCATTAAAATGCCTAGAAGAATGAGTGAAATCAAAACATAGTATTTGCTTTTTATGATAATTACTTTTATCCTTGCAGTTAAATAGACTTGAACATAAGGAAGTGCTTAAAATGTACACGAATGTGAATATACATGCACACTCACAGTTACATTGTCACTGAGGTAAATAAGAAGGTAGATCCATGGGCCAGGCACTGTGACCCATACCCATAATACCAGTGCTTTGGGAGGCCAAGGCAGGAGGATTGCTTGAGCCCGGGGGTTTGAGAGACTCTGTCTCAAAAAAAAAAAGTTATGCTAGGAAGGGAATGATTAACTTGCCTGCAAGAACCTCAGCTTCTCTCAATAACTAATTATAGATCTGTGCATTATAAATTTGTAAGCTCTTCACTCTAATCCCATCCCTAGCCCATCATTATTTTTTTCTCCCAGTATGTCAACTTAGATAACTTAATTTGCTTTGCTTCTCAGGTGAGACCTTATAGTCAGCAAGTTGATTGGAACTGCTAGCTCTCTGAATTCCTTGCCTCTTTATTTCTGCTGCTTTGACCTTGTAATCTCTACCTTTGGTTACCTCTTTTCTGTTCTTCCATTTCTAGGTTATCCTGCATTGCCAGAGGGCATCACATAAATACTGTTTCTGCTTGACCTTCGTAAACAGTCATGGAGTTGGACTTTAGCTTGACCTCTAGTGTTTGGTGTTCTGGGTGGGCTCATTCACTCTTCTGGCTTCAATTGGTTTCTGTATATGAATGACTCATGTAACAGTTAACCTCCAACCCATACCTCACTCTCAGTAGCAGACCTGGATATCTGAATGTATATTAGAAGTTTCTACTTGGATGTCCTGTAAATAATTCAACATACATAAAATTAAGCTCATCTGAAATCCACTGTTCCCACCTGCCCCTGCTATCCAGCAGAGTGAATGAGTGAATGTTAGTCACTCCATTTGTGTAGTTGCCTATGGCAGAAAACTGAATCATTCTTCTTCTTTTTTTTTTTTTTTTTCATTTTAAGAGACAGAATCTCACTCTGTCACCCAGAATGGTGTGAACACAGCTCAAGGAGCCCCAACCTCCTGGGCTCAAGCAATCCTCCCATCTCAGCCTCCTGAATAGCTGGGTCCATAGATGTGCACCACCATGCCTGGGCTCATTTTTTTAATTTTTTATTGTGTAGAGATGAGGTCTCACCATCTCTCACCATCTTGCCTAGGCTGGTCTCAAACTCCTGGGCACAAGCAGTTCTCCCTGCCTTGGCTTCCAAAACTGCTGGGATTACAGGCATGAGCCCCCGCGCCCAGCACTGAGCCATTCTTAAGTATTCTTTTACTCAGCCTCCACATCTAATCAGTCTCCAAATCTTATGGGTTTGACTATAAAGTTCTTGACATGTTTACATTTTTCTCCATGACAGCTAATCTTCCACAGTTTTGTTCCTTCCTGTCCATTCCCCAAACATAGCCAATGTGATCTTTCTGAAAAGAACATGTTACTTTCCTACTTAAAACCCTTCTGTTAACCCCTCATTAGTTACTTTTAAATGCTCATTCTTGGCTGGGCACGGTGGCTCACATCTGTGTAATCCCAGCACTTTGGGAGGCCAAGGTGGGTGGATCACCTGAGGTCAGGAGTTCAAGACCAGCCTAACCAACATAGTGAAATCCCATCTCTACTAAAAATACAAAATTAGCCAGGCTTGGTAGTGCACACCTGTAAAATCTCAGCTACTTGGGAAGGTGAGGCAGGAGAATTGCTTGAACCCAGGAGGCGGAGGTTGCAGTGAGCCAAAATCGCACCACTGCACTCCAGCCTGGGTGATAGAGCAGGACTTCATCTCAAAATAAATAAATAAATGCTCATTCTCCTTGGAATTAGTGAATTAATGGTTTAGTATGACTTAACAAAGCCTTTGTTACTTGACCTCTGCTTACCTTTTCAATTTAATCTATCAATTTCAACTCTGCTTCAGCCTGTAAAATTTTTAGGACTTTTTTTTTTTTGAGACAGTCTCGCTCTGTCGCCCAGGCTGGAGTGCAGTGGTGCGATCTCGGCTCACTGCAAGCTCCGCCTCCCGGGTTCACGCCATCCTCCTGCCTCAGCCTCCCAATTAGCTGGGACTACAGGCACCCACCACCATGCCCAGCTAAATTTTTTGTATTTTTAGTAGAGATGGGATTTCACCGTGTTAGCCAGGGTGGTCTCGATCTCTTGACCTCGTGATCTGCCCACCTCAACCTCCCAAAGTGCAGGAATGACAGGCGTGAGCCACCGCACCCAGCCTTTTTAGGGCTTTTATTGGTAATGATCTTCCTTGCCTCCAGTCATCTGTCATCTGAAAAGTAATAGAAGCTACAGTGAAGCTACTGAACAAATTGGTATACAGATAATAAAATTGTGCCTTTACCTTGTATGAGTTTGGAATAAATATTTATTTATTTATTTAAGATAGAGTCTCACTCTGTTGCCCAGGCTGGAGTGCAGTGATGTGATCTCAGCTCACTGCAACCTCCACCTCCCAGGTTCAAGCAATTCTTCTCCCTCAGCCTCCCAAGTAGCTGGAATTACAGGTGCCTGCCACCAAGCCAGGCTAATTTTTGTATTTTTTAGTAGAGACAGGGTTTCACCATGGTGGCCAGGCTGGTCTCAAACTCCTGGCTTCAAGTGATCCGCCTGCCTCGACCTCCCAATGTGCTGGGATTACAGGTGTGAGCCATCATGCCCAGCCAATAATAATTTTTGAAAAGAATACTTTTTTTTTTTTTTTTTTTTTTAGGAAGGAAGAGGAAGAACTAGGATAGCTAAATCACTAAATATTGATTCCTGGCCTTGCACGGTGGCTCATGCCTGTAATCCCAGCATTTTGAGAGGCCAAGGCAGGCAGATCACCTGAGGTCAAAAGTTCGAGACCAACATGGTGAAACCCCATCTCTACTAAAAATACAAAAATTAGCCGGGCCTGGTGGCAGGTGCCTGTAATCCAGCTGCTCAGGAGGCTGAGGCAGGAGAATAACTTGAACCCGGGAGGCAGAGGTTGCAGTGAGCTGTGATGGTGCCATTACACTCCAGCCTGGGCAACAGATTGAGACTCCATCTTGAAAAAAAAAAAATTATTAATTAGTTAATTTTTTTTTACAGACACTGGCTTGCTCTGTTGCCCTGGCAGGAGTGCAGTGTCACCATCATAGCTCAGTGCAGCTTCAAACTCCTTGGCTTAAGTGATCCTCCTAGCTCAACCTCCTGAGTAGCTGCAACTAGAGGCACCTGCCACCACACCCAGATAATTTTTTAATTTTTTGTACAGATAAAGTCATATCATGTTGTCCAGACTGGTCTCAAACTCCTGGGCTCAAGCAATCTTCCCACCTC
>NW_012116266.1:8290590-8292106 GCF_000951035.1 Colobus angolensis palliatus
CTAGCTCAACCTCCTGAGTAGCTGCAACTAGAGGCACCTGCCACCACACCCAGATAATTTTTTAATTGTTTTTTTTTTTAAATAAAAATACTTTTGACCAGACGTGGTGGCTTATACCTGTAGTCCCAGCAATTTTGGGGGCCAAGGTGGGTGGATTACTTGAGCCCAGGAGTTCAAGACCAGCCTGGGCAACTTGACAAAAACCCATCTCTACTAAAAATATAAAAATTAGCCAGGTGTGGTGGTGCACAGCTATAGCCCCAGTTTCTTGGGAGACTGATGCAGAAGAGTCGCTTCAACCTGGGAGGCTGAGGTTACAGTGAGTCAAGGGTGCCACTGGACTCCAGTCTGGGTGACAGAGTGACTCTGTCTCAAAAAAAAAAAAAAGTATATATACATATATGAAAAACTTCTTTGCATTTGCCTTCCCAAAATTCTGGGATTACAGGCTTGAGCCAATGTGCCTTACCCCTTTCCTATATTTTTTATAAGCTTAATTTAAGGAAACTGGTTAATAATAAAATTGGTAATAAGAGGTATTGAAGTTTAATTGCATGAATACTGTCTTTCCTAACAGCCTTGGGTTCAACATTGTGCTTTATGGTTTGGGTTCTAAGAGAGATTTACTAGAAAGGTTTCGAACCACTATGCTGCAAGATTCCATTCACGTTGTCATCAATGGCTTCTTTCCCGGAATCAGTGTGAAATCAGTAAGTTTCAAAAATGTTAAAGGGAAAAACATTATATCCTCTGCCAATTCATGCCCCCACATAAATGAGGATGGAGTATTAAAGAATTTTTGTTTTAGTCTTCCCGGTAGTAGGATTGTATAGTGCTTAATACCATGTGTTCGGACTCAGAAGAATCTAGCTTTGAAACCGTCCTTGAATGTCCTATGTTGTAACTGACATATATTAAAACTTAGGAAAATATGTTAGCTTTGTTTACTACATGAGTATCAGTGGTACTTCTGAAGAAGGGAATTATGGGGTCTTCAGTTTTGTTATAAACTATGAAAATGCTTTATTAGGCAAAAACTACATGCTGTGAAAATGCTTTAAAATGCAACAGGATGTGAAGACTATAGTTTTACAATACATTTATCATAGATCATTTTTATTTCAAATGCTTAATATCTCTTCATCATTTGAACATGAAATCTTTTGGGTGCTGGATATTGAGTCATGTAGTATTCCTTTTTAAAAGTGTCTATAGTGTTTGTGTCCTGTTTCCTTTGATAGAACTGTAGTTTTCTAATGTTTCTCATGTTCTTAGGAGCTTTTTCATTTGTTTTTGCTGCCCTCTTATATTACCTATTACATTGACATCTTTGCTATTCTTTTCTGTTTTCTTTTAGCCACAACTTAGGCAAAAAACAATGAATTAGATATAATTCATCGAGTACCAGTAGAATTTTTTTTTTTTTTTTTTTTCCTGAGACGGAGTCTTGCTCTGCCACCCAGGCTGGAGTGCAGTGGCCAGTTCTCAGCTCACTGCAAGCTCCGCCTCCTGGGTT
>NW_012116266.1:8293541-8299969 GCF_000951035.1 Colobus angolensis palliatus
CCCAGCTACTTGGGAGGCTGAGGCAGGAGAATTGCTTGAGCCTGGGAGGCAGAGGTTGCAGTGAGCCAAGATCATACCACTGCACTCCAGCCTGGGCAATAGAGTGAGACTCTATCTAAAAATAAATAAATAAAACATTATTTCTTTATTCTGTGTATATATCATTAAATTGGGATAATTTTATATACTAAGATCTCTGATTCTTTTGGTGTGAATGTTTTGGTTATGTGAGTATGTCAGAAAATTGGAAATAGTATTATATAGTCTCTGATAGTTAATTGCCATTTAATAATGACTAAATTAAGAATTAAGAGAAGTACTTGAGAATGCCTAACTGCTTTGATGGATAATTTTATTGATAATATCAGTAATCCTAGCTCTGTTTCCATAGTACTTTTATCTTGTCAATATTCTAGCATGTTCTTTAGTTTTATCTTCATTTTGTTTCCAACCTGAAAAGCTTTCTGTCCCAAATTTCCTTTCACACTTCTACACCCATTTTATCCACAGTTCTTGATAGAAATGGACAGTATACTTTTTTGTTTTTGGTTTTTTTTTAACACAGTCTTGCTCTCTCACCCAGGCTGGGATCCAGTGGCACAAACACATTTCACTACATCCTAAACCTCCTGGGCCCAAGTGATCCTCCCAACTCAGCCTCCCCATTAGCTGGGACTACAGGCACACACCATCTGCCTGGCTATTGTTAAAATTTTTTGTAGAGATGGAGTCTCACTGTGTTGCCCAGGCTGGTCTCAAACTCCTAGGCCTCAAGGGATCCGCCTGTCTGGGCCTTCCAAAGTGCTGGGATTAACAGACATGAGCCCAGCCAGACAATATACATGTTTATACCAACTGTACACATTTGAAAACAGGTAGAGCTGATTCTCATTATTCACAAATTCTATAATAACAAATTTACCTGCTTGCTAACATTTATTTATAATCCCAAAATCAATACTCTTGGCACTTTTGCAAAGTGAAACATACACAGAGTGGCAAAAAGTTTGCATTGCCCAATGTACACATTCTAAGCAGAGGTCAAACAAGGCAATGCTTTGCCTTCTTGTTTCAGCTCTCATACTATAAACAAGCGTCCTTTTCGCAGTCCATTCAGTGCTACATTTTTCACATTTTTCTGCTTTTGTGTCGGTGATTTGGCTGTTTAAAATGGCCCCCAAGCATAGTGTTAGAATGCTATCTAGTGTTCCCAAGCACAAGAAGGCTGTGATGTGCCTTGGGGAAAAAATGCCTGTGTATATAAACTTCCTTCAGTTATGAGTTATAGTGTTCTTGACTGTGGGTTCCATGTTAATGGATCAACAGTGTACATTAAAAATAAAGTTGCCCTTAAAAGCCAGGCGCGGTGGCTCACACCTGTAATCCCAGCACTTTGGGAGGCCGAGGCAGGTGGATCACTTAAGGTTAGGAGTTTGAGAGCAGCCTGGGCAACATGGCAAAACCCTGTCTGAACAAAAAATACAAAAAATTAGTCGGTCCTGGTGGTGCGCATCTGTAATCCCAGCTAGTCAGGAGGCTGAGGTAGGAGAATCGCTTGAACCTGGGAGTTGAGTTGGAGGTTGCAGTGAGCCAAGATCACACCACTACACTCCAGCCTGGGCAACAGAGCGAGCCTCTGTCTCCAAAAAAAATAAATAAATAAAAATAAAACTGCCTTTAAACATGTAACCCCAGCACTTTGGGAGGCCGAAGCGGGCAGATCACTTGAGCTCACGAGTTTCAGACCAGCCTGGGCAACATGGTGAAACCTCATCTCAACAAAAAATATAAAAATCAGCTAGGTGTGGTGGTACACACCTATAGTCCCAGCTACTCAGGAGGCTGAGGTGGAGGATAGCTTGAGCCCTGGAATGTCGAGGTTGCAGTGAGTTGAGATCACGCCACTGCACTCTAGCCTGGACAGGAGAGCCAGAACTTGTCTCAAAAAACACACACAAAAAAGCTGCTTTCTGTAGGGCCTGACTTCAGTGCTAATCATGTCTTGTCTATTTTATGAGTAAATGACATTTCTTCTCAAATAAATTACATACCCCTAAGCAATCATTATTTTATCCTATACTACTTTAGTATATTTTTTAATACCTAGGCGTTGTGTGTGGTAGAGGAAATAATCACTGAAATGTCACTAAAAATAACAATTGCGGCTGGACATGGTGGCTCACGTCTGTGATCCTAGCACTTTGGGAAGCCAAGTTGAGTCCAGGAGTTCAAGACCAACCTGGGCAACTTAGTGAGATCCCCGTCTCTACCAAAAAAACAATTAGCCAGGCGTGGTGGTGTGCGCCTGTAGTTCCAGGCACTCGGGAGGCTAAGGTGGGAGGATTGCTTGAGCCCAGGAGTTGGAGGCTGCAGTGAGATATGATTGTACCACTGCACTCTAGCCTAGGCAACAGAGTAAGACCCTCTAAAAATAATAATAATAATTGGATTTCTTTTCTTTTTAGATTCTTCTTTAGAACTCTTCCTTCTCATCCACAATTTGGATAGCCAGATGTTGAGAGGAGAGAAGAGCCAGCAAATCATTGGTCAGTTGTCATCTTTGCATAACATTTACCTTATAGCATCCATTGACCACCTCAACGCTCCTCTCAGTAAGTTAAGTGTTGCTATTTTTCCTTCTAGAGATATCAGTCTTACAAAACATAGTATTAATGTAAATCAGAAAATTTTTACTGTTTTTAGAATGCTTTTCCCCCTTTTACATGTTTAAAAACACAGGTTGCCAAAAACGTGTTCTCAATCTAATTTAGAACATACTTTTTGGAAATAAAAATTCAGATACTAAATAAGGATGTTTTAGTCTAAAGTTAAATGGAGAGAAAAGACCCAACTATTATTTTGGTCTCCTTCTCTTCTTGTAATATTGCAGCATTTATTTTATGAACTTAATGTATAGACTTTCTGATAACCCTGTAGAAGAAAATGTTAAAACATTACTAATTTTTTAAAAAGAATGCATTGGTAATGCTTTTAATTTATGCTTAATATAAAAATAAAGGTTCAGATGTTGGTTGAAAATGAAATTAGATTGTGAGTTACTGATTTAGATATGGAAGTGGCAAAAATGAAAAACTTTGGGATTCATTTTTATTTAATCCTTTCTCATTCTTTTGTAAAGTGGAATCTAGTAACATGACAATATGAAAATAATTTGTAATTTTTGTTTTCTTTGATCATGTGCTAGTGTGGGATCATGCAAAGCAGAGTCTTTTTAACTGGCTCTGGTATGAAACTACTACATATAGTCCTTATACTGAAGAAACCTCCTATGAGAACTCTCTTCTGGTAAAGCAGTCTGGATCCCTGCCACTTAACTCCCTTACTCATGTCTTACGAAGCCTTACCCCTAATGCAAGGTAAGGATGAAAACCATATTTCTTTTTTAAAAACTATACATTTTAAGATATGTACTACTAGGTTTTAATAGTGATACTGAAGTCCCTAGTTAGTTTGAAGGGATGAAGAGAAATTATAGTAATAATAATTACCAGTACTGGATTATAGGGTAGGCAGATAAGTCAACAGCAGTCTATCAAATTGCTCAGTAATAAAGCGAGAGTACCAACTTTTTATTTCTTAATATATTTTGATATTTCTGAATATGAGCACCTGAGTGGTCATAATGGAGAAAAAGCAGACTTTTCATGACTTTTACTTAAATTTTATGGTTATTTTTCATTACATATTGAACATTCTGATCCAGACACTGAGTACTTTATATGCAATACCTCATTTGATCCTAAGGTGGACAGTCAGTAGCACAAAGACTTTGATCCAGATATGTCAGCTCCAAAACATCACTGTATGATGTCTCCAGTCAAGCCCTTACAGCAGCCTAACCAAGAGGCATATCTGAATAAATAAATGCAAGCTGATTATAGCATAAGCCAGCAAAAAATAAATTGCATAATTAGCTGGACTTAGTGGCCCATGCCTGTAATACCAGCACTTTGGGAGGCCAAGGCAGGCAAGTCACTTGAGGTCGGGAGTTCGACCTCAACTGGCTGACATGGTGAAACCCCATCTCTACCAAAAATATAAAAATTAGCTAGGTGTGGTGGCACACACCTGTAGTCCCAGCTACTCAAGAGACTGAGGCCGGAGAATTGCTTGAACCCAGGAGACAGAGGTGGCAGTGAGCTGAGATTGCACCACTGCACTCCAGCCTGGGCGACAGAGTGAGACTCTGTCTCAAAAAAATAATAAAGAAAGAAATTGCATAATTAGCCTGTTGAAAGAAGCTTTTAGTAACAAACTTTACCCACTGACAAAAGCATAAAATTATAGAATTATATTTAACAAGATGAAGTGTTGAAAAATAACAAACCTTGCTGAGAATAGATAATTAAGAGCTGGATAGACGAAAAGAAATATTGTGTTCTTGGGTGGGTAGATTAAATATTATAAGAGTAGCAATTCTTTCTATGTTAGAAATGTGTTAGACTTACCAGGCACAGTGGCTCAAGCCTGTAATCCCAACACTATGGGAGGCTAAGGCAGGAGGATTGCTCCAGCTGGGAGCCTGAGACCAGCCTGGGCAACATAGGGACACTCCATCTCCACAAAAAGTTTTAAAAATTAATTGAGTGTGGTGGTGTACACCCATAATCTCAGCTGGGGAGGCTGAAGGGAGCCAAGATCACGCCTTTGCACTCTAGCCTGGGTGACAGAGCAAGACCCTGTCTCCAAAAAATAGGTATTTGATCTATAAATTAATCAAAATGTAAATGAATTTTTTAATTTTAAATTTGAAAGAAAATTTGGTTTCCTAAAGAATAAACAGTCGGCTGGGTGTGGTAGCTCACACCTGTAATCCCAGCACTTTGGGAGGCCGAAGCGGGTGGATCACTTGAAGTCAAGAACTTGAGACCAGCCTTGTCAACATGGTGAAACCCTGCCTCTACTAAAAACACAAAAATTAGCCAGACTTAGTGGCGCACACCTGTTATCCCAGCTACTTGGGAGACTGAAGCAGGAGAATCGCTTAAACCCAGGAGGCAGAGGTTGCGGTGAGCCAAGATGGCACCACTGCACTCCAGCCTGGGTGACAGAGTGAGCCTCTGTCTTGAAAAAAAAAAAAAAAAAGAAAGAAAAAAAAAAAGAAGAAACAAGCAAGTCTAGCAGAGACAATTTCTTTTTTTGTTTTTAAAGAGCAACCAAGGGACACTTGTGGTCAAGATGGCATAATACTTTTCACTCTTTCCTTTCATCCCCTCTGGTTCCAAACACACAGCATAATAGACAAAATTTAAAAATAAATACCCTGGCTCAAAATAGAAACATCTCAATGCAACAGAATGATAAATCAGTGAGCAGAGTTGAAGCCACAGCACAGCTGCATTCTAGGTTTAGAAGCGGCATTGGCAGCCAGGATTTTGACTTATATGGGATGATAGTAGTGTGATGATATATATTGCCCAAACCAGATATTTTCGTTTAGGACAAATGCTGAACTGAACAGATGTTTGGTGTAGAAATAAAACCATATAAAACATATAGTATTCAAATGTATATATCAATATGAATAAAAGTTTTAAATGTGCATGGAAATGAAAAATACCTAATTCAGAATAATTAGGTATTTTTAGGTACTAAAAATAATAAAAAAAATTAGGTACTAACCCTGGAGAAGAATAAAGAGGAATAGATAGAGGATGGTGTACACAGGGACTCTGGGGATATCTTTTTTTTTAAACCCCCCCCAGCAATTTATTTTTCTTTACCTGTGTGTTTGTGGTGGGGGGATTAACTTTTTGTTGTGAGATGATTATAAATTCAGAAGAAGCTACAAAAATACATGCCAGGAAGTCTCATGTACCCTCCTCCCAAAGCACCAACTTCCACCAACCACGACCATCTCATATAACCACAGTACAGTATCAGAACCAAATTGACATTGTTATAATCCCATCCATCAAGCTTATTTGGATTTCACTATTATACATGCTACACTTGTGTGTGTGTGTGTGTGTAAATTTCTGTGCAGTTTTGTTACCTGTAGCCTTGTATAACTACCTCCATGTATATACTCAGCTGTACCATCACCACAAGACTCAAATGTTGACCCTCAAATGCTAATTTTAATGAATGTTGTTACTCTATAAAGCTGATTTGAACACTGAAGATAAGATTAGCATTGAACTCAGCCGGGCATAGTGGCTCACCCCATAATTTTACTACTTTGGGAGCCTGAGGAGGGAAGATTGCATGAGGCCAGGAGTTTGAGACGAACCTAGGCAACATAGTGAGACCCCATCTCTACAAAAAATAAAAATAAAGCCTTGCATTAATATTGAAATATGCAGGCTGGGTGCGGTGGCTCATGCTTGTAATCTCAGCACTTTGAGAGGCCGAAGCAGGCAGATCATTTGAGGTCAGGAGTTCAAGACCAGCCTGGCCAACATGGT
>NW_012116266.1:8300266-8308960 GCF_000951035.1 Colobus angolensis palliatus
GAGCTTGCAGTGAGCCGAGATCGCACCACTGCACTCCAGCCTAGGTGACAGAGCGAGACTCCGTCTCAAAAAAATAAAATAAAAATTGAAATAGGCATTAAATGGTTATCTAATGAAATTTTTTGATGGAATTGGGGACAAAGTCTTCATTCAGTTTTGTTATTACTAATAATAAAAGTCCTTAACTGCTGAAGGACTGTTGGAAGTTATTGTGTGTAAAGTTGAGGGTCCACACATTGTGAGAACTCACAACATTAAATATGGCAATGGCTACTCTAATGCAAGCTTTTTTTTGAGATGGAGTCTCATGGTGTCGCCAAAGCTGGAGTGCAGCGGCGAGATCCTGGCTCATTGCCACCTCCCTCTCCAGGTTTTAAGGAATTTTCATGCCTCAGCGTCCTACAAGTAGCTGGGACTAGAGGTATGCACCACCACACCTGGCTAATTTTTGTATTTTTAGTAGAGATGGAGTTTCACCATGTTGGGCAGGCTGGTCTTGAACTCTTGACCTCAAGTGATCTACCCACCTTGACCCCCAAAGTGCTGGGATTACAGGCATGAGCCACCATGCCCAGTCTAATGCAAGTATTTTTTATTTTGGCATGCCTCAGTGTGTGCTGACCTCAACATTTTCTTATTTGAACTATTTTGAAATTTTGCTTGATTCTGCAAACTCCAGTATCATTTAGACTTTACTTGGTGATTGAATAAAAATTTTAACCAAAATTCAGCTCTGGAGTTAGTAGTAGTACCTAGTTAAAAAGTAGTCATTGAGGGCGGGATGCAGTGGCTCACTCCTATAATCCTAGCACTTTGGGAGGCTGAAGTAGGCGGATCACTGGAGGCCAGGAGTTCAAGACCAGCCTGGCCAACATGGTAAAACCTCATCTCTACTAAAAATATAAAAATTTAGCTGGGTGTGGTAGTGTCCACCTGTAATCCCAACTACTCAGGAGTCTGAGGCATGAAAATCGCTTGAACCTGGGAGGCCAAGATGGCAGCGAGCCAAGATTGCACCACTGCACTCCAACCTGGGCAACAGAGTGAGATCCTGTCTCAAAAAAAAAGTGTTCATTGAGATGATCCAAAATATGATTATAGTCATTGTTTTCTGGACCTGCATAAAAATGAAAATGCATATAAGTTTTGAATTTTTGGCATACCCAAGGACTAATGGGAGTCTTAGTTTGTGTAACACGGCTTCCAACCCCATAATTCTACCTGGTTCACTCTCCTATGGAAATAATTCAGAATATGAAGAAATAGGTACAGTTTTATTTAGTGCAGAATTATTTTTTCTGTATCCAATCACCCATTAAGAGTTATTTTTAATCTAAAATTAGAAATAATGTAAACGGCCGGGCGTGGTGGCTCAAGCCTGTAATCCCAGCACTTTGGGAGGCCGATACGGGCAGATCACGAGGTCAGGAGATCGAGACCATGCTGGCTAACACAGTGAAACCCCGTCTCTACTGAAAAAAAAAAAAATGCAAAAAACTAGCCGGGCAAGGTGGCAGGCGCCTGTAGTCCCAGCTACTTCGGAGGCTGAGGCAGGAGAATGGCGTGAAGCTGGGAGGCGGAGCTTGCAGTGAGCTGAGATCCAGCCACTGCACTCCAGCCTGGGCGACAGAGCGAGACTCCGTCTCAACAAAAAAAAAAGAAATAATGTAAACATCCAAACCAATAGGGAAATGGTAAGTTTATGGTACATGGTAGATAAGCAGCTGTTAAAACTTCCTTAAGTTCTTCTTACAGATGGAAAAAAAGAAAAAAAGAAAAACTTGTTTAGGAGAAGTTTTAAAGACATGGGAAAAATCAAAAAGTGAAGAAGCAAGGTATAAAGTGGTATATGCAGTATATAAATGTATGAATTTATGGTATTTCCACCTGCTTCATTCCACAAAGATTTGAGACAACAGCATACCCTGTATGATCTCAATACCAAGTGTTAATGGATATTGGATTGATATTTTTCTCTTTAGATGTTATTCTGTATTCCAACTTTTCTACCAAGGCTAACCTAAAAAGTGAGAAAAAAATATTTTCATATTTGTTTTGAGACAGGGTGTCTGTTGCTCAAGTACAGCCTCAAGCTCCCAGGCTCAAGTGATCTTTGCACCTCAGCCTCCCGAGTCGCTGAGACCATGGGCGCATTCCACTATGCCTGGCTGATTTTTTAATTTTTTATAGAGACAGAGTCTCACTGTGTTGCCCAGGGTGGTCTCAAACTCCTGGGCTCAAGCAGTTCTCCCACCTCAGTCTCCCAAAGTGCTGAGATTATAGGTGTGAGGCACCACACTCAGCCTATATTTTTCTTTAGAAGAAATAAAAAAGCTTTCTGTTTAAGTAGGCAAGGATATGATATTCCTTGGAGGCACAGAAGATAATGCAGATAGGCCAAGTATTTGACATTTTCTTTGTGTATTACTATTAGTTGTTACCTTTTGATGTTAACATTTTGGATTTAAATTCTTGTTTTTTGTTTTTAGGGGAATTTTCAGGCTACTAATAAAGTACCAGCTGGACAACCAGGATAACCCTTCTTACACTGGTATCCAATATTTATGACATTCAATTGTGTAATTTTTGTTCTACCCCATACATTTCCTTTCTCTGGAATTTAATGACAGCAGTGTAGTTTTTCACAGTAGTGAGTAAGTGGTCACTCATGATGGGTATGTCTGCCACATAGCAAATTTTCAAGCAGCTCTACAGATCCACTGCCGAGCAAGGTGTTTGCCAACACAAATTGAAAGACAAACCCAGCTTACTTTAAAAATGTTCTGTGCTAACTATGGATGTGTATCTGCCAATTACATATTTTTCATATTCTAGGCATCTTAGGAGATTGTCTTCCCCTTTGGCAGAAATGATTTCAACAAACATTTTAATAATTGTTCTGCTCTCATGACTTACTTGTTCCTTCTTTAAAAGTCCTATCAATACTTGTTCACTGCTCTGGGATAACATGCAAATAGCACTTTTATTCTGTGTTCTTTTGTATGGGTGTTTGTATATTGGGTCGTGTCTTAAGTGCTGACTTATATTCATATCCTTTTGAACTTGCCAGGCCTTTCTTTTCAAGATTTTTACCAGCAGTGTCGGGAGGCATTCCTTGTCAATAGTGAGCTGACACTCCGGGCCCAGTTAACTGAATTTAGGGACCACAAGCTTATAAGAACAAAGAAGGTAAGACTCCACTGTTGTAGCATTGTATGCCAGGAATAGTCTATATCATCTACTTAAGGACAAGTATGCCTTTGACTCAGATCTGATTTTGAAACTGACATCCCGCGTTGGGTCGCAGATTCATTTAGGGGACATGCCATTTGAGTTTGTAGAAAGAGCCATGGTAGAAGTACCCTGCTTCAGAGCAGAGCAGAGCAGAAAACTCCTCATATGTTCTAGTCCAGAGTAATAGGCAATTAGAAACATGGTGTGAGTCAAATAATTCTGTTTGGTTTTTTCCCTATTGCTCATTCATTAATTTGGTCTATATTTATTGAGTACTCACTGCATAGATATTGCACTAAGTATTAGGATACAGTAGTAAGCAAAAACTTGATTGGTTTTCTTATAGAGCTTAGTCTAATGGGGGAGATGGACATTAGTCAAGTAATCACATACATAAAATTTTAACTGTAAGGAAGTCCTATGATTAGAAAGTACATAGTTCTGAAAGAATTTATTAAATAGGTGGATTTGACCTATTTATGGATAGATATCAGAAGAGACCACTGAGCTGAGATCTAAAGGAAAACTAGGAGGCCAGACGTGGTGGCTCACGCCTGTGATCCCAGCACTTTGGGAGGCCAAGGTGGGTGGATCATTTGAGCCCAGGAGTTTGAGACCAGCCTGGCAACACAGCGAGACCCTGTCTATGGGGAGGGAAAAAAAAAAAGAGCTGGTTGTGGTGGCACACACCTGTAGTCCCAGCTGCCCAGGAGGCTGAGGTGGGAGGGATCACTTGAGCCTGGGAGGTAAAGGCTGCAGTGAGCCATGATCACACCAGTGCACTCCAGCTTGGGCAAGAGTGAAACCCTATTTCAAAAAGAACAAAACACACACACACAGAAAGAGCAGCATTTTAGGGAGACAGATGATGAGTTCATGATCTTAATCAGTTTAGACAACTCTGTTTGAGGTTCCTTTGAGATTTCCAGATGGAAATGTCAACTATGCAGTTGGATACCTAGGACAAGAAACCAGAGGAAAGATCTGGGTTGGAGAGAGAAGATTATGATTCTTATGTATTTAGGTTATAACTGAAAGCAGGCATTGGGGGTACTACCTAAAGGGAGGACATTTAGTGAGAATAGAGAGCTAGGAGATAAGGCCAGAAGTCTGACATTTAACAAGCCAAGTAAAGGATAAGGTGAGAGAAACAGCTAGAGAACTAGGAAGAAAACCAGGATGTGATGTCACAGAAGCCAAGAGAAGCATGTTTTAATGCAGAGAAAATGGTCAGCAGTGTCAGATGCTGCTGAGAGGCCAAAAAGATGAAGATTGAGAATGTCTGTGAGATTTAGGAATATAAAATTCCTGATGGTCTAAGCAAACGATGTGATAATGGGAGCAGTAGCTCAGTTGAACTGTGTTGAATGAGGTGTGGAATGGAGACTGCCGTCATAGCCAACTTGCCTGGAGAAGTGCAGAGATAATGTGATAGATGGAGAGGAATGAAGATGTCTAGTGAGGGTTACTGAAAAATTGGACATACTTAAATGTATTAAATATTGAAAAGCCAAAGGGAAGGATCTTGTTGAAAGGAGGAAGAAAGGATAGAGACATCAATAGTGTTAGATTCTGGACAGGGCAGGAAAGTGAAAAATGATCTAAAGCACAATGAAAACAATAAATACCCACCTACCCACCCTCTAATTAGTTGTCTTCTCCACTATAAGGCTGTTGAACTGTAACTCCATATATTTAAGTATATATGACTATGTGCCCTTTTGCCTTAATTTTTATACTTACATATTAAAAATATTACATCAAAGAAATAAATTCATTTTTTCTTTAGCCTCTACAATAGAAGAGTTCATATACCTCTTATGAATGACTAACGTATAGGTATTCTTAAATCTTTCAGGGAACTGATGGAGTAGAGTATTTATTAATTCCTGTTGATAATGGAACATTGACTGATTTCTTGGAAAAGGAAGAAGAGGAGGCTTGAAGCTTTCCTTTATTCTTGAACCTCCCATGGAAGGGTTGTACCCCAGCTGCCACTCCTCTAGTTGAAAGTGTTGTGTTTACATCTGACATTAAATTATTTTTCCAGCGTACAAGATTTAAATTTGGGAAGGGGTGGGGGATGTCCTCAATTAGAACTTTTGATCAGCCTGGCTGGTACCGTCTAGTACTATGCAGTGGTCCTCAAGTTGGAGTAAATGTGCCTTTCATTCATTACCTCTCTGGAGACTTCTTGCTGGAATGAACAGTGTGCTCAGGGACTATTTGGAACTGGATGTTTTTGAAATATTTTATACTTAGAGATATTCTGAATTTTTTGAGGGCCTTTTAACACTCCCCGAGCTGATTGTTTGCAAGTGTGTTTGTTCCAGAGTGTGGAAGTATAAAGACATGGGCATCACGTAAATTGGCTTTGTCTGCTATTCTGTGTGTCAGAACCAACGAGTGTAATGGAGAAGGCAGGTCATCTCTTACTGTTTCTAAAACGACTTAAAAGGTATAGATTGGGAAGAGGTGGGTGATCCAGCTTTCTCCTTTTGGATTGAGGCTATGTACTTGGTGGGGGCAGGGGAGGGAATATATTATACTACTATTCAGTTGGGATACTGGGAAAAACAAAGAGTATATAGGCTATCTACCCAGCCTAGAAAGCACAGAACAATACGTCATATATTTGGAACAGTTAATGTCTGTGCCATGACCTTCATGATACCAGTGAGAAGCCAGGCTAGAGAAATAAAATCCTGAATTACATTTTAGTAATTGTTTTCAAGACACAAAAAATAAAACATTTCATTATTCTTGTATATTGACATATTTTTTCTTTTCCTGAATAACATGCAGGTGAGTAGCATATTAATGGTTGGCTGTAAATTTAATCTTGATTCCTCTGTCAAGTAGACCTAAAACTCACTGTAAGATATTTCAGTTTTTTCCTTAAAATGATGATTTCAAGCCTCCTAAATATTTGCACGAGATTTTTTTCTTAGGAAAGAAAAAAAGGCTCACCTTGGCTACTGTCGTCAGCTTACAGTCGTCACATACTCCCTGAAATATCTGACACTTGGAAATGAAGTTCTTCCTGAAAATACCACTGCAATAAAATATGTACTACATCAGCATTTCTCACTCATTTCTTATCTTGTAAACCTCTTTCATGAAAATATTTCCAAAAATCCTTGGAATTTTTAAATAATTTTTCTTGTGGTATATAATTAAGTAATTTTGGCTAGGCATAATGGTTTATGCCTGTAAACCCAACACCTTAGGAGGCCAAGGCAGGAGGATCTCTGGAGCCCAGGAGTTTAAGAACAGCCTGGGCAACATAGTGAGACCTTGTCTCTACAAAAAATTTAAAAAATCATCCGGGCATGGTGGCCCGTGCCTATAGTCCTAGCCGCTGTGGAGGCTGAGGCAGGAGGATCACTTGAACCCAGGGGTTCAAGATTACAGTGAGCTATGATTGTGCCACTGCACTCCAGTACGGGTGCAGAGCAAGACCTTGTCTTTTTTTATTTTTTTAAAGGCATTTTTTTAAAAAGTAATTTTATGTTAAGTCCATGGGCTTAGTCTTTTTTTTTTTTTTTAGATGGAATTGCACTGTTGCCCAGTCTAGAGCGCAGTGGTGTGATCTAAGCTCACTGCAGCCTCTGCCTCCCAGGTTCAAGCGATTCTTGTGCCTCAGCCTCCTGTGCTAGGACTACAGGCACACGCCACCATGCCTGGCTAATTTTTGTATTTTTAGCAGAGATGGGGTTTCACCATATTGGCCAAGCTGCTCTCGAATTCCTGAACTCAAGTGATCCCACCTCGGCCTCCCAAAGTGCTGGGATCAGGGGTGAGCCACTGCGCTTGGCCAAGGCCTTAGTCTTAAATATAACCTCTAGTCAAAATGTTTAAACAAATGTGTACATGAATGTGATTTAAAAAAATTGTTTTAATAGTACCACAGGATATTCAGTGAAAGTGAGTTTCCTGCCCACTCCCTGATCCACCCAGTTCTTTAGGCAACCACTAATAGCATTTTCTTAAGTATTCTTCCAGATATAGCCTATGCATATGTAAAAGTATCTGTCTCTCTCCTTTTAAAAACACAAATGGTAATATATCATACTTGCTGGTTTGCACTTTGCTTTTTTTGCTTAAGATATCTAGTTTATAATGACCTAATGTGCAAATTTTTGCATCTGCCCTAAATATCTGCTGGTTTATTTTTATAATTTTTGTGTCTATACTATTTGCAAGCAGTATCTGTCAGTAGACTTTATTATTAATAAATAAAAAGCCAATTTGGATAGAATCACTTTGTAAATTTGTAGTGCTGCTTTTTTACTAAAAATATTTTTAAGTTCTTCAAAAGAAGTTTTATGAGTGCATCTTACAGATCTGGTGAAGATCTTGGCATATTATTATATGCTGTTTGTTGACTTGTGTCCGCATGGGTGTCCCTCAGGCTCTAGCAGTTATGTCTTGACTGCTAAGGCTCTAATTTCTTCTACTGTGTTAACTTGCCTCTGGCAAGATTGAACAGACCTACTGAAACCTTGAAAGGTTTTCTGGGTACTCTTAATAAAATTACAAAAAAAAAAGGCACAGGAGATGTCAAACATTTATTGTTTATAAATTTGCCACAGTGCTGTATTTATTGTGAAAGGACTGCTAAATTAGTTCTCACAGTAGTCCAGAAACTGGACTTTCTTAGCATCATTTGTTATTTTAATACATGATCACTTCACTCATATGAAGTGAACATAACACTGATCACTTCACTCATCAGTGTAAACAGGTGCAGTAGCTCACACCTGTAATCCCAGCACTTTGGGAGGCCAAGGCAGGCCAATCTCGAGACCAGGAGTTCAAGACCAGCCTGGTTAACATGGCGAAACCCTGTCTCTACTAAAAATACAAAAAATTAGCTGGGCGTGGTGGCACCCACCATGTAGTCCCAGCTACTCAGAAGGCTTAGGTGGATGGATCATCTGAGCCCAGGAAAGCTGAGGCTGCAGTTAGCTGTGATCATGCCACTGCACTCTAGCCTGGTGGGTAACAGAGTGAGACCCTGTCTCAAAATAAAAGATCAGTTGGTTTGGGGGCTGATTAATAGATTTTGCCTAACTTTTAAACAAAATGACTAACTTTAGAAGTTTACTCTTTTTGTTCCAGCTAATTCAAATGTGGAGGCAGTAGCATTGTTCAGAATATACTTTTTACATTCTGTGAGGTGAAATTACTCTTCCAGCATAATCCTGAATAGCCTAAATTTGAACACTTACTACACTAAAGGCAGTAGTTGTGAGGATATGAAAGTGAAATATGAAATGTCTGTTAAGTGTTTGTTTTTGAGACAGGGTCTGTTGTCATCCAGGCTAGAGTACAGTGGTGCCATCTCAGCTCACTGCAGCCTTGACTTCCTGGGCTCAAGTGATCCACCCACCTTATCCTCCTGAGTAGCTGGTACTACAGGAGGCACACACCACACCTGGCTTTTTTTTTTTTTTT
>NW_012116266.1:8310390-8327216 GCF_000951035.1 Colobus angolensis palliatus
AAAAAATTAGTAGGGGGTGGGTGGTGGCAGGTGCCTATAGTCCCAGTTACCCAGGAAACTGAGGAGGGAGGGTCACTTGAGCCCAGGAGTTCGAAGCTGCAGTGAGCTATGATCACACCACTGCACTCCAGCCTGGGTGACAGAGCAAGACCCTGTCTCTAAATAAAAAAGAAAAGGGAGGGAGAAGATTAGGATTTTTGCCTTGGCACTGGTGAAAGAAGGGCAGGAGAACTCTGAGAGATTTTTTCTTGAGGCCTGTCCCTGAGGCTTAACACACCCAAAAGACTGTAACAAGGGCTAGGGGAGTTATAAGCCAGGAACTGTGCAGAAACACCTACATATATATGTTTTATATATGATCATATATGTATATTTTAACACCACACATTAAAAATCCAGATTTCCTGTGCCCCTGAAAGATCAGGAAGACTTGGCCACGCTGGACCTTCATTCTGCCCAGCAGCAGTTGCCTTGAGCTGAACTGTTGCTGCCACCTCCTGGCCAGCTGCTGCTTTCGTGCACTAGTGTCTGATTTGGATCCTGATCTAGATTGGTATGCAGCACCCTCCAATATATGTGCACAAAAGATTATATAAGGTGTCGCAGATGCACAACAAAGGTGGTGACACTGTTCCCTACAATCTGAAACCTTCCACCTGGAATGTACCATCCATTTGGGCATCCAAGGCGACCTTGTAAGTCCTACAGGATGGGGAAGATTTTTCATGTGATGCCTGTGAGAAAAAAAAAAAAAAAAAAAGACATTTCAGGCCAGGCACAGTGGCTCACACCTGTAATCCCAGCACTTTGGGAGGCTGAGATGGGCGGATCACTTGAGCCTAGCAGTTGGAGACTAGCCTGACCAACACGATGAAACCTTGTCTCTACTAAAAATACAAAAATTAGCTGGGAATGGTGATGTGTGCCTGTAATCCCAGCTACTTGGAATGTTGAGGCAGGAGAATCACTTGAACCCGGGAGGCAGAGGTTGCAGGGAGCTGTAATCATGCCACTGCTCTCCAGCCTGGGCAACAGAGTGAGACTATGTCTCCAAAAAAAAATGGTATTTAAAAAAAAATGACATTTATTTTGAGCAGTGTTCCTTTGTATTTTAATAATCCTGTATTTAATACAGATTAAGTAAATATTTAAGTTATAATGGATGTGACATAAAATTTAAAGATAGGTAAGAATATATATATAAAAGGAAATAAGGGAGTCGAAATACAAGGAAAAAAACACAAAAGGCAGCAGTAATGGAGAAAACATAAGTGAAAGATGCCGGACACAAAGGACCACATGTTTATGATTCCACTTATAGAAAATATCCAGAATAGACAACTCCATAGAAATAGGATTCAGGGGATGGGAGGACGGAGTTATTACTTAATGGGGCTTCCCTTCGTGGTGATGAAAAATGTTTTGGAACTGTAGTTCCAAACACTGTAGTACCACAACACTGTATATGTACTAAAAGCTACGGAATTATATACTTTAAAATGGTGAATTGGGGGGAGGGGCAGGAAAATGGTGAACTTTATGTTATGTGAATTTTACCACAATAAAAAATAAAAAGAGAAAAAGTTGCTTTACACAAAAGCATTAAGTAAAAATTATATGTGGTATGGTAAAACAGCACAAATCATAAAGGCAATCCAAGAATGCCTAAACTGGAGGGAATATTGCTTTAGCCAGATTATCTGAAAACGGCAGTCCTCGGGTGGAGAAAGGTGTATCTGCCCTGCCCAACCAGTGGAGGCAGGCAGGGGCCTTGCAGCCCAGTGCGGGCGCTGTTTAGAAAAGGGCATCCACGTGGAGAAAGGGCCCAGATTAAATGGGGCAGGATGATATTTTGAGATATCTGACTTCGTTCTTTCTGCTCTGGAATTTCACTCCCTGGCCCTGCCCCCTGCCTGTGTCAGCCAAGTTCATTGCCAAGAGAGGAAAGTGACAGAGCAGAAATTGGGAACAAAGGACTGTGGAAGAAAAAAAAAATTACAGATAAGTCATCTAAAAAGCAATAAAGTAATAGTAATATGAATAATGATTGTGTGTATATATATTTTTAAAACGACATCCTGATAAATCTCATTCTGATTCTGAAATTTAGGTGAGAGACTAGATTGTAGGCAGAACTAGGAACAGGGACAAACAGACCTTATCATTGCAAAGAGGCTACTACCTAGGAAGAAGTATTCAAGCCCAAGTTTTTCAAGCATAATGTTAAACTAAGCTACGGCAGAGATACCCAAATGGATCCATCCCATCCCATCTACAATTAAACTAAGGAGAGAATCACTTGAGCTCCTTCCAAAGAATGTTAAGTAAACAGATTTTATTCAATCTTTCCTAGAGTTTATATGAATACTTGTTATTTAATATGGTAGTTACATTACAGTTTTACCATATGAGTGATAGAACATTTGGTGAATCAGATTAACAAACTGGAAATGATCATACCCTCTAAGACACTCTTCTAGAAGCACACTAGTCCCACTGACTCATGTGACAAATTCAAGTTGGCATCCAAGTGATTTGTAGAATGTGTTATCCTGATGTTTCTGCAATTATACCACCTGAAGAGGGTCCCTGTCAGTCTCTGATAGGATAATATTTATCTTATTCTCCAAGTGAGAACCCAGCATATCTCGAAGGTCAGAAAGAAAGCCTCGTTCAGTGTTGCTATGTTCACAGAGGATGACATTTATTCCTTGGGAAGCAGCATCCAAAATATCATGATGGGACATCTCGCCTACCAAAAAGGAAAGAGTAAATTCTTAAATGCTAGATATGGAATCTGTGGAATGAGGAAACACAAAAGCAGAAATACCAAGTTTGTATTCTATATAAAGTGAATGTAATACAGCAGAACTGTTATAAATCTAGAAAGTACTGTACAGTTTTCTTTTATGTCCTCCAACTTAAAAACAGAAAAGTCTGGGCGCGGTGGTTCACGCCTGTAATCCCAGCACTTTGGGAAGCCTAGGCAGGGGGGTCACCTGAGCTAAGGATTCCAGACCAGCCTAGCCAACATGGTGAAACTCCATCTCTACTAAAAACACAAAAATTAGCTGGGTGTGGTGGCGCGCGCCTGTAATCCCAGCTACTCAGGAGGCTGAGGCGGGTGAATTGCTTCAGTACGGGGGCTGGAGGTTGCAGTGAGCCGAGATTGCACCACTGCACTTCAACCTGGGTAACAGAGCAAGACTCTGTCTTGAAAATATAATAAAATAAAAATAAAAGCCATCCCATTGAGAATCCCAACTTCTTTTTCCTTGGCAGATTGTCCAATCCAACATATCTGGTCAGAACCAGATCTGTAAACACCCATTTTACTGTGTTTCCACAGTAAAATGAATGACCACTGCTAAGTAAAATGAGGCCTTCAGAAAATCTGCCTCTTATGTAATAAATACCTCTGGAGGACATTCTGTGTATACTGCCCAGCAGACTTATGCTTTGTAAGCACCAGAATTTCTGTCGTCAACTTAGTCTAATATACAAGGATGAAATGAATTCAAGATTATTTCCAGATTAAAAACAAAGTATTTTTCTTTGACTTAAGCAAAATCCCTAGAAACTCTGGAGGGAATCTCATCTGTTGTGAAAAGATTTGGGGAAAACTCAAATATTCTGAATTTTTAATTTATTTATATTTGTATTTATTTTTTTAGACAGAGTTTTGCTCTGTCGCCCAGGCTGGAGTGCAGTAGCATAATCTCAGCTCACTGCAACCTCTGCCTCCTGAGTTCAAGTGATTCTCCTGCCTCAGCCTCTCGAGTAGCTGGAATTACAGGCACCCACCACCAAGGTTGGCTAATTTTTGTTATTTTTAGTAGAGACGGGGTTTTGCCACGTTGGCCAGGCTGGTCTCAAACTCCCGGGCTCAAGTGATCTGCCCGCCTCAGCCTCCCAAAGTGCTGGGATTACAGGCATGAGCCACCGTGTCCAGCCCAATATTCTGAATTTTTAAAAATGTAGTTTGTGAATTTGATAACTTGTAATTTAAAAGCAAAACTGCATTGTGTACAATTTGGTTTGTTCTTTAGAAAGTACAATTTTGAACTGTATTTAGAGACAGAAGGGCATACAAATTTAAGAAAAAAAAAGGTTCTTAGAAAAAAAATTGAGTTTTTTCTCTAATTTTCCCACAAGAAAACATCTGTAAGTAAAAAATAAGTTTTCTTAATTCCAGAATTTTTCAGTTCCCCACACTCTTCTAATAAGTGTCATTTCATTATAAGGAATAGTTTTTATTCAAGCACCTTTTAAAACATCTTAATCTATAATAGTAAAAGTAAAAAGCAAAAAAAAGACACTAAGATGGCCCAGTTGGGAGCCTTGTTTTAGGAAAGATAAGTCTGGCTGCCTGTACTGTGACAAACTCACTGGCCAGAGAAGGCATGAAAGGGGGGAAATCAGTGAAGACCCTGCAATAATTGCTGAAGCCAACGGAAAGAAAAGCTTGGCCCAGGATGGCAGCTTGAGAAAGGAAAAGCAAATGGAGAATGAAATGACAAATGAGAGAACTTGTGTTTGCAAGCAGCAGGCTCCCCATCTGCTGGTCTTACAGGGTGTTACCCTTAACAACCTAATACAATGAGAACACGGCCTCAGGCTCACAGGAAGCGTGATGAAGTTCAGCAGAGGTCCCTTAGGAGGGGCTTCGCATCTCTGAAGTTACACTCAAAAGCGATGCCTCACAGACCAGAGACATCTAATGCTAGCCAGGTAATATTTTCTATTTCTCCCCACAGCGAGATAGGAAGGACATTTTAACATTTTGGAACTGCCTGAATTTATTTTATGAACATATTATATTTTATCATTTTTTTAAAAAACTAGTTTTTAAAAAAGTATTTATGAGGAAACAGTCAGATACCCCAAATCGAGCGAGAAGCACAAAACAAAGAGCCTATACTCTTTTTAAAATGTCAATGTTATGAAGACAAAGCTGAGCAACTATTCCAGACTGAAGGAGACTAATAACAGCTAAATGCAATGTGAGATCATGGGCTGCATATGGATCAGAAAAAGAAATGCTATAAACTTTTATCAGTTGGAAAAATGTGAATATGGACTGTATATCAAGTAAATGTTTTAACAATATTAAATTCCCTCATTTGATAAGTGTTCTATGGACTTAGAATGTCTTTGTTCTTAGAAGACTATACACTGAAGTATTGAGAGGTAAAGAAATTGTCATGTCTGCAATCGATTACAAAATGGTCCTGGGGGAAATACATCTATCTATATATATATATTTCAAAAAAACATATTTTAACTTGTATATTGTATATTATATATCTATACATGCATACACAAATGTATATAGACACATATATAATATGTACATAAAGAATGTACAAATATGGCAGAATATAACCATTAGTAACCAAAGTGAAGAGCATATAGGAGTTCATTGTATTATTCTTGCAACTTTTGCATAGGTCTGAAATTCCTTCTAAGTAAAATGCTAAAATGAATTTTAAAATAGCCAGACACGGCCGGGTGCGGTGGCTCAAGCCTGTAATCCCAGCACTTTGGGAGGCCGAGACGGGCGGATCACGAGGTCAGGAGATCAAGACCATCCTGGCTAACATGGTGAAACCCCGTCTCTACTAAAAATACAAAAAACTAGCCGGGCGAGGTGGCGGGCGCCTGTAGTCCCAGCTACTCCGGAGGCTGAGGCAGGAGAATGGCGTACCTGGGAGGCGGAGCTTGCAGTGAGCTGAGATCCAGCCACTGCACTCCAGCCTGGGCGACAGCGCAAGACTCCATCTCAAAAAAAAAATAAATAAATAAAATAAAATAGCCAGACACAATGCTGTAAGATATTCATAATGAAATTTCACTTTAATCTGGTAGAAATTTAAGGACTTACACAAATCTTTTATCTTCAGAAGAATGGAAAACAGGTAATAGTCACATACATGTTTTCTTTTTTTAAATCAATTTATTGGTTTAGAGCAGTTCCATCAGGCTGTCTCAGATGCTGCTCCTTTGTACTTCGGGATGTGACAATGCTTTCAGTGCAGCAGCCTTTGTAAGAGAGTGTGCTACACAACAAGGCATGGGTGTGGGAGGCAAGGGAAGCATGGAAGTAGCCAAAGGAATGGCCAGAGGGCTAAGAGTCTAGAGCCTGGTCCTCGTAGTGGGAAAAGTGATTCTTCAACTCATTCTCTCCTAACCCTAAGAAGGAGGAGGTAAACAAACTGGCAACCCATTAAAATGCCTTCAAATCCTTTGCAGGTATAATGGGCCATGTTTGGTCACATTCCTGAGTAGTAACTACGTGAAGTAATTCTTTCAATAAAAATTAGCCAGTACCTATTAGGTAGTATCCTCAAGGAGAGAGTGTAAGGCCCAGGAGCCAATTACTGTCCAACAGAAGTGCACACTGGAGATCAAGGACAAAGTGATAGGGACCCACAAGAGGCAGAAGCAGGACAGTGTCAGAGAAGGCTTCTCAGAGGGGGTGTTCACTTATCACGAGGAGAACAAGGAAAAGGCACTCTAACCAGAGAAAACAGCATATGCAAAGGGTACAGGAAAGAGGATGCAATGTTCAGGCTCTACCAGACAGATGAAGGAAATCACTGAAGTCTTTTTAGTCAAGACCATCAAATATGCACTGTGAAAAGTTAATTTCAGGAGCATATATAGAAGATAACATTAGAGGGTTGATGCTGTACTTCAAGTAGGAGACAGTGCCTGGATAGAGATAAGGGAGAAGATTCTAGAAAGATTTGGGAGCTTGAATTGATAGGAATTGATGATTGGCTTTAGGCTAAAAGGAACCATTTCCTAGCTAAGGTGACAGGGTAGAAAGTATCCCACTGATGTGAGATCTGAGAGGTTTGGGACAGTTTAGGAAGAATGTAGGTAAAATAAATGCTGACCATTAATTTTTGAGATAATAAATTGTTCAATGATTTCATCCCTCCACAAAGAACGCAGTATGTCCCAGTTCTGTTGTAGTTTCTGTTTAGTTCAAGTTTACAAAACATTAATTAGGTATCATCTACGTGCCAGGTACTGTCCTAAAATCTGCCATTTTTGATTTTGCAAAAAATAAACCAAGAGAGATCCAAAGTCTGTCCTACCTGTGAGGTAAAGGTCCGCCTTGACACCCTGCAGAACGCTGCTCCCAGAACCAGCACATAGGGCCACAACTTTGACTTGAGACTCTTCAAGACAAAGGAAACAAGAGACCAATACTTTACAATTCCCTTTCTTTTTACTATTATAATTTGTACCAAGAATCCTAAACATAATACAGATTTCACTCCCGGTCTCATCACGAGTATATGAATTGTTCTTTCTGCATTTAAAAAAAAAAAAATGTTTTAATATAAGCAAACAGGTCATTCTTTTGATATTGCATAGCTAACCCAAGGTACAGTTATTATTCCTTTTTTTTTTTTTAACTAACAACCTTTGTGAATTGCACAAAATATGGAACAATGCACAAATTTGCGTGTAATCTTTGCATAGGCGCCATGCTAATCTATATCATCCAATTTTTAGTATATGTGCTGCTGAAGGGAGTACCGTTATTCCTTTGACATGGCTGCACACTCACAAACCACTGAATAGTACTAATGGTGCAGCTCCAGGCAGTACTGCAACGTTGCTAGGTAAAGTAATCTCACCTGGGTCTTCAGACAACAGTGAGAGGTAGGCAAGTACTATCTCTATTCTTGGGGAGGAAGGTAAGGAACTAAAAGGACTAGTGAGAAAGAGAAATGCTACGAATGGAGTTGGCACATATTTTTAAATATACTATTTATTCTCAAAAAGCATCCTCTGAAAAGAGAAATAACCGCAACTTTCGAACCAAAATCCAAGTATTTAGCACTTGGGTTTCTAAAATGGACACTTCTCCAGTGGTCATTCCAGTTCAGCAGCATGGTATCTCAAAGATGGGGCTTTGGAGTTATTTTGGAAGTCAAATCCCACCTCTGCTATCCATTTTCTTTGGACACTAACTCCCTTGGGTTGTTTGATCTAACTGGACTTTTGGGTAAGTTACTCATATGGTTTGGCTCTGTGTCCCCATCCAAACCTCACCTTCAACAGTAATCCCCGTAATTCCCACGGGTCCAGGGCAGGACTAGGTGGGGGTAATTGGGTCATGGGGGCAGTTCCCCCATGCTGTTCTCGTGATAACGCGTGAGTCTTATGAGATGTGATGGTTTCATAAGCGTCTGGCATTTCCCTCGCTTGCACTCATTCTCTCTTCTGCCACCCTGAGAAGAGGTGCCTTCCACCATGATTGTAAGTTTTCTGTGGCCTCCCCAGCCATGCAGAACTGTGAGTCAATTAAACCTCTTTTCTTTATAAATGACCCAGTCTTGGGCATTTCTTCATAGCAGCGTGAGAATGAACTAATACAGTTACTTATCTCTCTGAACCAACACTGTTCACTTATAACATAGGAGAAAGTACCAACCACAAAGCTAACAACAGCTAGCACTTTAACTATACTTAATGTGAGCCAATCACTGTGCCATGTCACATGGCTTATACTACCACCCTCTGAGTTAGGTTTTATTATTAATGCAGTTTTTACTGATGAGGCTACTGGGACACAGAGGGCATAAACAACTTGTCAAAGACATGCAGCAAACAGACAGGACAGACAAATCTGAAGCCAGGTTGTCTGAGCTCAGAATCTATACCTATAACCTCTATGCCATACTGCTTTTGCCAGTGGGAGCTCACACACTCAGGACAATCAGTACAGTGCTAGGTTCACTGTAGGTGTTGAACAAATGTCTGTTCACTCTTTTTGTTCTCGAAAGTACCGGGAAGCCGGGCGCGGTGGCTCACACCTGTAATCCCAGCACTTTGGGAGGCTGGGACGGGCGGATCACGAGGTCAGGAGATTGAGACCATCCTGGCTAACACAGTGAAATCCCATCTCTACTAAAGATACAAAAAAATTAGCCCAGCACAGTGGTGGGCGCCTGTAGTCCCAGCTACTCAGGAGGCTGAGGCAGGAGAATGGCGTGAACCCGGGAGGCAGAGCTTGCAGTGAGCC
Organism: Colobus angolensis palliatus; assembly: GCF_000951035.1. Classification (NCBI taxonomy): domain Eukaryota; kingdom Metazoa; phylum Chordata; class Mammalia; order Primates; family Cercopithecidae; genus Colobus; species Colobus angolensis. Next base: position 8,319,437 of record NW_012116266.1, read on the forward strand.
CAGATCGCGCCACTGCACTCCAGCCTGGGCGACAGAGCAAGACTCCGTCTCAAAAAAAAAAAAAAAAAAAGTACCGGGAAAGGCCAGAAGAAAAAACTACAAGACTTAGAAACTGCAATGGATCAGATCACTCAGTGGCACCTCACTAGAAAATATTACCAGTCCTATAAGTGCAAAATTTATGTTGTAATTGTAGTAATCATGATTCCAGCTCTCTTCCTGACATATGATAAGACTGCACTTTATGCCTCCCTTGGTTGTATTGGATAACATGACTAATTCTAGAAAATAAGTTGAGCAGAAATGAACATGTTTCCTGGAATTTTAAACTGATGGTTTAAGACCCTGCAAAACTCTCTCCCTCTGCAACAACAACCAGTCTACAATGGCCAGACTTCCTACAATAACCAACTTGAAATGAACACATAGCATGACAGAGAAATAAATCTCACTGATTAGGCCAATGAGATGTATTCCACAGCAGAACCTGGCCTACCCTAATCAATAAAGTAAACCAATGATCTCCTATGAGCTGCTAACACATTCTCTATCACATATTAATACAATCAAGAGTTTCAACCTTTGTCCAATGTTAACAGTAGGCATACTGGATAAATGAAGGAGCAATATTTACCTAAGGTTCTCCCCACCCCAAGGGCTAAGCGAATATGAGACAGTTTTAGGTGTCTTTTGATTCGATCAATCATGGTTGCCAGGGAGACAGATTCATCCAGTGTGCATAACCGTCCCATTCCAGTATGTAGAAGCAAAGGCTGAGGAGAAACAGAAGTTAGAAACGGTGTCCACTGTCAGTCCTAAAACAACAAATGCTAAAATCAATCAGTATGCACACTGTGAGGTTACTACAGCAAGCTCCAGGCTAAATGTGGGGATACAAACCTGACAAAATCATTCTTCTAGGAGCTCACAGTTTCCTAGGAAGGCAGATGTTTAAATCAATAATCAGGCCAGGCATGATGGCTCATGCCTATAATCCTAGCACTTTGGGAGGCTGAGGTGGGTGGATTGTTTGAGCTCAGGAGTTTGAGACCAGCCTGGGCAACATAGTGAGACTTCATCTCCATTAGAAAATCCAAAAATTAGCCAGGCATGATGGCATGCACCTGTAGTCCCAGCTTCTTGGGAGGCTGAATGGGAGGTGGGCTTGAGCTACCCAAGAGGCAGAGGTGAGCTGAGATTATACCACCGCACTCCAGCCTGGGGACAGAGCCAGACCCTGCCTCAAAAATAAATTAATTAATTAAACAAAATAATAAAACTGTTTAAATTCAAGGTAGGTTCTACAGTTGCAGCAGCACAAGGAATGACAAACTAAATGAGCTGTGACTTCGGAGGCTTGGGGAGTACTTGGAGGAAGGACTCAGGTCTTAGAGAAAACCCTAAAAGAGTTAAAAAGGGGGAAATAAAGTTTGAAAGGGGGTGATGTCAAGTGCAGTGTGGCAGAACAGAGGTACGATGAGATGAAGAAAGGCACTCTAAACAGAGAACATGGACAAAGGTGCCAAAGACTTGAGAGAACACTCTGTGGGGGTAGATCCAAAAGAAGACAGTATGGCTACTGTGCAGAGCATGTGCTGTGGAAGGAGAGGAGGCTGCAGGCCCAGGCTGTAGCAGATCATTAAGGGCTTCCGACACCATGCTAAAGAGCCTGGACTGCCTCCTAGGTGCTCGGTGAGACAACTCTCATCACAGAAAATGAGAGTTTCAACTATTGTGGTGGCAGAGCCAATACAGAGGAGAAACACTGTATAAATATGAGGCCAGAATCAGCACGGCTTGGAGTCAAGGAGGAGTGTGAAAACTTGGAAACTAAAGTAGATAATGATACTGAAATATGAAATATAAAAAAAAAAGGGGGGGTGGCACAGGGATAAAGTATTTGGATATATTGAATTTGAAATACTTGTGGGCTCTGTAAGTGCAAAACATCCAGAAAGTAGTTGAAAATATGGATTCTTGTCATTTTTTCCCTTAAGAAAGCATTCTAAGCCAAAAAGTAAAGATAGGAATCATCATCATACAAATGGCTATCAAGTGAAAGGGTGAATGACATGGTCCAGGCAGAAGGTATAAAATAAAGAGACAGCAAACCTGTAACCAAATCTGTAACCCTGAAGAAGTACCAGTATTTTCTATTCCTGGAATGTCTCCCTTTCTCAATTACTTCCTAGAGAATATTATGCTCTCATTGCCATTTTGTACTTTAGGTAACAGTGAATGGCCTGTTGATCTAATAATTTACAAATGAATTTGCTGAAGAAAAATGCAAAGTAATGATACTTATCAAACTGTACACATCAAATATGTACAATTCTGAGTATATCAGTTATACCTCAATAAAGCTGAAAATGCGCAGTATTTTAAGATCAAATACAAAATATTTTTATTACCTTCTCCAGCGACAGAATTTCTGTCTTCTGATAAAGTTGTTTGTTCTGAGAAAGAAAATCTACCACCTGCATCAAAGCCTTCTGAGTACAATTCAGACTAATCCGTGTTTGTTCCTCATTATCAATCCTAGGGGGGAAAAATCACTCCATCACTCCATTTAGGACAAATATAGCCAAAATGTATTTTACGTAATCCACAGTTTACAAACTTACTATAATAGGAGATTAGATTTCTGTGGAACTAAGGATTTAACAGAACCCATTTAATCTGAAACTAATCCATTTTCTAGAATAGCATTTCTCTAATTCTACTATGCATCAGAATCGCCTGGAGGATTATTAAAACACAGATTGCTGGGTCCCACCCCTGGAGTTTCTGATTCATTATATCTAGGTGGGGGTCTGAGAGTTTACCTTTCTAACAAGTTCCAGGTGATGCTGATATTGCTGTTCCAGAGACCTCACTTTGAAACCACTGTTCAAGAACTGTTCTCAATCCCGATTGTGCATCAGAAATTTCCTGGCCGGGTGCGGTGGCTCACACCTGTAATCCCAGCATTTTGGGAGGCCAAGGTGGGCAGATCACTTGAGCCCAGGAGTTCGAGACCAGCCTGGGCAACATAGCAGGACCCCATTTTATTTTGTTATTAAAAAATTAAAGTTAAAAAAAAAAAAAAAAGGCCAGGCACAGTGGCTCACACCTGTAATCCCAGCACTTTGGGAGGCCGAGATAGGTGGATCACCTGAGATCAGGATTCAAGACCAGCCTGGCCAACATGGCGAAACCCCATCTCCACCAAAAATACAAAAAAAAAAATAGCCGGGTGTGGTGGGGGGTGCCTGTAGTCCCAGCCACTGGGGAGGCTGAGGCAGGAGAATCACTTGGACCTGGGAGGCAGAGGTTACAGTGAGCCGAGATCACGCCACTGCATTCCATCTGGGCAACAGAGTAAGACTCTGTCTAACTGCTGGATCCTTCCACAGTACCAGTGAAACAGAACATCTACGAATGGGGCTGGGGCAAACTGAATTTTTTTAAAGCCTTAGAGATAATTTTAAAACATTAAATTCGAGAATGTCCTGGACAGATTCTCAGGCAAACTCCATTCTAATTACAAGATCTGAGATTAATACAAAAATCTGCATTTAAGCACCTCATTAACAATCACACAGGGAGGTCCTTGGATCACCCTCCAGAGACTCTCCAAAATTATTGGCATCAAGAAAGTTTCACATTTAACCATAAATTCTAAATATAATCATAAAATTCTAGAACTAAAGGACACCTTTAAAGATAATCTGGAAGCATTAATTATAAACTCTGCAATCATCTGTGAAATTTTTAAAAAAGAAAGAAAACCAATGCCTTGGCCCCTATCTATTGGTAAAACTCAGATATTATCTACAATATGGAAAAACTGGAATCGAACTAAAAGTCCATCAGTAGGAAGAGGAATGCTTAAAGAAACTACCGTTCATCCATAATAAGAAACACTACAAGCAATTAAAAATAATGAGAGGTAAGGCTGGGGGCAGTGGCTCATGCCCGTAATCCCAGCACTTTGGGAAATCAAGGTGGACACATGGCTTGAGCCCAGGAGTTTGACACCAGCCTAGACAACAAGTCAAAACCCTGTCTCTACAAAAGATACAAAAATTAGCCAGGCATGGTGGCAAGTTACACCTATAGTCCCAGCTATTAGGGAGGCTGAGGTGGGAGGATGGCTTGAGCCTGTGAGGTCAAGGTTGCCATGGGCTGTGATCATGCCACTGCACTGTAGCCTGGGTGACAAAGTGAGACCTTGTCTCTCAAAAATAAAAAATAAAAAAAAACAGCTGGGCACCGTGGCTCACACCTATAATCCCAGCACTTTGGGAGGCTAAGGCAGGCAGATCACGAGGTCAGGAGTTCAAGACCAACCCACCCAACATGATGAAACCCCATCTCTACCAAAAATACAAAAAAAAATTGGAGGCGGAGGTTGCAGTGAGCCAAGATTGCGCCACTGCACTCCAACCTGGGTGACAGACCTAGACTTTGTCTCAAAAATAATAATAAATAAATAATAAACCAACCAAAAACACTCCTATCTCTGCCCTAAATAACGATTGACCTTATAAAGAGGCACTTAATGTATTTTTCCCTTGAAGTGCTTGGCACCTATAGTCCCAGCTAATTAAGAGGCTGAGGTGGGAGGACTGCTTGAGGCCAGCAGCTTAAAGCCATGGCAAGCTATGATCATACCACCGCACTAGATGGTGTATGGGAATCGCTTTTTTTTTTTTTTTTTGAGATGGAGTTTCACTCTTGTTGCCCAGGCTGGAGTGCAATGGAGCGATCTCGGCTCGCTGCAACCTCCGGCTCCCGGGTTCAAGGGATTCGCCTGCCTCAGCCTCCCAAGTAGCGGGGATTACAGGCATGTGCCACCAAGCCCAGCTAATTTTGTATTTGTAGTAGAGACGGGGTTTCTCCATATTGGTCAACTGGTCTCGAACTCCTGACCTCAGGTGATGCACCAGCCTTGGCCTCCCAAAGTGCTGGGATTATAGGTGTGAGCCACCACGCCCAGCCTGGGAGTCTCTTAAAACAAACAAAAAAAGATTATTTAGAAAAGTATTTCCCATGATGTTAAATAAAAAAACTGATTTATGAAAATATATATTTAAAATGTAAAGATAAATATAAAAAACAAAGAAAGTGCTTGGAAATCACTGATTGGCTGGGAACCAATAAAAGCCTCATCATCGCATCACTAGGATCTATCTGTGTTCTCTGAAGTGAAAACAACTATCTTTGAACATCACCAGAATTAGAAATACTGTATATAAAATGCACAGTATAGTCCCCTGACATAGAAAATACTTAGTGAAGTGTTACTTATTGTTTTTATTGTTTTGAAAAAATTCCACAGGTCTCCAGGACCCACAGACAAATGAGGAGTATGCTGCTTTGTAAACCAACTCCAGAGAAAATTATTTGTTTCAAGCCTAAATACCAGGGTTACAGACTTTGTGAGGAAGATGCTTACAAATAAATACACACACAAAAAAGAGAAAAATAAATTGTACCTAGCAGAAAAAGAAGTGACAGAAACATCATCAATTCCTTTCACTGCAGACATGACTTTGTCCAGGGCTTGGGTGTGGTTAACGTTGAATTCTACTCGGTGGTTTCCCTCTGTAGGGTAGTTGGGAGCTTTGGAAGGATGTATGGGCCTGGAGGTACAAGCTCCTAGAGAAAATATTGTGGTAAAACGGGAGTTTTGGGGGGTTAGAGGTTAACATTTAAAAGTAAGATAAACTATTATAGGCAAAATTTCTAAGAAATGACTTTTTTAAAAGATTCATTCTCGTGCTTATATGACATACACACACATACATATATCCTTTAGATATACATCACCAGTCCCCTAGGGCTTTGGTATGGATGTACAAAATCAAATTATTTTCAGAATTATTTTCCAAAAGATTCTTAAGTCTCTGAAAAACTTGGACAAGAAAGACTGATTCATACATTTTCAGATAATACACAGAATGGTCTACTGTTTGGTAAATCTACCCATGTAAACCATCATTCAGGTTGCAAATTTGACCACATTAATCCAGATATTATCATAAAAGCTTCAGCCCAAAATGAGTAACCGAAAGACTGACTAAAGTAAAGCTAAAATCTATACATCATTCCCTAGGCATAAGTAAACATTCACTAAAAACATTCACTAAAACCCAGATGTCTATTTGCCTGATTTATCAATCAATTGCATTCTGGAGAGGCCTGAGCTTTCAATTCAACAAGCATTTTTCAAGTGCCTGGGTGACAGGCATTGTGCCACAAAAGTGAGGAATCACGAAGTTCAGTCCAGTAAGGAAGACTTCTGCTCTCCTAACTCCATAAGAATAAAAAATGTTTCCTTTTTCAAATGTAATTTAACTGCCAAATTTCAGCAACATTATTTTAAATTTACTATACAAAAATGGAATCATACCCTCCCCAACCCTAAAGCAGTTAAAACTTTACTGGAAAGACATTCTAAGGTTTCAAAGTATTTGCAGGGAAAATATCAAATATGAAAGAGGCTTCTCACCAAGCCCTTTAGCCAACCAGTTGTTGACGCCCTGGGGTGCAGCATCATAGGCTGTGTGAGGAGAGTAGATACCGACTCTGTTCTCCAGAGCCTGGATCACCAGGCGCTCCTTCCAGGTGTTCCAGGTTATGCGCTTCATGGGTCGGAAGATAGGCGGATGGTAGGAGAGAATGAGGTCTGCCTTCTTTTGCAGCACCTCCTCCATCACTTCCTCAGTCAGGTCATTGGTCAGGAAGAGTGTATTTACAGTATGTGGTGGGCTTGGTTCCACCAGTAATCCAACATTGTCCCAACTCTCAGCAAAGGAGAGGGATGCAAAGTCATTCAAGGAAGAAAGAAGAGCCTTCAAATCCATGAAGGAACGGGAAGAAATGCAGATCAGGGAATCTACAAACCGGACTGTCGTGGGGACCGGGCGTACACAAGATGACAACATACAGAAATCAGGTAAAGTTCAAGTTTCTGAAGTCAAAACAAAGAAAATGGTACACAGGTACACTTTAGGCCTGGATCTTTGAGGCATCAAAGCATATGGGCATAAGAGCTGTCATCATAGAGATCTGGGTTCAAATAGTGGCTCTGCCACTTACCAGCACACAGTAGCTAAGGTAAGCCATTTAACCTCTCCAATCTTGTTTTCTCACCTATGAAATGGAGATACTATAGCCCACCTCACAGGCCATCCAGAGGAGCAAATGAATTATGTAACCTAGCAAAGCCTGGTACATAATACACAAACGTCCATCCCATCTCCTGCCTCACACACCCTTGTTCTTATTCTCCCTACCCTTGCTTCAACCAACCTCCTCCCTAATCCATTTCACTAAATATTACCCTTTCTTTTCCCAAACCCCCTTCAACTTCTTAAATAAAACTTTTCTTGACCTCCCTTTTCAGCATCCTTCCCAAGGCTCCCCACCCCTCAGTATTCTCATAATTGTGTGTGCCCATTATGCTAAAGCTACTATGGAATAGGAATTATCTTTAATAAATCTCAGTATCGCTAATATAAGCCAGCACTAAATGCTTACTGCATAGAATGACACTGCCCACCTCCCCTGATTGCAACAGAATTTGGAGTTGGGGTGGTATATACTGACATTACAATGTGCTTTACCAAAAAACAAAATAATGTGGCGGGGCGCCTGTAATCCCAGCACTTTGGGAGGCCGAGGCGGGAGGATCACGAGGTCAAGAGATAAAGACCATCTTGGCCAACATGGTGAAACCCCGTCTCTACTAAAAATACAAAAATTAGTTGGGTATGGTGGCGTGCACCTATAG
>NW_012116266.1:8328761-8342509 GCF_000951035.1 Colobus angolensis palliatus
AAAAAAAAAAAAAAAAAAAGGAGCACCGACTCTGAAGCCAGTCTGAATCCGAGAGCCAGAGCTGTGCAACAACAGGTAAATGACTTACCCTATGCATTTTCCTCCTTAAAGGAAGTAGTGCCCAGGCCATAATATCGCGAGATTTATATGTAAAGCTGGAAACAGCTCCTATCCTAAAGTAAGCACTGTTTAGTATTAAGTAGCATCAGTAGGGCCCCTTTGCAACTTGCAAACCGCTCCCTCAACATTACCTCATCTATGCCTCATTTCAGTGCCACTTCAGGCCTTTTCCAGGACAGTGAAAAACCACGAGACACAGCCAGTAAGTCTGAGTCAGGACCCCTGACCCACTAGTGCGCTGTGCTCTCGTGCAGCAGGGCAGTTTTCTGACCCAACCTCTTCTGCTCTGCTCTGCAGCACCAACATAACAATCACAGCCGACCCCAACCGGCACCTACCGCGAAGGTCACAACGACACTTAACGGGTTTTTAAATCGCCCACTACTCACCAGTCCCGGAAACTTCCCTGCGTCACTTCCGGTCCTGCGTCGGCGCTCCGGGCGCTGGGGCAATGGGCTCCCCATAGCGGGAGAGCTGGGCGGAAGTGGTCCTTTCCGTTTGGCAGCCGAGTGTAAAGCATTGCTTGAGGTTGCCCAGGTAGTTCTCGCCTTACATTTCTCTTCCCAGTGCAATTATTAGTAGAGCTCCGTTTCACTGTCAAATTTCCGGTTGGGGATAAATTACATTGTCGTTTTGGTTTGAGATAGGAAGGAGAGGGGAAGGAGGAGGTGAGGCGGTAAGGGGCGTTCTCTCTCTTGGGTCCCGCTCCCAACTTCCGCTGGCCCAGAGAAACTATAATTTTGAACTAACAGACCTATGCTGGCATCTGCGATTACATTTTTCCGGTTTTAACAACCGCTGTGCTAGACAGAAGTGGTGAAGCCCAAGTATGGAGTAACGTCATTAATTTTTTCATTCACTTATTCGAATGCTTGCTGAGTTCTGTGTTGCTACTAGTTTAGTTCTTGGGATACTGCGAGTGAACAGTTGGGCGGCGAGGCTGTTGTTGCAACGTCAGAGTAAACGAAGGGCCCTGCACGGTGGCTCACGCCTGTAATCCCAGCACTTTGGGAGGTCGAGGCGGGAGGATCACTTAAGGTCAGGAGTTCGGGACCAGCCTGGCCAACACGGCGAAACCCCGTCTCTACTAAAAATACAAAAATTAGTCGTGCATGGTAGCGTGCGCCTGTAGTCCCACCAACTCGGGAGGCTGGGGCACGACAATCACTTGAACCCAGGAGGCGGAGGCGGAGGTTGCAGTGAGCCAAGATCGTGCCACAGTGCACTCCAGCCTGGCGACAGAGTGAGAGTCCGTCTCAAAATGAAAAAAGAAGAAGAAGAAGTTCATAGTATATTAGTGATAAGTGCTGTGGGAGAAGGAAATAGGAATGTCCTAGGGCTAAAGGGCTAACGCAGTTTTATGTAGGATTGTCAGGTCAGTTAAACTTGACATTTAACCAGAAATGTGGAGGTGAGGATATCAGCCGTAGAGACGTCCGAGTGTAAGAATTCCAGGCAAAAGGGACACCCAGTGCCTAGATCCTAAGAGTATCTGGGTTATTGGGGGACTTGCAAGGAGGCTCTTGAAGAAGAGCGAGCAGGGCAAGTAGGAGATTGGGAGGCTTGAATAGGGTAGGATCTCTGGTCATTACTTCTGTAGGTGGGTTTTTATTACGTAGAGGATGCCATTAGAGTATTATTATTATTATTATTATTATTATTTTGACGGAGTCTCGCTCTGTCACCCAGACTGGAGTGCAGTGGCACAATCTTGGCTCACTGCAGCCTCCGCCTCCCGGGTTCAAGTGATTCTCCTGCCTCAGCCTCCCGAGTATCTGGGATTACAGGCATGTGCCACCACACCTGGCTAATTTTTGTGTTTTTAGTGGAGATGGGGTTTTGCCATGTTGGCCAGGCTGGTATCGAACTCCTGACCTCAGGTGATCCACCTGCCTCGGCCTCCCAAAGTGTTAGAATTATAGGCGTGAGTGACCGCGCCCGGCGAGGATTTTTATTTAAAATGTGCAGTAAAGTGAGCGTGTGTGAGTTAAGACAGAAAAATAAGCCTAATTCTTTTTTTCTTTTGGGACTAGAGACTTACTTTTAAACTGGCTGTAAGACTCTGATAAATTACATAGTCCTTCCTGAAACCACTAAGAGGAAAAATGGTAAGTTTTGAACAATTTTTATGAAATGTCTTTCATTGTAAGTAATTTTTAGAAATTCAGTCAAGGGCAATAAAAGTGCATGGAAATTGCAGTGGAAAAAGATAGAGAAATTGCATACCATAGAAGCACTTAATATGGAATAATTCTTTTAAAAAATACACAAAATTACTTTAAAATTCTTTAATGTTGTCACTTAAAATGCACAGAATTTCGCTCTTGTTGCCCAGGCTGCAGCTCACTGCAGCCTCTGCCCCCTGGGTTCAAGTGATTCTCCTGCCTCAGCCTCCCGAGTAGCTGAGATTACAGGCACCTGCCAGCATGCCCAGCTAATTTTTTGTATTTTAGTAGAGACGGGGTTTCGCCATGTTGGGCAAGCTGGTCTCGAACTCCTGACCTCAAATGATCTGCCCGCCTTGGCCTCCCAAAGTGTTGGGATTACAGGCGTGAGCCACCACGCCAGGCCAGAATTTACCTTTTATGGAGAAAGGCTGATTACAAGATAGATATAAATGGAAAGGGAGAGTTAAAGGAGCAGAAGAGAATAGACAGGTCTGACAATTTTAATTGGATTGTTTTGCTCTAGATCTAAAGTGGGCAACTAGGCTGGGCGCAGTGGCTCACACCTGTGATCCCAGCACTTTGGGAGGCTGAGGTGAGATGATTGCTTGATCCCAGGAGTTCAACACCAGCTACTTTAAAAAAATAAAATAAAATGAGCAACTAGAACCTGAAGTAGAAAAAGCAATGAGAATAGTGCCCTGCTTCTCCCTCACACATCTTTAACCTGGTCATATTCTCTAACTGCTACATACTATTTAAGAAGAAGAAGGCTGGGCACAGTGGCTCACACCTGTAATCCCAGCACTTTGGGAGGCAGAGGCGGGCCGATCACTTGAGGTCAGGAGTTCGAGACCAGCCTGGCCAACATGGTGAAACCCTGTCTCTACTAAAAATACAAAAATTAGCTGGGTATTGTGGCATATGCCATTAATCCCAGCTACTTGGGAGGCTGAGGCAAGAGAATTGCTTGAACCCAGGAGGTGGAGATTGTAGTAAGCAGAGATCACGCCACTGTACTCCAGAGTAGGCGACAGAGCAAGACTCCATCTCAAAAAAAAAAAAAAAAAAAAGAAGGAGAAATGAAAAAGGAACCCTCCAAATTATTTTCTCCCTCTGTGGAATACAGTATTATATCAAGGGGTATACAGGTTACAGAAAAACAGGTACAACAAAAACAAAAAGCAAGCAAGAAAGCACTGTGGTTATCTCTGAGCATTTAGGATTTAGAAACACTGACACTTGTTATATTTTTGTTAGTCGAGAAAGGAATTATTTTTTAACCTTATTTCTCAGAATTAAATTACCTAAGGAAAATGGTGGAAATTATGTTTTGAAAGATCATTTTCTCATCATTTTTCTATAAATAAGGATGTTGGTGAATTGCCATGTACATCAATAATACACAATTGTTTTTATTTTTCTTGATAAAATTCAAAGTTAAAATAATTCTTTCCATCAAAATATTTACTTCCAAATTTTTATCATGGATACTACTTAACCCTAACATTTATATTCTGGAGTTTTTTCTCTATGTTGAGATCAATTTTGAGAAAAAAGTACAACTTAGCTCTAAGAGCTGCTTTGTGGACGAGTCATCTCTGAAGCAGTATTTCTGTCTGTTTTTATTCAGATTATCATCTTGAATATCCACTTAGGGAAATAAACAGTGCATAAAGTCACCTAAAGAAATTTCATTTGTTCTCACATTTTCTCTCCTTTTTAAGTCTGTGACACTGCACACAGATGTAGGTGATATTAAAATTGAAGTCTTCTGTGAGAGGACACCCAAAACATGTGAGGTAAGTACCATTTACGTATTCAATTTCAGTTAATACAACAAAATAACCACTTTGGAATTGAATAATCTAACCTAAATGACAACAACAAAACTTTCTGTAAAACCATTGTTAAGGAAAACCAGCCATCATAACTTCTGGCCTGATTTCCACTTGTTTGTTCAATGTCAAATGTGGATCAAAAAGAAACTAGATAATTTTTCGGTAACGATAGAGTAGCCAGTATCTTTTTCTTTTGACTGATTTTCCTTGGGAAACGTAATCATTAGGACATTGTATTACTTTTTTTCTTTCTTTCTTTTTTATTTATTTATTTATTTTTTGAGACAAAGTCTTGCTGCGTCCCTCAGGCTGGAGTACAATGGTGCGATCTTGGCTCACTGCAACCTCCGCCTCCTGCGGTCAAGCAATTCTTCTGCCTCAGCCTCCCAAGTAAGTGGGATTACAAGCGTGCACCACCATGCCTGGCTAATTTTTGTATTTTTAGTAGAGACAGGATTTCACCATGTTGGCCAGGCTGGTCTCGAACTTCTGACCTCAAGTGGTCTACACATTTCAGCCTCCTAAAGTGCTGGGATTTCAGGCATGAGCCACCGCACCCGGCCTTTTTTCTTTTTTTTTCAAGACAGAGTCTTGCTCTGTCGCCTAGGCTGGAGTACAGTGGCGTGATCTTGCTCACTGCAACCTCCGCCTCTGGGGTTCAAACAGTTCTCCTGCCTCAGCCCTCCGAGCACCTGGGATTACAGGCACCCACCACCATGCCCAGCTAATTTTTGTATTTTTTTAGTAGAGACGGGGTTTCACCATGTTGACCAGGCTGGTCTCAAACTTCTGACCTCAGGTAATCTGCCTGCCTCAGCCTCCCAAAGTGCTGGGATTATAGACATGAGCCTCTGTGCCCGGCAGAATATTATACTAAAGAATTGTTGCATACCTATATATTTTTTGAAACAGGGTCTTGCTGTGTCGCCCAGACTGGAATGCAGTGGTGCAATCACGGCTCATTGCAGCCTCAACCTCCTGGTCTCAAGCAATCCTCCCACCTTGGCCTCCCAAGTAGATAGGACTACAGGTGTGTGCCACCATGCCAGGCTAATTTTTAAAAATTTTTTATAGAGATGAGGTCTCACTATGTTGCCCAAGCTAGTCTCAAACTCCTGGTCTCCAGCCATCCTCCCCACCTCAGCTTCCTGAAGCGTTGGGCTTACAGGCGTGAGCCACCATGCCTAACCTGTTCTATACATTATTTTGCCTATTTATTTATTTATTTATTTATTTATTTATTTTTGAGACAGAGTTCTGCTCTTGTTGCCCAGGCTGGAGTGCAGTGGCACAATCTTGGGTCACTGCAACCTCCGCCTCCCAGGTCCAAGGGATTCTCCTGCCTCATCCTCCTGAGTAGCTGGGACTATAGGTGCCAGCCACCATGCCCAGCTAATTTTGTATTTTTAGTAGAGATGGGGTTTCACCACGTTGATCAGGCTGGTCTCAAACTCCTGAACTCAGGTGATCCACCCGTCTTGGCTGCCAAAAGTACTGGGATTACAGGCATGAGCCACTGCACCTGGCCTGTTTCACCTGTTTAAATGACAAGGATGGAAGGAAGAAGAGTCACCTGTATATATTCATTTATTCAACGATTATTTATGGCTGGGCATGGTGGCTCACATCTATAATTCCAGCACTTTGGGAGGCTAAGGTGAGCTCAGAAGTTCTAGACCTACCTCGGCAACATAGTGAGACCCCCATCTCTACAAAAAAATACAAAAAGTAGCCAGGTGTGGTGATGTGAGCCTGTTGTCCCAGCTACAAGGGAGGCCAAGGTGGGAGGATTGCTTAAGCCTAGGAGGTCAAGGCTCTAGTGAGCTCTGATCACACTGCTATACTCCAGCCTACGTGACAGAGCAAGACCCTGTCTCAAAACAAAACAAAAAAACCATTATTTGTGAAAGGCTATCTTGCCCCAGAGTCTGGAAATACAGTGATGAGCAACAGGCACTCCTTATCCTCATGGAGCCAGTATTTTAGTTGTGAAAATAAGCAGGGCAGGAAAATTAAGTAATTATATTTTTAAGAAATTATTTTTATTTATTTATTTATTTTAAAGATACAGATGAGGTCTTACTATGTTGCCCAGGCTGGTCTTGAACTCCTGGACTCAGGTGATCTTCCCACCTCCCAGAGTACTGGGATTACAGGTGTGAGCTGCTGTGCCTGGCCTAAAATTAAATAATTCTAAAAGGTGATAATGCCTTGAAAAAAAGTAAGTGTTAAGATAGAGATTAATGGGAAAGGAAGAAGGTGAGGGCAGACGTAGCCAATAAACTAATACTTAAATTAAATGCAAAGGTATGAGGGCATCTCTGGAAAGAGGTATAAAAATAATATTCCAGCTATTCAGATTCAGAAAAGATTGTGAAATAAAATTTTAAAAAATTCCAAGGCCAGGCACGGTGGCTCACACCTGTAATTCCAACATTTTCGGTAGCTGAGACAGGAGGATCATTTGAGCCTAGGAGTTCAAGACCAACCTGGGCAACATAGGGAGACATTGTCTCTACGAAAAAAAAAAAAAAAAAATTCCGGGTATAGAAATACCAGGTATAAAGTCCCCCAGGTAAGAAAAGCTGCCCCTTTTGGATTAATTGTCAGAATGCTGATGGGATTTAGGTAGTAAGCAACAAGAAAGCAGTTCTTAATATATGTGATGAGGAGATAAGCCAGGTACTGCAGGGCTTGTTAGGCCCTGCTGATGATTTTTTTTTGTTTTTTTGAGACGGAGTTTCTGTCGCCCAGGCTGGAGTGCAGTGGTGTGATCTTGGCTCACTGCAACCTCCGCCTCCCAGGTTCACGCCATTCTCCTGCTTCAGCCTCCAGAGTAGCTGGGACTATAGGTGCCCACCACCACACCCAGCCATTTTTTTTGTATTTTTAGTAGAGACGGGGTTTCACCGCAGCCAGGATGGTCTTGATCTTCTAACCTGGTGATCTACCCACCTCGGCCTCCCAAAGTGCTGGGATTACAGGAGTGAGCCACCAAGCCCAGCCGAAGATTTTGTATTTTATTCCAAAAGGAGAAGGAAGCTATTGAAGTGTTCTAGGCAGGGAAATGACATCCAAAGTAATGCCAAAAGTCGTAGTTTAAATATGCTGCTATCACGTTTTCAGTAAATATGATTGGTTCTTTGTCTTAACTAGGTTTCTGCTGCATCATTTCTCAATCATTATTTTTACTCTCTTCAGAATTTCTTGGCTCTTTGTGCCAGTAATTACTACAATGGATGTATATTTCATAGGAATATCAAGGGTTTCATGGTTCAAACGGGAGATCCAACAGGTAAGTTATTCCATTAACTAAGATCTAAGGAACTGAACGTATAGTATGAAGAAGTGGGTAAAAGAAGAGGAATTAAAAATGTGGAGTTTTTGTTTTGTTTAATAAGTTCTGTTCTACAAGTGCAGAACATGTAGGTTTGTTATATAGGTATATGTGTGCTATGGTGGTTTGCTGCACCTATCAGCCTGTCATCTAGGTTTTAAGCCCAGCATGCATTAGCTATTTGTCCTAATGCTCTCCCTCCCCTTGCTCCCCACCCCCCAACTAGCCCTGCTGTGTGTTGTTCCCCTCCTTGTGTCCATGTGATCTCATTGATCAACTCCCACTTATGAGTGAGATCATGCGGTGTTTGGTTTTCTGTTCCCATGTTAGTTTGCTAAGAATGATGGCTTCCAGCTGCATCCATGTCCCTACGAAGGACATGATCTCATTCCTTTTTACAACTGCATAGTATTCCATGGTGTAATTTTAAAGCAGAAATTATTAGCACCTACACCTAAAATATGAACAATATTGTGCTCACTTTGGCAGCACATATACTAAAATTTGAACAATACAGAGAAGATTAGCGTGGCCCCTGCACAAGGATAAGACGCAAATTTGTGAAGCTTTTCATGCTACAATATATGTATGAACAATATTTATAAGAAGGGTTATTCTTTTTTGTTTTTTGTAGGTCTGTTTTAATCTTCAGGTCTGTGAAGTTAAATTTGGGGAATTAGGAGAGGCCATATCAAATTTTGTTTATATTTAAGCAGTCAAACTCTATTCCTTAAGTTTTGGGAAATGAACTTGTTATCAATTTTAATTAAATACCACTTTCGATTTGCTTCTCTTGTAATATAGGAACTGGAAGAGGAGGCAGCAGTATATGGGGCAAGAAGTTTGAGGATGAATACAGTGAATATCTTAAGGTAAATCCTCAATGCTTTAAAAATCTATTTTTTGAAAATATTTTTGAAAAAAATTTTTTTTTTTTTTTGAGACGGAGTTTCACTCTTGTCGCCTAGGCTGCAGTGCAGTGGCGTGATCTCAGCTCACTGCAACCTCCGCCTCCCAGGTTCAAGTGATTCTCCTGCCTCAGCCTCCCAAGTAGCTGGGATTGCAGGCATGTGCCACAACACCTGGCTAATTTTTTTTGTATTTTTAGTAGATATGGGGTTTCATCATGTTGGTCAGACAGGTCTCAAACTCCTGACCTCAGATGATCCGCCCGCCTCGGCCTCCCAAAGTGCTGGGATTACAGGTGTGAGCCACCACGCCCAACAAAAAATCTATTTTTTCATGCCTTGGTTGCGCATGGAAACTTTGATACATGTGTTATAGTAATACAAGTTAACATCATTGCAAAGTGAGTAGACTTTTTTATAGTTTTTGTACATTTGACAAATGATGTCGGGGAGACTTGATAAATGGTGGTCCTAGCCTGACGTGTAATGGAATCCCACTACCACATGGCTCTTGATATTAAGTGAGTTCATCTTTGAATCTAACCTGAAATGTTTAACTAGTAGTGTACCAAAGAGGCTTAATATCTCACCATAAAATTCATATTGAATGACATGAAACAGTGGCCTTTTTTGAGAGTGGGGAGGAAAGACTATCAAACTTCCTGGTTGCAATGTTGCCCATTATCAGTGCCCAGCTTTTATCATCTTCTGTTAGATGTTTGAATATCCCTGTATTAATCTGACTTAATACCTGTGGTAGATCGCAACTAGGTTAAAGAGAAGTGCATATAAATAGTCTTTACCATGGTAAAATTAGGGATTTTTAATTTTCTTTGTTATATTTTTCTGTGTTTTTCAAACCTCTGTGGAGTCATTTTTTTTTTTTTTTTTTGTCTAAAATAAAAAACTAGTGCATGCCTAGTTTTAAAAATCAATTCCACTTCCCAGAGATACCTTCAGTTGATAACTTATTATGTGGTCTTTCAAACTTTGTATCTCCATAGAATGATAACTTTACGACTAGAAAAAGAGCGATGAAGTATCCTCAATCAGGGCCAGGTACAGTAATCCCAGCACTTTGAGAGGCCCAGTAAGGAGGATTACTTGAGGCCAAGAGTTTGAAACCAGCCAGTGCAACATAGTGAGACCCCCATCTCTACAAAAAAAATACAAATATTAGGCTGTTGTAATGGCATGTGCTTGTAGTCCCAGCTACTCAAGAGACTGAGGTGTGGGGATTGCTTGAGCCCAGGAGATGAAGGCTGCAGTGAGCCAAGATCATGCATAGAACGAGACCCCGTCTCAAAAAAAAAAAAAAAAAGTCTACTCAATCAAAATATGCAGCTTAAGTGTATTATTATATTTCCATTACATTAAAATGTACCCACAAAAATTCTGAAAAAAAATTCATTGCAGTGTTTATCTCTGGATGATGAGACTAGGAATAATTTCTTTTCGTTTTGCTTTTTTTAAAACCTTTTTTTAGAGGCAGGGTCTTACTCTGTCCCCCAGGCTGGAGTGTAGTGATGCAGTCTTGGCTCACTGCAGCCTAAATTTTCTGGGCTCGGATGATCCTCCCACCTCAGCCCCCAGAGTAGCTGGGACTACAGGTGCATGCCACCATGCCCAGCTAATGTTTGTATTTTTTGTACAGATGGTGTCTCACTGTGTTGCCCAAGCTGGTTTCTTTTACTTTTCTATTGTAAGGAAATATATTAGTTTTGTTACAGGAGTTGAGGCTGGGAGGTGATAAACTTTTTGAAAAGTCAACTTTTTCCTGAATGAATAACTAAACAATTTTTTAGGTATTAGTTACTACATTAATGACTGCTTCCATATACCAGTTGAAAACCAGAGACTGGCTATGACAGAATCACCTGTGGAACTTTGTTGTTTGTTTTTGAGACTGGGTCTCACTCTGTTGCCTAAGCTGAGTGCAATGGCCTGATCACGGTTCACTGCAGCCTTGACCTCCTGAGCTCAAGCAGTTTCTCCTGCCTCAGCCTCTCAAGTAGCTGGACCACAGGAGTGCACCACCATGCCCAGCTAATTTCTGATTTTTTTGTAGAGACGAGGTCTCGCTCTGTTGCCCAGTCTGGTCTGAAACTCCTGGACTCAGGTGATCCTCCTGTCTTGGCCTCCCAAACTGTTGGGATCCCAGGAATGAGCCACTGCAATTGGCTAGAAGTTTTAAAACTATAACAGATCACGGCCTTGCCCTCCTAAAAATAAACAGTCAGTAGGGCTGGTTAGGACTGAGACTATATTTTAAGGTTCCTAGATGATTCTTTTGCAGGCAGAGTTAAGAACCATTACATAGGCCTGGCACAGTGACTCACGCCTGTAATCCCAGCACTTTGGGAGGCTGAGGCAGGCAGATCACGAGGTCAGGAATCAAGACCATCTTGGCTAACACGGTGAAACCCCATCTCTAGCAAAAAATACAAAAAATTAGCCGGGCGTGGTGGTGGGTGCCTGTGGTCCCAGCTACTCGGGAGGCTGAGGCAGGAGAATGGCATGAACCCGGGAGGCAATTCTTGTAGTGAGCTGAGATTGTGCTGCTGCACTCCAGCCTGGGTGACAGACCGAGACTCCATCTAAAAAAAAAAAGAACCATTATGTATTATACACCTTATACACCAAGGTTATGGATATGTATTGACTGTTCGTATCTTCTGACCCAGGAATTCCATTCCCAAATGTTTACTCAAGAGAAACTTGTAAGTATGCACCAAGAGACATGTACAGGAGTGTTCTGATGTAGTGTTTGTAATAGCAAAAGTCTAGAAACAACCCAAATGTCCCTTGATTGTAGATAAATCACCATGTAGATTGTGGATAAATTGCAGTACATTCATCAGTGAAATATCAGTAAAAAATCAGTAATAAACTATGGCTGTGTGTACTTGTATGACCTCAGAACTATAACAATGTTATTTGTAGAGAACATTTCCCAGAAGACTAAAATGTTAGGATGTAATTATATTCAGAAGGAAAAAGAAAGAATGTGTTGTTTAGGCATATGTAATGTGTTCGGGCTGGGCACAGTGGCTCACTCCTAAAATCCCAGCACTTTAGGGGGGCCCAGGTGAGAGGACCACTTGAGGCCAGGAGCTTGAGATCAGTCTGGGCAACATATTGAGCCCTTGTCTCTACTAAAAGTTAAAAAATTAGCCAGGTATGGTGGTGTACATCTGTAGTCTCAGCTACTCAGGAGGCTAAGGTGGAAGGATTGCTTGAGTCTAGGAGGTCAAGGCTACAGTGAGCTGTGATTGCACCACTGTACTCTAACCTGGGTGACAGAGCGAGACCCTGTCTCTAAAAAAAAAAAAAGAAAAAATGAGAAAAAAAGTATTAGAATAGTGGTTACCTCTTGTAGAGGCTGAGGTAATAGATGGAGAGGAGCACATAGATATATGTAATTAATTGGTAACTTTTATTTTTTCTTGAGCTCCCATTATCCAATGAATTGGTAAATTTTAACTCTGAAAGCTGGGAAATATGTTAATGGGTGCTCATTTTATTAACTTATATTTTTCTTAACTATATGTTTGTGTATGTAGTATTACATGTGTATGTGTTAAGTATTACATGTGTATGTATTAAATATTACATTTGATTGGTAAACACCTTTTAGGGAAACAAGCATTAATATTTTGATATTGGTGCATCTCTATGACTTATTAGCGTCACCCAATGAATAGCTAAAGCTAGAGTAATTGGTGGAGTTATTTGTAGTGTATTACAGGCACCTCCCTGTAACATAGTTCACAGTTATATCTTCATTCTTATCAGTAAGGTCCTTTTAATTTCTCTACACAGTCTCTTGTAAACAAATATGATAGTAGAGCTAGGTGAGACCATTCTTAGATTGTTCAGTCCTGGGGTTATAAACTGACTGCCCATGAGTGGAACACCCACAGATGCATTTTCTATGGCCATTAGTTAAAAAAAATATATTTAATGCCATTAGTTAAGAAATAGCCTATTCATTTTGCCAGACTTCATCTCTCTTTAATGTTTACATTCTGCCCAATTGTCAGTTTATCTGCTTGACCCTTGTGAGCATCTGAATTATGAATAGACCCTTGAACTAGTCCAGCCTCCCTTGTTTTACAGATAAAGAAACTAGCAAGAGTCCATTATATGTGAGAAGAGATTGTGGGCAAATTGGTTTTGTTCTCTGCCTGATCGTTTCATTCCAGCACACTATTCCTTAATATAAATGTAAGGTTTATTTATATTATTTGTTGGTGTTCCAAAAAGCGTCCATGGCTGTATTTCTTCAAAGTGAAAATGAAGTGAATTGAGAAATATGGTTTGATATATTAACCTTTTACATACAAGTTTTCAAGTATACGGAAAAGGTAGAAACTGAACATTTGGATTACCCCTAATAGAAGTTGGTTAAATGTTTTCTTGCTCCCTTAAATATTGTGAAGGTAAAGAGTGAATGTCTTGGCTGGGTGTGGTGATTCACACCTGTAATCCCAACACTTTGGAAGCTAAAGCAGGCGGATCACTTGAGCCTGGGAGTTAGAGACCAGCCTGAGCAACATAGTGAGACCCCTATCTCAAAATATTTTTATTTTTATTTTTTTATTTTTTTTTTGAGACGGAGTCTCGCTCTGCCGCCCAGGCTGGAGTGCAGTGGCCGGATCTCAGCTCATTGCAAGCTCCGCCTCCTGGGTTTAGGCCATTCTCCTGGCTCAGCCTCCCGAGTAGCTGGGACTATAGGCGCCCGCCACGTCGCCCGGCTAGTTTTTTGTATTTTTTAGTAGAGACGGGGTTTCACCGTGTTAGCCAGGATGGTCTCGATCTCCTGACCTCGTGATCCGCCCGTCTCGGCCTCCCAAAGTGCTGGGATTACAGGCTTGAGCCACCGCGCCGGGCCCAAAATATTTTTAAAAAAGAAAACTAAGGTGTGCCTGTCTTCTTTCAATACTGTATTTGGGATGGTTATATAAAAGCACAGTTAATACTTTGATGTGTCTTTTTCAGCACAATGTTAGAGGTGTTGTATCTATGGCTAATAATGGCCCGAACACCAATGGATCTCAGTTCTTCATCACCTATGGCAAACAGCCACATTTGGACATGAAATACACCGTATTTGGGAAGTGAGTATTCTGGTTATGGTTTTCTTTTAGCATTTCAGCGCAAGTGCATATGCTCAGCTGTGATAGTAGCATAACTAATATTGAAAAGAGTGACGCAGAGTGCAATGCCTCACACCTGTAATCCTAGCACTTTGGGAGGCCAAGGTGGGCAGATTGTCTGTGGTCAGGAGTTCGAGACCAGCCTGGCCAATGTGGTGAAACGCTGTCTCTACTAAAAATACAAAAAAAAAAAAAAAAAAAATTCCGGGTATAGAAAT
>NW_012116266.1:8342625-8345187 GCF_000951035.1 Colobus angolensis palliatus
GGCCTCCCAAAGTGCTGGGATTACAGGCTTGAGCCACCGCGCCCGGCCTAAAAATATTTTTAAAAAATTAGTCAGGTGTGGTGGCACACACCTGTAGCCCAGCTACTCAGGAGGCTGAGGCAGGAGAATTGCTTGAACCTAGGAGGTGGAAATTATAGTAAGCCACGATCATGCCGTTGCACTCCAGCCTGGGCGACAGAGTAAGACTGCCTCAAAAAAAAAAAGAAAAGAAAAGTAAGAAGAGTGGTGTGAGAGTGTGAGAGCTAAATGTACCTGGAGTTTAAGTCTACCACTTAGCAACCCTGTGGCCTTGGGTTTATAATTTCCCTGAGCCTTATTTTCCTTATTTTTAGAAAGAGGCCAGTAATTTTTCAACATTGTTATGCAAATTAGCATAGTATATCTATTTTCTTTTTCTTTTTTTTTTTTTTTTGAGATGAAAGGCTCTGTTGCCAGGCTGGAGTGTGGTGCAGTAGCACAATCATGGCTCATTGCAGCCTCAACCTCCCGGTCTCAAGTGATCCTCCCACCTCAGCCTCCTGAGTAACTGGAACCACAAATGTGTACCATCATGCGCAGCTACTTTAAAAAAAAAAACAAAACACTTTTTTTGTAGAGACAGGGTCTCACTGTGTTGCCCAGGTTGGTCTATTTTCATTAATAATAGCATTTCACAGCAACTAACTGATCTGAAAAATAGTGGCTTAAACAAGATGGACTGGCATGGTGGTTCCATTTTGTTACCAGTGTTCTAGGCACCTCTGTCATAATATTGGCAGCAGAGCTCTTATCAAAACTTCTGTGTATCAGGCAGGAAAGAGGAGGAAAGACAAAAGGTGCTTGCCAGCTGATTCAGCTTTTTTAATTAACAGAACTTTCCCAGGCCTGTAATCCCAGTGCTTTGGGAGGCTGAGACAGGAGGATCACTTGAGGTCAGGAGTTCAAGACCAGCCTGTGCAACGTAGTGAGAACCCATCTCTATAAAAAAGTTTAAAAATTAGCCAGGTGTGGTGACAGACAACTGTAATCCCAACTACTCAGGAGGCTGAGGTGGGAGAATCACTTGAGCCCAGGAATTTAAGGCTGCATGAGCTGAGATCACATCACTGTACTCCAGCCTGGGCAACAGAATGATACCCTATCTCTAAAACAAAAAGAGTCCGGTGTGTGGCTCACGCCCATAATCCCAGCACTTTGGGAGGCCAAGGAGGGTAGACCATGAGGTTAGGAAATCAAGACCATCCTGGCCAACATGGTGAAACTCCGTCTCTTACTAAAAATACAAAAATTAACTGGGTGCAGTGGCGTGCACCTGTAATCCCAGCTACTTGGGAAGCTGAGGCAGGAGAATGGCTTGCACCCCAGAGGCGGAGATTGCAGTGAGCCAAGATTGCGCCACTGCACTCCAGCCTGGTGACAGAGTGAGACTCTGTCTCCAAAAAAAAAAACTTTCCCAGAAGACACAGAACTTAGTAATGTGACCACTCCTTACCTACAGTGGAGGGTAGAAAACTTATTTCAGCCACATTGCCACCCTTACTAAAATTAGATTTATCTGAGTAAGAAGAATGGCTCCTAGGAAGGTGTTTTGCAGTTTCTGCCAGGGTGTCTGTTAAAAGTACTATATATGGGAGTTCCTTTTATAAATCTGTGGGAAGTCAGTTTGTTCATTCAACAAATAATTATCATGCTTAATAAACCAAGACACAATTCTAGAGTTTGTTCTATTTAATAGTTTGGATGCCAAGTTAGGTTAATTAAAAATAGAGGACTCCCAGCCTAGGCAACATAGCGAAACCCGGTCTCCACAAAAAAGTTTAAAAATTATCCAGGTGTGGTAGCTCACACCTATGTTCCCAGCTACTTGGGAGGCTGAAGTGGGAGGCTTGCTTGAGCTCAGGAAGTCAAGGCTGCAATGAGATCTAGACAGATCTTTTCTTTTTCATTCCATATACATGTGTCTAATTTACACAATAATAATCAAGGAAAAAAGAAATATTACAACACCTAGTAGTTTGGTTTTTTTGTTAATAACCCAGTTTCCCTCTTATTTTATCCTTTAACCCATCATTCAAAATTATTGTTCAGTTATTACCAGGACTCATTTTACTGGATTTGTGACAAAACTGTAGAGTTTAGAACAAAGATTAACCTTAGGTTCATTAATTCCTTGTTTGTTGTATACAGATGCACACAGATTTTTCTGGGAAGATGATCCAGTAACTTTCCTCTAGTTCTCCAAGGGGTCCGTTTCCCAGATACTTGACTCTACTTAACCTGCCTCAGTTCTATCTGCCGGGTTTTTTTAACTTTTTACCTGAAACCTGTGTTTTCTATATTCTCTGTTTCTCTTACTGACCCAGAAGGTGAGAATGCCTTTAAGACTTATAATTTAAAGACTTAAATGTCTACATTTAGGGGTAAAATCAAAATGTTTTGGTTGAAGTGCTCTTTTTGTGAAAATGTAAGATAAAATGCAAATCTGTTAATTTTTTTTTTTTTTTTGAGACGGAGTCTCGCTCTGTCGCCCAGGCTGGAGTGCAGTGGCATGATCTTGGCTCA
>NW_012116266.1:8346057-8347888 GCF_000951035.1 Colobus angolensis palliatus
AAGATAGTACCACTGCACTCCAAGCTGGGCAAGGGAAGTGCGACTCCATCTCAGAAAAAAACAAGAAAGAAATAGTATAATTAAACAATTAACTGCTGGGCGTGGTGGCTCACGCCTGTAATCCCAACACTTTGGGAGGCCAAGGTGGGTGGATCACCTGAGGTCAGGAGCTCGAGACCAGCCTGGCCAACGTGCTGAAACCCCATCTCTACTAAAAATACAAAAATTAGCCAGGCATGGTGGCAGGCTCCTGTAATCCCAGCTACTCCGGAGGCTGAGGCAGGAGAATCGCTTGAAACCCTGAGGCAGAGGTTGCAGTGAGCCAAGATCACACCATTGCACTCCAGTCTGGGGTACAAGAGCGAGACTTTGTCTCACAAAAAATAAAAAATAAAAACAAAAACAAGTACAAAGTGGAATGGTCACCTACTTCAGGACTCTCATTGTAGGGCAATATTGATAATAGTGTCATCTACCAACTTTCTCCAGCTATCTCCAGTAACAAAGAAATCTTTATGACTAGTGTGTTGTAATAAGGAATACATATTTGGACTTCATCCCTTGTTTCTAGCATGCTTCTTTTAAAAACCTTGCAATTTCCTGAGTGACAGAAGTGAAAGGAATATTTTATTGTTCATAATAAGCCCCATTCAACCATACCTGAGTTTATGCTAATGAGCTGACTCTTGGTGGGGGTCTAGATAGCTTCAGAATGGAGGGCTGGTTGCCAGAGGAATCGGCCATGTATTTTTAGAGGGCTGGAACATTCAGTGACCTCCTATTCTTGACCTCTGGGAAGGAGAGAAGGGCTGGAGATTGAATTCCAGTCACCAGTGGCCAGTGATTTAATTAATCGTGCCTACCTAATGTGCCCTCCGTAAAAACCCTAAACAGGGTTTGAGAGCTTCCAGGTTGGTGAACACAAGTAGATACTGAGAGGGTAACACACCCTGAGAAGAGCATGGAAGCGCTGTGCCCCCCTCTCAGACTTTGCTCTATGCATCTCCTCCATTTGGTTGTTCCTGAGTTGTAACCTGTATAATAGCTGATAATGATAAATAAAGTGCTTTCCTAAGTTCTATGAGCCATTTTAGAAAATTATTGAACAGAGCCAGGGGGCATGAAAAATCCTAAAGCATATCTGGTTAGTCAGATAGTACAGATCACAACCGGGACTTGGAACTGGCATCCAAAGTAGTAGGGGCTGTCTTGTGGGATTAACCGGCGTCTCTGTTCACTCCTTGTAGTTAGTGTCACAATTAAATTGTAGGGCCAGGTGTGGGGGCATGCACTTGTAGTCCCAGTGAGACCCTGTCTTTAAAAAAATAAATAAAATTTTGAAACAATAATTAAGTTGTGGGATACCCAGAGAATTGGAGAATTGGGAAAACCCACACATTTGGTGTTGTAAGTGTGAAAGTGTAGAAAAACAGTTTGTTTTCCCTTTCACTGGTTATATTAGTCCCATTGGTAGCTGTTCTGTGTCAGTGTATGAATGGGGTAGAATATACTTTTAGATACTATGGTGGAAATATTCCTACCTTTTGTATTGTTGACTAAAGGCATAAAAGTAAATTATTTCTGAATTTTGATCTGTATCTATGATGGAAAATCAATATTTTGTTGTACATTCAACTAGAGAATTCAGAGATCTGTAAGACTTGATTTTTTTTTTTTTTTTTTTTGACGGAGTCTCGCTCTGTTGCCCAGGCGGGAGTGCAGTGGTGCCATCTGCACTCACTGCAAGCTCCGCCTCCCGGGTTCACGCCATTCTCCTGCCTCAGCCTCCCGAGTAGCTGGGACTACAGGCGCCCGCCACCACGCCCAGCTA
>NW_012116266.1:8353718-8354259 GCF_000951035.1 Colobus angolensis palliatus
GAGTCTGCTCTTTTACCCAGCTGGAGTGCAGTGGCGCAGTCTCGCTCACTGCAACACCTGCCTCCCAGGTTCACGCGATTCTCCTGCCTCAGCCTCCCAAGTAGCTGGGACTACAGGTGCGCGCCACCACACCCAGCTACTTTTTGTATTTTTTTTCAGTAGAGACAGGGTTTACAGAGACCATTTTGGCCAGGATGGTCTTGATCTCTTGACCTTGTGATCTGCCCACCTTGGCCTCCCAAAGTGCTGGGATTACAGGTGTGATCTTTGGGTTTACAGTAAAGGCTCTAAGAAGTCCTGGAGGCTGAGTGCGGTGGCTGACACTATAATCCCAACACTTTGGGAGGCCAAGATGGGTGGATCACAAGGTCAGGAGATCAAGACCATCCTGGCTAACACAGTGAAACCCTGTCTCTACTGAAAATACAAAAAATTAGCTGGGCGTGGTGGTGGGCACCTGCAATCCCAGCTACTTGGGAGGCTGAGGCAGGAGAATCGCTTGAACCTGGGAGGCAGAGGTTGCAGTGAGCTGAGATCGAGC
>NW_012116266.1:8354309-8355727 GCF_000951035.1 Colobus angolensis palliatus
TTTTTTGTATTTTTAGTAGAGATGGGGTTTCACCATGTTGGCCAGGCTGGTTGCGAACTCCTGACCTCAGGTGATCCGTCCACCTCGGCCTCCCAAAGTGCTGGGATTACAGGTGTGAGCCACCATGCCCGGCCTGCTCATGGACGTGTTTTAAGGCATATCTTTTTTTTTTAATTTTAGATTCAGGAGGTACATATGCAGGTTTGTTACAAGTGTATAATGCATGGTGCTGAGGTTTGGGCTTCTACTGATCCTGTCACCCAGACAGTGAACATAGTACCCAAAGGGAAACTTTTCAGCCTTTGCCCCTGCCCCTTCCTCCTCCTTTTTGGAGTCCCCAGTGTCACTGTTCCCATCTTTTTGTCCATGTGAATCCAAGATTTAGTTCCCATTTATTGTAACTGAATGCAGGCTTGGCTGCACACCACTTGCAAAGTCAATAACAAGGAGGAGATGCAGTAAAAGGAAAGTGACTTTATTCCAGAGCTATTAATGGGGAAATGGCCAAAGCTGGTACCTTAAATAAATCATTTTGAACATTAGGTTGGGGAGAGGGGCTGAAAAAGGGAACTTAGAATGGGAGGCATGCGGGAGTGGTACAGGGTTTCAGGTCTCTGTGGCTTGCTCTGGTGGCTGTCTTGAGTTGTGGTCCACCTGGAGTGGGGGCTGGCATCATCTCGACAATGGCTGGGTTGTTGACTAACCACCTTAAGGTAATCTCTGGAATTTTGCAGCTGAGTCTCCAAGCCTGGTATATGTCACGATTAGCCCTTGATGGGCCAGGCACAGTGGCTCACACCTATAATCGCAGCACTTTGGGAGGCCAAGGTGGGAGGATCACCTGAGCCCAGGAGTTTGAGACCCGCCTGGGCAACACAGTGAGACCTTGAATCTACTAAAAATTGAAAAATATATATATATATATGTGTGTGTGTGTATATATATATAGCCAGATGTGGTGGCACAGTGTGTTGTAGCCCCAGCTACTGAGAAGGCTGAGGTGGGAGGATTGCTTGAGCTAGGGAAATAGAGACTGCAGTGATCCATGGAGTGGCCAGACTCCAGCCTGGGCAACAGAGTCAAGACCCTATACATAAGAGTGTATAGTGTAAGTTTAACAAGCATGCAGTTAGATAAATGTGCCTAGTATAAGGGAGTGTGAGGTGGGAAAGGGAGGGAAATGGTTTTAACAAGACTACATTCTGAAATTAAGAAAGAAAGGGCCAGGCATGGTGGCTCAAGCCTGTAATCCCAGCACTTTGGGAGGCTGAGGCAGGCGGATCATGAGGTCAAGAGATCGAGACCATCCTGGCCAACATGGTGGAACCCCGTCTCTATTAAAAATACAAAAATTGGCCGGGCGCGGTGGCTCAAGCCTGTAATCCCAGCACTTTGGGAGGCCGAGACGGGTGGATCAC